>NC_090732.1:65063138-65388138 GCF_036898095.1 Palaemon carinicauda
GCAGAAGATTGATTGGAGGGAATAGGTAGATCTTGGACCATCTGTTCCAATCTATGGACATTGCATCCATTGCTTCCGCTAGAGGATCCTCGTACGGGGCTATGTACCGGGGTAGCTTCTTGTTGTCGCTCGTTGCGAAGAGGTCTATCTGCAGTCCTGGGACGTTGCGTAATATGAAAGAGAACGATCTTGCGTCTAGGGACCATTCTGACTCTATCGGGTTGACCCTGGATAGATCGTCCACTGTCACATTGCGGAACCCTTGAAGGTGGACTGCTGACAAGTGCCATCTCTTCTTCTCCGCTAGTAAGAAGATGGCCAGTATCACTTGATTTATGTGAGGCGATCTCGAACCTTGTCGGTTTAGGCATCTCATTACGACTTCACTGTCTAGAACCAGACGGATGTGGATTGAGCAGAGAAGTTTCAATTTCTTCAGAGAGAGAAAAACTGCCATGGCTTCCAGGAAGTTGATGTGGAAGGTTTTGAAGAGGGGAGACCAAGTTCCTTGGACTTTCCGATGATGAGAGTGACCTCCCCACCCCTCTTTTGAGGCATTCGTGTGAACGGTGACTGATGGTGGAGGTGGTTGCAAAGGTACCTTGCTCTTTAGGTTCTTGGCCTCCAACCATGGCTTGAGTAGTGATTGCAGACAATTTGGAAGCGGTCTTTGTAGATCTCTTCGAGCGTTTGATGCGCATTTTCTCCAAACTCCTGATGCATCTTTTAATTGTGCTCTCAATACTGGATCTGTCACTAAGGCAAACTGGAGGGACCCCAACACTCTCTACTGTTGCCTTCTTGATATCCTGGCGGATTGAAGGAGTCTTTTGACAGATTCTGCTATCTCTTTCCTCTTTGATGGAATGGAAAGGCAGTGTGACTGCAAGTCCCAGTGGATGCCCAGCCACTGGAACTTTTGAGCTGGAGATAGTCGAGACTTTTTCAAGTTGATTTTGAATCCTAAGTGTTCCAGGAACTGGATCACTTCCTTGGAGGCTTGCATGCACTTTTCCTCGAATGCTGCCCACACCAGCCAGTCGTCCAGGTAAGCTGGCACCTGAATTCCGTTTAGGCGTAGTTGATGAATAACTGCATTCGCAAGCTTGGTGAATACCCTTGGAGCTATGTTTAGACCGAAGGGCATGGCTCTGAAAATGCACTTTCTTTTCTGTAGTTTGAACCCTAGGTAGGGAGAAACTTGACGGCTGATTGGAACGTGCCAGTACGCATCCGTCATGTCTATGGAGACTGTGTATGCCCGTTTGGGCAAAAGGGTCCTTATGTGTTAAAGCGTCAGCATTTTGAACTTGTGGTTCACTATGAACTTGTTGAGTGGTGATAAGTCCAGAACACAAAATAGCCTTCCTTGGAATCTGATGGACTTAGCCTTCCTTATAACTCTTTTGTTCAGGAGTTCCTGAACATATTCTTCCAGTATGGGGGCTGAGTGTTGGAAGAATCCAGGGAAGTTTGGTGGAGTTGAGCTCCAACTCCACCCTAGTCCGTTCTTGATCAGGCTGTGGGCCCACGGATCGAAGGTCCAACGATCCCGGAAGAGGAGAAGTCTCCCTCCTACCGGTAGCATCTCACTTTGAGTGCTGGTTGGAGGATTTACCTCCTTGGCCACGTCCACCTTTGTTGCCCCTACCTCTGAAGGGGCGTCTAGAGGATCCTCGAAAGGAACCTCGAGACTTCGGCCTAAAGGTTGTTGACTGCCTTTCGAAGACTGGGGTGAACACAGGCGATTGGGTCGCCATCGTTTGGGGCACCAGTTGGAAGGTGGTGGCTGGTTGTGCCACCGTCTGGGGCACCATGGCTATGGGAAGCTGTTGCTGTTGTTTTGGCCGAGAGGGCACTCTTGGTCGTTTCAATTTATTCCACGGCTGGGGACCCTCGTCAGCTGAAGATTTTCTTTTAGAGGACAAGCCCCACTTGGAGAGGAGATTCCTGTTCTCCGTTGCGGCTTTGTCCATGACCTCTTTGACCACTTCGTTTGGGAAGAGGTCTTTTCCCCAGATATTGGAGGCTATCAGCTTCCTTGGTTCGTGCCTCACCGCAGCCGAGGCGAACACGAACTCTCTACAAGCCCTTCGGGCTTTAATAAAGTTGTACAGGTCCTTGGTGACTGTCACCAAATGAGATTTGGCGAAGACCATGTACATGTCTGGGGTGTCCAGGATGCTTGCCATAGTCTCTAGGCCAGTCTGCAGAGACATGGAAGCAGCGAGACGTTCTTTTGTCTCCTGTTCCCTGCGCAGGAGAAAGTCTGACAACTTCGGGAGGTCTTCGCTGAACTGTCGTCCAGCAATACCTGCCTCCAGCTTCCCGACTGTGAAGGTGTTGTGGACATCCTTCCAGTCTGCATCGTCTGATGGAAAGGCGAGGGAAAAGGGTCTACACTCTTCCAGTGTAGGGCAAGGTTTCCCTGCCTCGATTGCCTTTAAGGCTGCCTTAAACCCTTTGTCCATAAAGGGGAAGGCACGTTTGGGGTCAGCAATAAAGGACGGGTGCTTTTTGCTGAGAGCCGGCACCTTGGAGCTAGTAAAGGCCCTCTCCTTCAAGGTGGTTGTATATAAGGCCTGGGCCTTAGAGAGTTCGAGGACAGTGGTCTCCTTCGGCTCTGTCTCCTCTTTGGATGCAGGTTCCGTCCTCAGACGGACATAACAATCCGGATAGGCCCCTTTGCTGGGCCAAAACTCAATTTCCTCTACTGGGACAGTGCCCAGTTTCTCTGAGAGGAAGATCTTCCCCCCCCCCCCCCCACATTGGCATATGCTCTGCCTATCTCCAGGGGTTGACGTCAGAGAAAGCGGGGAGATCCTTGACGTTTAGCTTCTTTGGGGCTAAAAGTGTTGCAGCCAGGTGATGCATTTCCGTCCGTAGAGAAGCTTCTTTCTCGGACGATTTCTTCTGAATGTCCTGCACCATAGACAGCAGCGAGTGCAACGTACTCGTGATGGAATCTAACTGGGGTGCAGTGAAAGAAGTCGAAGGCACCGGCTCAATCACCGAGGCTGATGATACCGAAATCGTTTCAGTTTTTTCGACTTCAGCCTCAGGAGGTACGTCATCCTCCTGATCCAGTTCCTCCACGAGGAGATTGTTCTCAGTCTCCTCCAAGACAACAGACATGTTGTCCTCCAATTGGATGCTCTCCAAGGCGTCCGATACGTCAGGTTCTACCGGAATCTGAACCAGGAAAATCTCAGGTTGAGCCCGGGGAATGATTGCATCCGAAGATGCCCTAGGGAAAAGACAATCCCTCATCCTCTCATTAGGAAGGTATGGGCCAGAGGTGTTCTTCTGAAAACCCCTGACCCATTTTCGCAGCGTCTCCCTTGCTGCATCCCTTGACTCGTTAGACTTTTGGTCATCAAAAGCCTCTTTCACCAGTTTATCACAAACGGTACATACCTGTGGGTCCCAGTACTTGAGAGCCCCATTGGTGACTGCGCAGCGACCATGGGCCCTGCACACATCATGGCCGTAGAAGTTCCTACTACGGACCCTACAAAAGTTGTTCCTGCACTCGGGATGCTCCTCCTGTAAAGAAAGAAAAGCATATAAGTATTTGGTGAAATTCTCAGATTTCAGCATACATATTTTTAATAATATTAGCTTGGATAGAGTAAGCAAGAAAATAGGAAAGACACCTACTTGTGTTTCCTGTCCAGCCCATTGCTATGACCTCCTCCGATATTGAACACTAAATTCTTGACGAATTTTAGGGGAAGATGATATCCTTTGATATAAAGTGTCTTCTTAACACAATCTTCTAGGTTCAATATTGGGGATTAAAACAATGGTTGATAACCATTAAATGGTAGAGAGAATCGCTCTCTTATATGTGATGGTCTCACAATAGGCTCCCCATGAAGCACCTTGTAGGTTGGAAAAACCTTTTGGGCTACAGCACTGACTGTCGGCGGCATGCCGCCAGTCCTACCGGGCCTGCCGGCACATGCCGGGCCTGCTGGCATATGCCGGCCTATTCTGGGCTATTGAAGGCAGTTACTGTCTTCAGAGTAATGGGCGGCAGGTCGCCAGCAGCGGCTCTGCCGGCCGGCAGCCGAAGGATCCCTCTATCAAGTAGGACCCGGCGGCAGCTGGCAGCAAATATCTAGACTTTGGGTGGCCGGCTGCCGGCCGACAACTTAGTTGCCGGCAGCCGGTCATAGTATGTCTACTGTCGTTGGGTCGTCGATCAGCAACACCCACGGCAAGTGGCGGCAGAGCAACTGCCGGCCGACAGACAACCCACATGGCCGCCGGCAGCTACCAGCTGCCATCGGCCGGCCCAGTATAAGGGAAGGCAGAGAAAAAGAGAGGATGGAGGAAGGCAAAGGCTCAACCTTGCCGGCCTACATCCAGAATGAGGGTTCAAGTGGAAGGGGGAATTATATTCGGGCTTCCACCCAACCATATCCCATCCATATGGGCTATGGAAGGTAGTCCAAGGGAGGACTGAAGAACACTCTAATGAATATGAGGGTACCTGCCGGCAGCCGGCTCAGCCGGCTCAGCCGGCGGCAGACAGGGAACCTCAGACCAATTCTTCAGATTACCCATAGGGTCAAATGTAGAATGACGGCCAGGGAGGGTGATGGCTCATCCAACACAAAAGAGACAGGGAGGGGGTAAGGGTCCTTCCTATAAGTAAGGTAATACCCGAAGGCACTACCTAACTTGAAGGATTCTGATCTCATAAAGTAACCTCAAGAAGGGGAAATCATTTCCCCAGGTTGGGTTAGTCAAGTGAGAAAGCAGCACTCAGGACACAATCTCGCAAGAGAACAGAATCTCGTACCAGAGATCTTAGGCAAGGAAGAAATCATTTCTTCGGTCTAAGATCTACCAGCACAGGACTGTCTGCTAGACCAAGGAAGGAGGAATTGTCCTACAAAACATCCACGTATGGTCTAGGGAGGTCTCGCCTCCTCTAAAGACAACTTAACCTGACTTGGGAAATCCTTTCACCAAGACAGTAAGATGCCTAACACAGACTTTTTGGGCTCAGGCCATGCCGTCGTGATGGAAGTTCCTTCATAGGTAGCTTCCTACTATGGGTTTCACAGACAGTGCCAGTGCGATTTTTTGCAATTATTCTGTAACGAACACTCGTATCAGTACGAGATTTTACTATAGTGTATTACACCCAGTAAGGAAATTTATAGGAGTATCATGAATCATTTATTGTAAATGATAAAGACTTTTGTACCTATACCAAGAGGCAAAACTCATTAGCCAAGCAGGAAAACGAACACCAGGTTGGAAGAGCTCCGCCTGCCTACAACCCCCTTCACCTCCAACCCCCATTTTCTTCCTCCCCTCTCCTTTCTTCCCTCACCTGCCCTACGTCTTTCCTTCTCTCTTTCTCTCTCTCTGAATGTTGCTTTGATTTAAACATATTTTTTTACGATTTTTTTTTCTATCAATCTAATAATAATTGACACTGTTGTATAAATGTAACAGTTCAGTGGTTGTTACCCTCCAGTTAACTTATTAATATCTATTTATACACTGATTTGCTCTCTCCCTCTCTCTGCCTGTCAGTTTCTACTAATGTGGGGAGTTGTACAGAGGCTTAACCAATTTTTCCTTTTGCTCCATGCTTCTGAAATTTAAAGTGTTTGCTAAATAGCAATACATATATATATATATATATATATATATATATATATATATATATATATATATATATATATATATATATATATATACAAATATATATATATATATATATATATATATATATATATATATATATATATATATGTCTTTGAGTTTGAACAATATGCAATTGTACACAATTATATCATTGCATATTTCGGTATTGGGTATGAGCATAGATGATAGGTATCCATAGGAAATGAGAAACAAAATCTTTATTTCACCTAATGCCACATATATCCCCCCCCACCCCCTAATTGAATTTGATTGAATATTGGTATCGACCGATGACGGGACTTGAATGTGGGTAGGGCATAACCTTCATATTTAATTTTTTTTTGTTTATTTTTTTTTTGTGTTTTTATTTTTATTTTTTTTTTAGTCTTCATCGCTTTCTAATAGCAAGTCAACTTCATCTTCAGTGTCACTGTCAAGATTAATAATGACAGGATCAATACTGTCATGCATGTTATCTGTTGAACGATAACTATCCTCAAAAGCTCGTGATCGACGTACTGCCCCTGCCCATACATCGCGAGTGACAGAGATCCTTGCCTCCTCTAATCTGGCATGTAGGTCGGCTCGGGTGAAACGTTGGAGTGAGGAGCGCACGTAACGTTTCATGTGTCCCCACACCTGCTCGATTGCATTGAGCTCAGGATGTGCGTGCGTCAGGCAGACGATTTCATGGCCCCATTCTCGAATGGTGTTATCTACCTTGTACTTAGGCTGTGGCCTATTTTGACGGCATATGTATAGGAGTTCAGGTCTTGTAGCATGTTGCGGGAAGGATATATTTCTGCGCTGTAACCATTCAATGAGGTCAGATTTCCTGGTAGCTGTGGTGGGACAACGACTATCTTCTGTCATTATACTGTGGTATGGGGCATTGTCCATCACTAATACCGAAGGCTCCTCCAGGAGTGGCAGGAGCTGAGTTGTTAGCCAACGTAGGAATATATCGCCATTCATTTCCCCGTGGTAGTCGCCGCTGGTATTTTTAGCAGGGAAACTGAGGAAGGAACCGTCAATGAAGCCATCGGCTGTACCACGTGCGACTACCACGAAACGTTCCCCCTCACCTGGTGGCACCTGACGGCTGTAATTGGCACTGGTATTAGGCTGCGTGGTATCCACCCATTCCATGTTATGGCTCATTCTGGTTGTGAACCACGTTTCATCCAGGTACACTACCTCCCTGCCGTTTTCCCTATGTCTTTGAAGGTCCCGCAGGGAACGTATCCTTTGGCACATGATGTCAATTGACTCCTTCCTGACATACATCTTGCGCTGAGTGGTCTTATACTCGATTCCCATTTTGTGGAGTAAGCGCCATAGCTTAATCTTTGAGGTACTCTCGGGGATAATGCTTTCTTCCTTCAGGTTCTGTGCCAGGGATGCGAGAGTAAAAGCCTTCTTGGCAACAAACTTTGTATGGATGTTTCGACGTATGGCTCCTACAGAGAAACTGTCAAAGATAGGCTGTGCTGGAGGCGTTGGTGGTGTGACGGGACGTGGCTTAGTACTACGATACACAATTGAATGCACCGTACTCAATTTCATCCTCAAGGCTGCTGCAACACGGTGGTAAGGCCTGTATGAAGGAAAGACTTTATATAGATATGTATTATATAAAATAAAATCTTAAACATCTATCACTTGAAAATAAATGTATCAGTATAATCAAGGCTTTAACTCTGATGAATGTCCTGTGGAAAGGGTCAATATTTATTAGTAATTCATAGAGTAACTGTAACAAGTCACCTGTGCAAACTAATCTGAAGGCAGTTGTCAGCTTTCTCTTTATTAAAAAAGTTGAAAAGTTGGGTGACAAACTCATTTCTGCAACCATACGGACAGACATCTTCTGAGGTGGCCATCACTTCTTTAAGCTCTCCCTCGTAATACCAGTAAATGGCTAATGCCCTGAGTAGAAATAAGGTTTGCCAAAACAAGGCAAGAAAACGCAGGTACGTATACAACAGCCATTTTCCTATCAGTCATAGTGTCTATCACTCAGCTACTCCAAAACCCTTCAGATAGGTGTCAATCTAATAATTATTTACATAACCAATACCATAGAGAGAGAGAGAGAGAGAGAGAGAGAGAGAGAGAGAGAGAGAGAGAGAGAGAGAGAGAGAGATGAGCAAACCAGTGAATAAAGCAGTCAGTCATCTGATAGGTAACAACCGATTGAATTGTTCCATATCTACAACAATAAATATTATAATTAGATAAGATAGATAGATAGATAGAGTGGTTGATATAAATAAAAAATCATACAAAATAAGTTGCAACTTAAGCTACCTTCTCAGAAAGAGAGCATGAAGGGAAGGGAAAGAACGGAGAGGGATGGATGGCGTGGAGGTGGAGAGAGATAGCTTGAAGCAGGGGGAGAGCAGGTGAGGGATGAAAGGAGAGGGAGGGAGGGGGTGGAAGTAGAGGTTTTGTGACTGGATGATTGAGATTTTGCCCTTTGGCATAGGGGCAAGTGTCTTTATAATTAATAATTAACGATTCATTATACCCCTATAAATTTCCTCACTGGGTGTAATACCCTAAATCAACATCTCGTATTGATACGACTGTTCGTTACAGAATAATTGCAAAAAATCGCACTTGCACTGTCTGTGAAACCCATAGTAGGTATATTTGACTACAGTGATATATCCCAGAGAATTTACCAAAGGTATCCAAAATTCTAACTCCTGGACCGAATATCCCTTAAAATTTTACGAAGGGATATCGCGTAATATCAGAGGACGTATTCTTGACACCTCTCATGGCTATCTACACCCCCAATAGAGCTTTCACCACGAGGGGAAAGAGAGGCAAGAATAAGGTGAGTCGTCATAGAGACATCGCTCTCGACGAGTCACTACTGCTCTGCAAATAGTGCGCCTGCCCGCCACCGCGAAGCGCCACCGCCATTCTTTCTCTTGTAGCTTCGCTAGACCGGTGTTTTCCCAGTTCTCTCGTGCTATTTTGGAGTATTTTGGACGCTATGATGTCTTCCCCAGCCTCATCAGCTTCTAGAAAGTTAAGTAATATCTTTATCTTGTGTAAATGTAAGCTCTTGCCAGTTTTGCTTTTCGATTGAGATCATAATTAACGTAACAAGAGCTGTTGCTAGCCAGATGGCGTCAGTGACGCGGTCGTTCTTCTGTTCATTTAGTTAGCCAGAACGACCCTTTCCCGGCATTTATACGCTTTAATAACTTAAGCTATTTAGATATTTAGCTAGGGATTCTTATATTATGTCTTTGTTGTCGTGAATTTGGCTATTATGATCGAGCCTCACGAGTGCTAGGCTTCCTAGCCTAGGCACACTCACACTTCATGCATGATATAACCTTCCTGGTAAAGTTTTATTGAAGCACAGGCAATATTTTACACTTTTATGATATTACTTAATTATGCTTTCCTCTTCCAAGATAGTATACAGAGAGTTTCGGTGATCGATTCTCAATGCTCCTAGGCTACTAGCCTAGGGGCTTTAGTATACTTTCATACATGTCCCCATTGCTCTTGTATTGCCTTTTAAGGGGAGACTGGCACCTCCTATACCTTTTAAGTCGATACCAATCTCCTAGGAGATTTAAGAGCAATCCCTTCCCTCTGATTAGCCTAGGCTATTCTCAGTTTTCTTTGCTGTGAACCGAGTTCTAGCAAAGTTTTACTGAGACATTCCGTTTTCTTTCTCCTAACCACTGAGTCAGTTTTGAGTTTAGGATGGGACATCAGAGTATCAGTCTATGTTAGGCATCTCCCTGTCTTGGTGAAACGATTTCCCAGGTCAGGTTAAGCTGCTCTCTCAGGAGGCTAGACCTCCCTAGGCCATACTTGGGAGTTTTGTACGACAATTCCCCCTTCCCTGGCCTAGCAGACAGTCCTGTGCTGGTAGACCCTAGACCGAAGAAAGGATTTCTTCATTGCCTAAGGTCTCTGGTACGAAATTCTGCTCTCCTGCGAGTTGGTGTCCTACGGACATCCTCTCCCTTGACTAACCCAACCTGGGGAAATGACTTCCCCTACCTGAGGTTACTCCATGAGACCAGAATCCTTTAGGTTAGGTAATGCCTTCGGACATTACCTTACCTACAGGACACCTACCCCCTCCCCGCTATCCCTTTCGTGTTGAATGATCCAACACCCTCTTGGCCGTCGTTCTACATTGACCATAGGGTTCTTGTAGGACTGGCCTGAGGTTCCCCGTCTGCCGCCGGCTAGGCCGGCTGCCGGCGAGTATACTCATATTCTTTAGAGTGTTCATCGGTCCTCCCTTGGACTGCCTTCCATAGCCCTTATGACTGGGATATGGTTGGGTGGAAGCCCGAATTTAATTCCCCCTTCCACTTGAACCCTCATTCTGGATGTAGGTTGGCAAGGCTGAGCCCTTGCCTTCCTCCATCCTTTCTTTCTCTCGCACTTTCATATTGGGCCAAAGACATTGGACATTCGGGAACCGACTGCCGGCCGCTGAGTTGCCGGCCAGCAGCCGGCCACCCATTCCTGGTTCTCTGCCGCCGACTGCCTTGGGTCCCCTTGACGGAAGGATCCTCGGCTGCCGGCCGGCAGAACCGCCGCCGCCGGCGGAAACCGCCGGCAGCCGGCAGAGCCGCCGCCTCCGGCAGAACCCGCGGCAGAGACCGCCGGCAGAGCAGCCGCAACCGGCAGAGACCGCCGGCAGCTGGCAGAGCCGTTTCCGGCGGCCTATCACTCAATGTTATGAAGTCAATAATTGCCTTCAATAGCCCAGAATAGGCCGGCATGTGCCGGCCTGCCTGGCAGACGCCGACAGGCCCGGCAGGTACCGGCAGGCCTGACAAGTCTGGCAACTTGTTACCAAACAGTCAGTGCTGTAGCCCAAAGTTTTTCCAACCTACAAGGTGCTTCATGGGCAGCCTATTGTGAGACCATCACATATAAGAGAGCGATTCTCTCTTCCTTTAATGGTTATGATCCATTATTGTCCTTAATCCCCATTATTGAAACTGGAAGATTGTGTTAAGATACACTTATATCATAGGATATCATCTTCCCCTAAAAATTCTTAAGAATTCTGCTTTCAATATTGGAGGAGGTCATAGCAATTGGCTGGACAGGAAACTCATGTAGGTGTCTTTCCTACTTATAGCTTACCCTATCCAAGCTAATATAACATGTTATATGTATGTTGAAATTTGAGAATTTCACCGAATACTAATAGACTTTTCCTTTCTTTACAGGAGGAGCATCCCGAGTGCGGGAATAGTTTTTGCAGGGTCCGCAGTAAGAACTTCTGCGGCCACGACATGTGCAGGGCCCATGCTCGCTGCACAGTCACCAAGGGGGCTCTCAAGTATTGGGACCCACAGGTATGTACCGTTTGTGACAACCTGGTAAAAGAGGCTTTTGATGACCAAAAGTCCACTGAGTCAAGGGACACAGCAAGGGAGAAGCTGCGTAAATGGGTCAGGGGTTTCCAGAAGAATACTTCTGGCCCATACCTTCCTAACGAAAGGATGAGGGCTAGTCTTTTTCCCAGGGCATCTTTGGATGCAGTTATTCCCCAGGCTCAACCTGAGATTCCCCTAGTGCAGATTCCGGTAGAATCTGACGTCTCGGATGCCTTAGAGAACATCCAGCTAGAAGACAACATGTCAGTTGTCTCAGAGGAGACCGGGAACAATCTCCTAGTGGAGGAGTTGGATCAGGCAGATGAAGTTCCCCCTGAACCACAAACTGAGAAAGCCGATACGATTTTGGTGTCATCGGCCACAGTGAATGAGCCGGTGCCTTCTACTTCCTCCACTGTGCCCCAACTGGATTCGATCACGAGAATTTTGCACTCGTTGTTGTCCATGGTGCAGGACATGCAACAGAAATCGACCGAGAAGGAGGCCTCTTTTCGGACCAAAATGCATCAACTGGTTGCCTGTACAACTTTATTAAAGCCAGAAGGGCTTGCAGAGAGGTCGTGTTCGCCTCGGCTGCGGTGAGGCACGAACCAAGGAAGCAGATAGCTTCTAACATCTGGGGAAAAGACCTCTTCCCAAGTGAAGTGGTCAAAGAGGTCGTGGACAAAGACGCCACTGAAAACAGGAACCTCCTTTCCAAGTGGGGCTTGTCCTCCAAAAGGAAATCTTCAGCTGACGAGGGTCCCCAGCCGAAGAATAGATCAAAACGACCTAAAGTGCCCTCTCGGCCTAAGCAACAACAGCAGCTTCTCGTGGCCACGGTGCCCCAGACGGTGGCACAATCACCCACTACCTTCCAACTGGTGCCCCAAACACTGGCGACTCAGTCACCGGTGTTCACCCCAGTGTTTGAAAGGCAGTCTACGACCTTTCGGCCGAAGTCTCGAGGATCTTTTCGAGGCTCCTCCAGACAGGGGTGGACGTGGCCAAGGAGGTAAATCCTCCAACCAGCACTCAAAGTGAGATGCTACCGGTAGGAGGGAGACTCTTCTACTTCCGGGATCATTGGACCTTCGATCCCTGGACCCACAGCCTAATCAAGAATGGACTAGGGTGGAGTTGGAGCTCAACTCTACCAACCTTCCCCCGATTCTTCCAACACTCAACCCCCATATTGGAAGAATATGTTCAGGAACTCCTGAACAAAAGTTATACGGAAGGCAAAGTCCGTCAGATTCCAAGGAAGGATATTTTGTGTTCCGAAGAAGGACTCGGAAAAGCTCAGAGTAATTCTGGACTTGTCACCCCTCAACAAGTTCATAGTGAACTACAAGTTCAAAATGCTGACGCTTCAACACATCAGGACCCTGTTGCCCAAACGGGCATACACAGTCTCCATAGACATGACGGATGCATACTGGCACATTCCGATCAGCCGTCAAGTTTCCCCCTACCTGGGATTCAAACTACAAAGAAGACAGTATGTCTTCAGAGCCATGCCCTTCGGACTAAACATAGCTCCAAGGGTATTCACCAAGCTTGCGAATGCACTCATTCATCGACTACGCCTAAAAGGAATCCAGGTGGTAGCCTACCTGGACGACTGGCTGGTGTGGGCAGCATCCGAAGAAGAATGCAGGCAAGCCTCCATGGAAGTGATCCAGTTCCTGGAACACTTGGGATTCAAGATCAATCGGGGAAAATCCTGACTGTCTCCAGCTCAGAAGTTTCAGTGGCTGGGCGTCTACTGGAACTTGCAGTCGCACTGCCTTTCCATTCCATCACAGAAACGGAAAGAGATAGCGGGATCTATCAGAAGCCTTCTTCGATCTGCAAGGATATCAAGAAGGCAACAGGAAGAGTGTTGGGGTCTCTCCAGTTCGCCTCAGTGACAGATCCAGTATTGAGAGCACAATTAAAAGATGCATCAGGAGTCTGGAGAAAATACGCATCAAACGCTCGAAGAGATCTAAAAAGACCGACACCAAATCGTCTGCGATCCCTACTCAAGACATGGTCGGAGGCCAAGAACCTAAAGAACAAGGTTCCCTTACAACCACCTCCACCGTCAGTCACCGTTCACACGGATGCCTCGAAAGACGGGTGGGGAGGTCACTCTCAGCATCGGAAAGTCCAAGGAACCTGGTCTCCCCTCTTCAAAACCTTCCACATCAACTTCTTGGAAGTCATGGCAGTTTTTCTTTCCCTAAAGAAACTGAAACTCCGCTGCTCAATTCACATCCGTCTGGTTCTAGACAGCGAAGTCATAATGAGATGCCTAAATCAACAGGGCTCGAGGTCGCCTCACATAAATCAAGTGATACTAGCCATCCTCCGCCTAGCGGAGAAGAAGAGATGGCACTTGTCAGCAGTCCACCTTCAAGGGTTACACAATGTGACAGCGGACGCTCTATCCAGAACCAAACCGATAGAGTCAGAATGATCCCTAGACGCAAGATCGTTCTCCTTCATCTTACGCAAAGTCCCAGGACTGCAGATAGACCTCTTCGCAACGAGCGACAACAAGAAGCTACCCCGGTATGTAGCCCCGTACGAGGATCCTCTAGCGGAAGCAATGGATGCAATGTCCATAGATTGGAACAGATGGTCCAAGATCTACCTATTCCCTCCAACCAACCTTCTGCTGAAAGTCCTCGACAAACTGAGATCCTTTCGAGGGACGGCAGCAATAGTGGCCCAAAAGTGACCCAACAGCGTTTGGTTCCCCCTAGTAACGGAACTACGCCTGAAACTGATCCTGTTGCCGGACCCAGTTCTGACTCAGCAAGTGCAGAAATTGACTGTCTCAGCTTCATCAGTGAAAACCCAGAACCTTCATCTCATGATTTTCTCGCCTTAGCGGTCAAGAAACGGTTTGGGATTTCTAGGGACAGTATTAACTTCCTAGAAGAATACAAGTCAAAGTCAACAAGAAGACAATATGAGTCTTCCTGGAAGAAATGGGTGGCCTTTGTTAAGGCGAAGAAACCTAAGGAGATTTCTACGGACTTCATGAACAAGGTTTAGCAGCCAATACGATTACTACATGTAAATCCGCCCTGGCCAGACCAATACTTTATGCCTTCCAGGTCGACTTTTCTAACGAAATCTTCAACAAGATCCCTAAAGCCTGCGCAAAACTTCGGCCCGCAGCTCCTCCTAAGCCCATTTCATGGTCTTTGGACAAAGTTCTTCATTTAGCATCAACCCTGAATAATGAGGATTGCTCGCTGAAAGACTTGACTCAGAAGGTGATATTCTTATTTGCACTAGCCTCGGGAGCCAGAGTTAGCGAAATAGTGGCCCTCTCGAGGGATGATGGCCACATTCAGTTCACAGACTGCGGAGAACTGAACCTCTTTCCGGACCCGACGTTTCTCGCCAAGAACGAGCTGCCCCCTAAGGGGTGGGGTCCCTGGAGAATCTGCCCTCTGAAGGAAGAAGCATCCCTCTGCCCAGTGGAATGCCTAAAGGTCTATCTTCGTAGAACTTCAGACTTTAAGGGAGGTCAGCTTTTCAGGGGAGAGACTTCCGGTTCAACGTTATCCTTGAAACAGATTAAGGCGAAAATCACCTACTTCATTCGCAGAGCGGATCCAGACAGTACACCCACAGGTCATGATCCGAGGAAAGTTGCCTCGTCTCTGAATTTCTTCCAAACGATGTCGTTTGAAAGTCTTCGTGCTTATACTGGATGGAAGACCTCGAGGGTCTTCTTCAAGCACTACGCGAAGCAATTACAAGAAATTAAATTTCATGTGGTGGCGGCGGGCAGTGTGATAAAACCCGCTGCTTGATTACTGCAAAGAACAGTGCACTATTAGGGACTTATAGTGAAGGGTGTACACGATAGACTCGTAAGACATATCGTGTTGAGTTTTGTGTTTAAGTGATAACACTATAGACTGTTCTCCCTACACAGGTGACATTAAGCATAATAAACTGACACAAGTGCCAGGCATTCTTATATGCACAGTGTTCCTAGTAACAACAGATTGTATAGCGAAACTTCATATTTCCCTTGAGTGGCCAATGTTTCCCTTTTCAGGCAAACCCCTTTTATCCTGTTATTACTGTTTATGCTTTTATGCAGAATTATTCAGCATACATTGTAATTGTTTACAACCATGATTTCTATTTTGTAATAAACAATAGAACGAATATTTGCGTCTCTTTCGCCCCAAATATTTCTTTAAATGTATAAGTCAGAGCATCCTTGACTCTTTTGATATTTAAGTCAATACCAGAACTAAGATTCATGGTGTTCCAGGCAAACAGGTAAGATCTTGTTATACTAGACTGTTCATTTTACTGTTTAAGGTGTTCCTACACATATATAAACCTGTCCGTCTCTTCACGACAGACCCGGGAGGTACAGTAATCTGCCCAAACCAATCCCATCCTAGTACAGACTATGCTTTACGTATATGTTGACACTAATATACAAACTGTTTGCTAGATTGTTCCCTGAACTCACGATCCTCGGGTATTTTCCTCGAGTCTACCCAGACTCTTCCCTGTAGGGGGCAGGAAGCACTGACATATTTCATGATCAGCTGATTGATGTATAACGGTAACATCAAGTGTCTCTAGGTCTAAAGACCGAAGAGGAAAGATTTAGCTCTATATGAACAGCACTATTGGAAATCCACAGATACATTAATGCTCTGGTACACTTCCATCACAACGACATGGCCTGAGCCCAAAAAACGGATTTTGAGCGTAGCGAGAAATCTATTTTTGGGTGTGGAAGCCATGTCATCCTGATGGACCCACCCTCTTTTGGGACAAAAGGATAATGAATCCCTCCCTATAATACTGTATCTGCAACACCTACAAAGCTACAAAGAATGACGGTGGCGGATAGGCGCATTATTTGCAGAGCAGTAGTGACTCGTCGAGATCGATGTCTCTGGGACGACTCACCTTATTCTTGCCTCTCTTTCCCCTCGTGGTGAAAGCTCTATTGGGGGTGTAGATTGCCATGAGACGTGTCAAGAATACGTCCTCTGATATTACGCGATATCCCTTCGTAAAATTTTAAGGGATATTCGCTCCAGGCGTTAGAATTCTGGATACCTTTGGTAAATTCTCTGGGATATATCACTGTAGTCAAATATACCTAGGAAGCTACCTATGAAGGAACTTCCATCAGGATGACATGGCTACCTCACCCAAAAATGATGTCCCATTCTAAGCTCAAAAACCGACTCAGTGGTTAAGAGAAAGAAACAAAACACCCCAGTAAAACTTTGCCAGCACTTAGTTCACAGCAAAGCTAACTGAGGATAGCCTAGGCTAATCAGAGGGAAGGGGGATTGCTCTTAAATCTCGCCAGGAGATTAGTATCGACTTAAAAGGTATAGGAGGTGTCAGTCTCCCCTTAAAAGACAATACAAGAGCAATGGGGACATGTAAGAAAGTATACTAAAGCCCCTAGGCTAGTAGCCTAGGAGCATTGAGAATCGTTCACCGAAACTTTCTTGTATACTATCTTGGAAGAGGAAAATTTTATGCAGTAATATTTTAATTGTATAAAATATTGCCTGAGCTTCAATAAAACTTTACCAGGAAGGTTTTATCATGCATGAAGTGTGTAGGTGCCTAGGCTAGGAAGACTAGTACTCTTGAGGCTTGATCATAAATAGCCAAATCCACGACAACAATGACATAATATAAAAATCCCTAGCTAAATTTCTAAATAGCTAAAGTTATTAAAGTAAATAATCCCGGGAAAGTCGTTCTGGCTAACTAAATGTACAAGAAAGAACGACCGCGTCCATGACGCCATCCGGCTGGCAACAGCTCTTGTTACGTTAATTACGATCTCAATCGAAGAGCAAAACTGGCAAGAGCTTACATTTACACAATTCAAAGATATTACTTAACTTTCCAGAAACAGATGAGGCTGGTGAAGACATTATAGCGACAAATAAACTCCAAAATAGCAAGAGATAACACGGGATACCACCGGTCAACAAAGCTACGGCAGAAAGAATGGCTTGGTGGCGCCGCGCGGTGGCGATTTGGCACACTATTTACAGTACGGTAGAAGCGTCGCCTTTTTAACAACTCTCCTATATTCTTGCCACTTTTCCCCTTGAAGCGAAAGCGCTATTAGGGGTGTAGATAGCTATGAGACGTGTCAAGAGTACGTCCTCTGATATTACGCGATATCCCTTATTAAATTTTAAGGGATATTCGCTCCAGGAGTTAGAATTCTGGATACCTTTGGTAAATTCTCTGGGATATATCACTGTAGTCAAATATACCTAGAAAGCTACTATTGAAGGAACCTCCATCAGGACGACATGGCCTAAGCTCAAAAAGATGACATAAAACATGGGCAGTATCAGCCCTAAAATATATACTGCATATGGATAACCGTACCCACATGATATACACCTTCCACTCATACATAATAAATTTAGAGGGCTGGATAAACATTGACAGACTTAACATGATTCCTGATACCTTAATAATAGTTGTGCATAGTTTACTAAAACTACCTAATAATCTAAAGTGAGCAGTAGGTGAGAGACGAGCAGGAGAGAGGCTTAGCTTGGGCTGCATGTAAACAATGCTTTCCCTCCTCAAACTTACCACCTCATTACCAACACAGTGTAACCATACCATAACTCCTCAGGTATGATGGGTTGGCCCCAGCATTAGACCGCCCAGTGACATACCTACTCACACTTCAAACCGGCTGCTAACGGTAACATGCGTTCGTTAAACGTACATACAAAAGATTGTCATCGCACTGGTTCCCGTCAGACGTACGTCTACTACTACAGCCTATACTGTACTCTCCCCGACAGAGCAAAAAAAATGGCAATTTCAGCTTCTGGGATTAAACGGGAGCAAGATAGGTGAATGTGTGATCCCAGCATAAAACTTTCGTTCCAGAACACAAGGATATTTTCGAGTTACAAATATTTCATTTTTACATTAACATACATAAAGATATTGTTTTATTTTTTGCATCATATAAGAAAAAAATAATCCATTTTCACGTCTTATAATACAATATACATAAATTTATCGTACATACAGCATAGGGCTATAAACATTTGAGCGTGCGTGCATTTCTTTTTGTACCTATAAGGTTCTATTTGCATATGCTATATTTCATCTTTACTGTTTTTGCTAACTACTTGCTTACAGAATAACCGTGTGCTTTATTTGCCCATTGTAGGTTATCCCCGTTATATATTGTTTTACTGTTTTTGACTAACTTATTGCTTACAGAATTAACCATATATTTCATTTGTATTTTGTAGGTTATTCCCATTGTATATATATATATATCTATATATATATATATATATATATATATATATATATATATATATAGATATACATATATATGTATATATATATATAGATATATATATATATATATATATATATATATATATATATATATATATATATATATATATATATATATATATATACATATATATATACATATATATATATATATATATATATATATATATATATATATATATATATATATATATATCTATATATATATATATATATATAGATATATATATATATATATATATATATATATATATATATATATACATATTTATATAGATATATATATATATATATATATATATATATATATATATATATATATATATATATATATTACTGTGCTATCATAGTAATCCATGTTTGCCAACGGTTATATTCGTATAAGCAGATGAGCAGCTTGGTGGAGTAATGAGAGATTTGGGTTTGGAGGAAATGCCCCCCTAAATCTCGATAAAGTTACTGGCAGCCAGGTGACAGATTGTCTCTTTGGCTCTTACTCCTGATGCCTGGCAGTTGATCACTCTAGAATTAGTATGGAATGGCAGGGGTCACTTGCCTTAGTTAGATAGGCACTGCACATCACAAGGAGCTGGCTATCCTCTGATGTATATAGCCAATGAATCCTCTAAGGATTTAGTCAGTCATGGAAAGAGAAGATAAAAGAATGGCCCCCATCCCGGGCATAGTGGGGTGCTAAGAATCTCCCGGTTTATAAATACTAAAGAAAAATTGAAAATAGGTAATTGGAATGTTAGAACCATGAATCGGATTGGGAAGTTACTGCAAGTGGAGAGTGAATTTATGAAATATAGTTTGGATATCTTAGCCCTAAGTGAAACATGTCGGAAGGGGATTGTTAAGGAAACTTTAGACCAAAGCAATATATATATCTACTCATGAAGATCAGATGGAGTTGGAAGAGGAGGGGTATGAATGATGATAACACCAAGAGCAGAAAAGGCATTAACCGAGTGAAGAGGTGTAAATAATAGATTGTTACTAGCAAAGTTCAAATCAAAGCAGTGCAATATGAGCATTATAGTTTGCTATGTCCCAACAAATGATTCCCTTGAAGAAAGGAAAGACGAATACTATGAAGAACTGCAAAGGGTAATAGATGAGATCCCTGAGAGAGATATGAAAATTGTGATTGGCAACTTCAATGCTAAAGTTGGCAAAAATAATCAACAGATAGAGAATGTGATATGTGTTGAGGGTCTTGGCGAAGTTGCAAATGAAAACGGAGCCCATGTCATAAGTTTCTGTTCAGCAGACAATCTTGTCATTTGAGGTACTCTTTTTCAACACAAGTATACATGGACTTCACCATGTGGCAATTACAATAATCAGATAGATCACATTGCCATTAATAAAGAGAGAAGGAAGACTCTGAGAAATGTAAGAAGCTATAGAAGTGCAGATATTGGTAGTGATCGCTAGCTCCTCATTGCCACGCTGAAATTAAAACTGAAAGCACCCAACAGAAAGATGGATAAAATACCTAGGGTTGATACAACTAAGCTTTTAGAAGAGGAGCACAGAAAAACATTTGCAATTGAATGTAGGAATCGATTTGCAGTCTTCGAATCTTTAAGAGATGAAGAACAAACAATTAATGAAGAATGGGGTGATATTAACCCTTTTACCCCTAATGGACGTACTGGTACGTTTCACAAAACTCATCCCTTTACCCCCATGCAAAAAACTGCTATTTACATTTTTTTTTGCATATTTTTGATAACTTTATGAGAAACTTCAGGCATTTTCCAAAGGAATGTGACCAACCTGACCTCTCTATGACGAAAACTAAGGCTGTTAGAGCAATTTAAAAAAAGTATATTGCAAAATGTGCTTTAAAAATCATGCCTGGGGGTTAAGGGTTGGAAAGTTCCAAATAGCTTGGGGGAAAAAGGGTTAAGAACATATATCTCTCAGTTGGTAGTGAAGCCTTGGGACACGCAGTTACAAGGAGAAAGCCCTAGATACTTGGGATACTATAAAAAGGAGACAAAGACAGAAATTGATTGTTAAAAGTTTGCGAGGAAGTAATGAAAATTAAAAGGTAGAGCATACTAAGTATTCCAGTATTGACAGTGAGGGCAAAAGAAAAGACAAGAATGACTAGAGAGAATATTAAGACAATAAAGCAGATGAGGCTGACAAAGCTATGAATTCAGGAAGTGGCTATGGTGTTGTGAGGACAGCAAGACGAATAGAGAGAGACTGACGGTTTAATAAACTTGCTACGGTCGCTTAGTTACAGAGTGCGGATGGAAAAGTAGCCCCGGAAGGGAACTGCTCGAACCGCCAAAATCATTATGCTTTTTACAAAAGACAAATTATCAAACAATAAGGCAGTAGCCTAAGGATATATACAAGATATACATTAAAACAAAGCTGTCAAAGAGCGCAACGTCATGAGACAAAATGCTACTGTGTGGCACAAATAATAAAATTACAATTTGCAGAAATGTGTCCAAGGGAAGGAAACACTATGGGGAAAACGATGTCCTTATAAGTACTCCCCCCCCCCCCCCCGCCAGACAGCGGGCATCGGACATGGTTGATGCGATTAATCCCTGTATCGTAGAGGGCGACGTAGTTCCCCTCTGGTGCTTGAACGGAGGGGAAGGTTGCTCTCCGTCGGAGGAATTGTTTTCTTCTGTCATTGCGTGGTTTCCTCCCACTTGGTGGATGCTTTGCTCTGAGGCGGAATCCTGTGTCTACCAGGGCCCGCGGTGATCTTCTTGTTGCTTTCAAGGAACAGTGGTTTTAATCAGTCGATCGTCACCCACTCTTCTTGTCCGAGGACATTCAAGAGAAAAGATTTGGCTGTTCTTCTGATGACCTTGTAAGGGCTGCGATAAGGTTTAGCCAAAGGCTGGTGGTGACCATCAACCCGGATAAAGACGTAGTCGCAGTCGTCTAGGTTCTCGGGCGTAAAGTGTCTGGTCCTGTCCTTGTATGTTTTCAGGCATGGCCTGAATTTCCCAGCGATCTCTCTCAGGTGCTTCAGCTTTGTGTAACAGATAACAATCCTTATTGCCTGTTCCCTCCTAACCTTGTTGTCTTGTAATGATGATCCTTATTGCTTGTTACCTTGTAACCTTGGTGTCTCTGAGACTTGAGCTTTGGTATTGCTCCCGTGTATGTTTTAATTAATAAAGTTCCTGTGTGAAGAACTGACGTCTCTCTCTACCCCCTGGATATTAGATGGTAGCAGAACGTGGTTCGAGGGACTGCAGCGATTGTCTTGGAGATTAAATTTTACTAAGAAATATAAAAGAAAATGATGAGCAACTAAAAGTTCCCGAACATCGGGGAGGGGGAGTAATCCAGAAGTTCAGTAAGTTGCTGCAAATGTGAAGCCGTCTGTGAGAAGGAAAACCAATGAATTTCGGCTTATGAACTGGAAAGGACGTATTGGTTCTGTCGACCAGAGTGCTTCGGGGAGCAGATATCATGGATAGATGAAGAAAACATGCTGAACTGTTGATACATGGTGAGGCAGACGACCTGAGCCTGAAGTTGTGTGAGCCGAAGAATGGTAATTACGAGTCTTCACAACAGCTTAATTCTTTTGCTGTTGAGAGTGTTTGTGAGTGCTTGGGGATCTTCTGGAAGAAACCTTGAACCCTGATGTTATCTACAATAAAGTGAAAGTCATAATGGCGTCTTCAGAATACTCTGCAGTTTCCTTACCAGGATACATTGAAGATGAAAGTGAGCTTATGAACCAGTTGACCCGACTGGCTGACTTTGGAACCATAGACAATGCTGGAAATTTTATTTTCAAATTTTGTCATAAGTGTAAAGGCCCGGTATTGGGACATAAAGAAAATGGAGATGAGAGCAAGTGTGAAAATAATGATTTGAATTTAGGTGAAGTGGAACAGGTAAAACGGTGGCTAGAAACAAATGAACTTTTTGAGGCAGCAAAAAACCAGTTAGATCAAAGGTATGAGGCCAGAATTTGTGGACAGTGCAATAAACTATTTAAAAACAGAGCAACCAATATTTCGCACCAGAAAAACTTTCACAAAAAGTGGGATTTCGGTAAAGAAACAAACAGGACAATGTATGAAAAGAGTGATATGGATGAAAGACTAGACAAATTATTGAAAATCATTGAAAACAATTTTGAGATAAACCAAGTTGGAAGTGGAAATAACCATGTTAATTTAGTTAAAAATCGGAAAGCTCCAATCTGGACTAATGGCCAGGATTTTGAAAGTTATTGCCATCAACTAAGGCTATGGGATTCACAGACAACCATTCCTCCAATTCAAAAATTTTTCGAATTGGTGGATAGTTTAAAAACAAACAAAGAGATTAGAGGATTGTCGTTATTTGTGTCAAGAGAGGTTATAGAAAAAGTAAACACTAACAGTGTAACTATCATTGAAGACGTGATAAACTTGCTAAAAGGTAAATTTGAAAAAAACAACCTTGGAAAAAATGTCTGAATTGGTTTCTGAAATACAAAAATTTGAACAGAAAGACAAAGAAACAGGTGAAGAGTATCTGAATAGATTTGAGAATCTTTTAGTGAAAATGGATAGAGCAAACTTTGGATCAAAATGGAAGTTATGGACTACAGTTTTGTTTTTAGATAAGTCTAAATTAGAAACAACAGAAAAAATTTCAATTATGAAACAACTAAAAAATGTAGAAGATAAGGTGACAATAGAAATATGTAAAAAGGAGTTCAAGGAACTAAAGATAGAAAACCAAAGACCCGAAAAGGAAAAGGAATTGGACGTATTTTATACAAATAGACAAAGATCTACATCGAGATCAAATGAGCAAAGAAATAGGAGACCATACTCCCGTTCGCGAGACAGAAGCCAAAACAGGAGAGAGTCAGGAAGCAGATATCAGAGTAGAAGATATTACTCTCGATCAGGAGATAGAAACCGAAACAGAATAGACTCCTTTAAACGAAGAGAACTTTCGGAAAGGAGAAGTGAGGATCGTGAAGAACTTGAAAGGAATCGGCAAGATCGTCCGATGAAGGGCGGCAGGAGGCTCAGATCAGAATCGAGAGAGAAAAGGTGTAGAAATGAATGCTGTCTGAATAGATTAAGTAACATCAGATTTGTGAGTGTTGAAGATGAGAGAGGAGAAGTAGAAATGCCTGAAATTTACTTCACGGATGAAATCAATGAAACTGAGATGATTATTGACAATGGTGCACCCAAAAATGTGGCAGGAATTAAATGGATAGAAGAATATCTGAAGAAAAATCAATTTGGAAAAGGACAAGTTAATGTTAAAAGAATAGAAAAGAAAAAGTTCAAATTTGGACCAAGTAAAGTTTATGAATGTCACAAAATGTTTGAAGTTCCATTGATAATTAAAGGAAAGAAAAATGGAACAGAGTTCAGTAGACTACGAGTGCAAATTTATGCTATTGAAGCTAATATCCCTTTTTTGTGTTCTAAAGAACAACTCCAGAAATGGAGTGCCTCTCAGGATTACGAGAAAGGAAAGGAAAAACTAGTTATCAGAAGCTTGGTTCCGAACCTAGAGATAGATTTGATAACCACTAAAGGTAACCACCTTGCCGTTGTCTTGGAAACCAATAAAGAATGTAGCGAAGAAGAGATTGTAATGTTTGCCAAGAAATTGGAAAGCAATAAAGAGATATCAGAGTATAAAAGAGTAAAAAGGGTACATCTGGTATCTGGCCATAAGGGAGAGACTCAACTCCTCCATTTGTTCACATTGGCAGGAGTAGTATCCAACCGAACCAAAAAGGTTATTAAGAAAGTTGTTAATGAATGTATACCCTGCCAAAAGTATAAAAAATCATTAGGTATACCAAAAGTTGCCATCCCAACAGTGACGGAATTTAATCAAAAGGTCACAGTTGACCTAAAGCAAGTAAAGGAGAATAACATTCTGTGGATGGTAGACGCCTTCACAAAATTAATAAGTGGAGTTGTGCTGAAGAACAAAGAAGCAGTCACTGTTTTGCATGCCATCACCCAGAACTGGTGCGAGAAATACGGATATCCTACTGAGGGATTTTGGGCTGACAATGGATCAGAATTTCAAAATAAGGAAATGGAAAGTTTGGCTTCTGCAATGGGAATTACGATAAGGTTTGGCCCAACATATTCCCCTTGGAGTAATGGTTTGAACGAACGAAATCATTACAGCGCTGATCTAACTGTGAAGAAAGTGATGGAAGAGAATGATAGAATTACATTAGATGAAGCAGTTTCTAAAGCGGCCTGGTGTCATAATACTAATATAACAGTGAAAGGATATGCCCCATTACAGTTACTCACTGGGAGAGCTGTAGTAGTTCCTGGTATAACAAGTGGAAATGTAGCCACCGAATCTTTAATCTCTGAGTCAGAAGCAATCAGAAGACATATTGAAAATCAAAAAGAAGTGAATAAGAAGTATAGAGAAATTGAGTATGGTGAAAAGTTGAAAATTGCCTTAAACGCAAGAAATGCATCTTTTAATGATTATCTATATACACCTGGGGAGAAAGTATTTTACCAGCACAAAGGTGGAAAACAATGGTTTGGTCCCGCTACGGTGGAAAAGATGGAAGGGAGAAGTGTATGGATTTTAGCAAATGGAGATATGAAAAAGGTAGCTTCTTGTCACTTGCAACCTTACGGAACGTTAAGGACTTCAGCTCATGAGAAAAAAGATGAGATTGGGTCGAAGGATGAGGCAGCTCTTACTGACCAGTCCGAGAGTGAGGAAATTAATTTAGAAAAGAGAGAAGAAGCGACAGTTGTTAGTAAACCTGATTTGGCAGAAGAGAATTATGACAAAATGACCGTGAAAGACCATCTTCCATCTGAAAAAAGGCCGAAGAAAAGTAAAATTATAATTATGACCTTTAAGAATGGCGAGGAACACAAAGGAAAGGTGACTGAAGTGAACAAACCTAACTCAAAGCGCAAATTCGTGTGCTTCATAAAACTAGAGGGAGGTAAAACAATTGAAGTTGACTTCGAAAATGAAATAAGGGACTGGAAATATCTTATTAATGAAAAAGAAGAAGAAACCGAAGTAAGAGAGACCAAGGAAAATTTTGAACTAGATAACATTGGTACTTACTGGATGAAAATGTCAAATGACGAGTGTTTGGTAGAGGAAATAACCACATATGTGGTAGAAGTTCCAAAGAGTCGTCATCATGAACCTGAAGTTATAAACGCTAAAGAAAAAGAACTTGAAAATTTTGAGTATTATGAAGCATTTGAAGAAGTAAAAGATACAGGACAGGAGAAAATTGGTTCAAGGTGGGTTATAACTGAAAAAGAGAGACAAGATGGGCAGAAGACCAAAATAAAAGCAAGGCTAGTTGCTAGAGGATTCCAGGAAACTGAGAAACCAAAATCAGATTCCCCAACCGCCTTGAGAGAGTCTTTCAAGACTTTCATCGCAGTATCGGCTAATGAAGGATTTGAACTGGAGAGCGTCGACATTTCCGCAGCTTTCTTACAGGCCGAAAAACTGGAGCGTGATGTGTTTGTTGAACCACCCAAAGATGTAAAACAGGAAGGAACCATTTGGAAACTGAAAAAGCCAATCTATGGGCTTGAAGACGCAGGTAGGAAATTTTGGCTTAAAGTAGACAAGATTTTTAAAGGAAGAGGAATGAAAACACTGCATGGAGATAACGCCTTCTACTACCTCCATGACGGCAGATCATTACTTGGTATGATTTTATGTCATGTTGATGATTTTTCGATTTCAGGAAAAAGAGAATTTGTGGATATGATCAAGGATCTTTTAATGAAAAATTTCACGATTTCAAAGGTGGAGTCATCTGAATTCAGATTTACAGGGATTGATATAGTTAAAACAAGAGAAGGAATAGAAGTAAGCATGGAGGATTATGCCCAATCCATTGAGGAAATCAAAGAAATAAGGAAAATTGGAAATGACGGACCTCTGACAAAAACCGAATATAAAGTTTTCAGGAAGTATGCAGGAAAAATCCAGTGGTTGGCGGAAAATGTCCGACCCGACTTGGCTATTGTAGGATTGAACATGTCTATGAAAAATAAAGATGCTACGATCGGTGATCTAAAGAGAGTAAACAAGATAGTGAAGAAAATTAAATCAAAAGAAAGCAAAATAAAGTTCGGTAAAATAGGGAAGAAAGAAGACCTGAAAATTTATGGCCTCGGCGATGCGAGTTACAGATGTGACTCAAAGTCAATTGGGGGTAACTTGATTTTAATGGGAAACAAGAAAACTGATATAGTAGCTCCTATATATTGGAAAACAAAAACCATCAAACAAGTGTGCCATTCTGCCAAAGACGCCGAAACGAGGAACTTAACTAAATTAGTAGATGACAGTGTTTATTTAGCAAAAAGTGTTGAACAACTAATGTTTGGAGAAAAAGGAGGAAAAATCCCAGTAAAACTGTTCACAGACAGCAGACCAACGCTGGAGAGTATAGCATCATCAAAACAAGTAGAAAGAAAATTGTTAAGAAACGCAGTGGCAGACTTGAAGGAGAAACTAATTCATAAAGAAGTAGAATCATATAGTTGGCTGAATACTAAAGACATGATAGCAGACATATTAACAAAGGAAAATAAAGAGAGTGATGACTTGGTGGAAGTCTTAGTTAAGGGAAGACTTAGAGTGGCTGTAAATGAAGATAATCTTGTTCATTTTAAAAACGATGAGTTCAGGTTAGAAAATGTTAAAATTAAAGACAAGGGAAACGGGTTTTAAATATGTGTAATTTCTTTTGCAATTCTTAGATATTTATGCAATGGAATGTTGTACGTGATGCAGACTGTTATTGTTCTTTTATTATGAAATGCTATTGTTTGTATTCATATTACAATGTACGTTTAGTTTGAGCTTGGTAACAATTTTATATTTGTTACAATATTTTATCCATTTTATTATAATTAGTAACTTATGTATAGATCTGTTTGTTTAACGAAGTAAAACAAAAAAGGAGGCGGGGGGAATAACAGATAACAATCCTTATTGCCTGTTCCCTCCTAACCTTGTTGTCTTGTAATGATGATCCTTATTGCTTGTTACCTTGTAACCTTGGTGTCTCTGAGACTTGAGCTTTGGTATTGCTCCCGTGTATGTTTTAATTAATAAAGTTCCTGTGTGAAGAACTGACGTCTCTCTCTACCCCCTGGATATTAGATTGTGTCGTCAGTAGTTGCAGGGAAGAACTCGCCAGGAACTGTAAGTGCCTCGCTGTAGACCTTTTCGGAAGGGAAGGTTCACCGTCTGCCCAAGGAGTGGTGCGAAGACCAGGGAGGACCCATGGGAGTTGCGCTCTCCAATGTTTGTCCGTACATCTCGCCATCAGGGCTGCCTTGAGAGTGCGATGAGTTCTCTCCAACATGCCGTTCGCTGCAGAGTTGTATGCCGTGGTGCTGTGGAGTGTCGTTCCCATCAGGTTTGCCAGAGAGAGCCAGATCTCTGACAAGAAGGCAGAACCTCGGTTCGTCGTGATATTATCGGGAGCACCAAAGCGGCTGAGCCAACTCGACAGGAGAGCTTCGGCGCAGGCATGGGTGGTGGCTTTGGACATCAGAATTGCTTCTAACCATCTATTGGAGCGGTCGACGATGTCAGGAGGTATCTTGCAGAACCTGAAGGCGGCAAAGGAACCACAACGTCCACATGGATGTGTCCAAATCATCTCTTGAGTTGGGAAAAATCGCCGACTCCCGACTCAGTATGGCGGTTGACCTTACTCGTCAGGCAGTTAATGAAAGTTCTTGCCCACTCACAAGCGTCTTTCTTGATCCTTGGCCAGATGAATTTCTCGGATAGTAGATGGGCCGTAGTGCGACCCGAGGAGTGTGATAATCCGTGGATGACGTCGAAGATCCTCCTTCTACAGGAAGCAGGAATCCATAGGCGTGGGCTGGTGTCGCAGAGGATGGTTTCCCCGGCCGGGCCGAGGGGATTGTCCTTCATCTGTAGCGTTGATGTTGTCGTACGATAGTCCTGGGCCTCTGGGTCGCTCTGCTGTTCTACGGAGGTTGACATATTCGATCCCCAGGTGGACTGCGTTGATCTCGATCCTGGAGAGGGCGTCAGCGACGGGGTTCTTCTTCCCCGGTATGTAGCTGGCAGTGCAGACGAATTCTGCGATGGCTGCCAGGTGTCATTGTTGGTGAGAAGACCAAGCATCTGAGGACTTCGTGAAAGCGTGGATCAGGGGCTGGTGGTATGTTGTGATGGCAAAAGGGGTACCTTCAAGCATGTATTTGAGGTGGCAGATGGCGAGGTAGACGGCGAGGAGCTCCCTGTCGAATGTGCTGTACCTGGTTTCCGCAGGTTTGAGTTTCTTGCTGAAGAAGGCCAAGGGCTGCGGGTAACCGTTGACGATCTGTTCGAGGACGGCACCGCAGACGACGTTGCTGGCGTCGGTAGTCAATTTCAGGGGGGCGCTGTCGTCGTGGTAAACCAGGGTGGTGGCTTCAGCAAGGGCAGCCTTCGTCCTGTCAAAGGCGCGTTTCTGCAGGGGACCCCAGACGAGCTTCTTTGCTTTTCCCTTCAGAATTTCGTTGAGGGGAGTCAGGAGAGTCAGGATGTGGGCGATGTTGGGGGTGAAGCGACGGTAGTAGTTTACCATCCCCAAAAAACTCCTGAAGGTGCCGGATGGTTGTTGGGGTTGGGAAGGTTTTCATGGCGTCTACCTTGGTCGACGTGAGCGTCACGCCCGCTGCGGACATTTGATGTCCAAGGAAGTCCACCCTCTCAGCGCCGAATGTGCACTTGTCAAAGCGCAAGATCAAACCTTTCTCCTGAAGGCATTTCAGTACAGCGCGGAGTGTCTCCAGTGTTCCACTTTCGTCCTGGAGAAGACTGAGATGTCGTCCACGTAACAGACACAGAACGGCAGGTCCCCCAGGATGCTGTCCATCAATTGCTGAAACATGGCCCCATCGTTGCGTAGGCCGAAGGTTGAATATGAGAAGGTGCAGGAGTCGAATGGCGTTATGATGGCGTTCTTAGGCACGTCCTCTGGGAACACAGGAATCTGAAAGTATGATTTAAGGTCCATTTTAGTAAAATTTTTTGCCCCATGTGGGGTGCTGGTGAGGTCTTGCATGTTTGGCAGAGGGTAGTGGTCTGGTGATGTGATGAGGTTAAGGCGCCGATAGTGACCGCAGGGCCTCCAAGTCCCGTCCAGTTCCTTCACCATGTGGAGAGGAGACGACCAAGGACTGGACGCCTTCTTGTATATGCCCTTCTGTTCCATGTCTTTGAAGGCACGCTTAGCATCTCTCAGCTTCTGCGGCCGGAGGCGGCGGAACTTGGCGTGCGTAGGAAGTCCCGTCGTGTTGATGTGGTGGTTGACCCCGTGCATGGAGGGAGACCTTGGCAACTGTCGAAGTTCTGGCTTGAAGACGTCAGGGAACTCCTGAAGAAGGGCGGCGTAAGGCTGCGCTACGACGGTGGAGATGGGTGTGATACCAGCACCAGCTCTCAGTGGGCGGGTTCGGCATGTCCCGGTGTCGATGAGGCATTTCCCGGCGACGTCGTCGAGTAGACCATGGTGAGCCAGGAAGTTTGCGCCAAGGAGGGGGTGTCTATTGTCAGCGATGGCGAAGGGCCAAGAGTAAAATCGGCCCATGATTGTGATTTTCAGCACCCTAGTCCCATAACACCGTATTGGAGATCCGTTGGCGGCGATGAGCAAGGGAGGATCACTGCTAGGTGCACGTTTTTCGGCAGGTATGGGAGGAAACGTTGACTGCATACAGCCTACGGTTGGATACAGCATCGAGGATGTAGTATCCGATCTTGCTGCGATCAGCTACTGCAGCCACGGTCGATGTCGGCGGTGGCTGGCGTCAAAGTTTTTTCGGGAACTTGCAGGGGGCCCTGCACTTCATTGCGTTGCTACCAAACTGCTGGTGGTATACGTACAAAGTCGGGTTAGGTCTATGGTTCTGCTGCATCGGCTGCGGAGGTTTCTTCTTCGTCAGGGCAAGAATTTCATCGTCGTCAACAGAGGGCGCCACCGAGGAGCCAAGGGTTGAGCAGCTGAAGGAGGATGATGCGCCAAGGCGGGAGGCCTTTGAAGCTTCAAATAACTTCTGTGCCCTAGACAGGAGGTCATTCATTGGCAGGGTGTCGGTATCGGTCAGCTGGGCTCTCACGTCCTGCGAAGGCGTCGCAGGAATATTTCGTGAGATAAGCTTATCTCGCATCGTCGTCTATTGTCATCGGTCTCAGGTAGCATGAGAAGTCCGACCAGTTCATCCCACGCTATTGCTGAGATCGAGGACCTTCTGTGCCCTTGCTGAAACGGAAAGTGAGTATATATTAATTAGTTTGGTTTGCAGGTCGTCGTATGATACCTGACCGGAGTGAGTGTCGAGCCATGGGGAGATCTTGTCAAACACCTCCTCAGGGATGGAGATCAGGACGATGTCAGCTTTGGCGCAGGGGTCGTTTAGCTTGGCTGCCCTCAGGAACCAAGAGGTGGTGTTATGCTGTCAGAACGGTGGCAGCTTTTTTTTGGCGCAGCAAAGTGGCTGCTGGGCACGACGAGCTGGATGGTTTCGTCATGGTCAGTTGATGCATCGGGCCAATGGCGTGAGCTGGTCATGTCAGATATACTCATCGTTGCTGCCTCACGAAAAAAAAAACCGAAGTGTGGGATACAGCCAAAAAACGTCGTTAAATGTTAATAGCAAAAGGAGATATACGATGGTAACACAGCCGCAATTAGTCCATTAATGGCAACCCAAAACTGCTATGTGTTACCAACATCTCCGGGGTCACCAGTTGTGAGAACAGCAAGACAAATAGAGAGAGACTGATGGTTTACTAGACTTGCAACGGTCACTAAGTTACAGAGTGCGGACGGAAAAGTAGCCCCAGAAGGGAAACTGCTCCAATCGCCAAATTCATCGTGCTTTTTGCACAAGATAGATTATCATACAATAAGGCATTAGCCTTAGAAAAATACAATTATATACATTAAAACAAAACTCTCAAAGAGCGCAGCATTATGAGACAAAAAGCCACTGCATGGCACAAATAATAAGATTACAATTTGCAGAAGTGTGTCCAGGGGAAGAAAACACAACGGGGAAAACGATGTCCTTGCAGTGTAAGAATTGCTCATAGAACTACTAAAAAAATCTCGACTGGGGCAAACAAGAAGAAGCATATACCCATCAAAAAGAGAGATGGCTCTGTTATAGCAACAAAAGATGAAGAAAGACAACGTAGGATGAAATACTTTAATCAGATTATGAATTGGAGATATGAAGGGAATAATTTGATTGATATACCTGAAGCTGACAAAGACCTTGATATGCCCATGAATGAATTCAGTGGGTTTAAAGTCGAAGCTATCCTCTAAAAATTAAAGAGATGAAAAGCCACGGTAGAATAACTGCCGAGATGATACTGGCTGAAAATGAAGTGACTCCCAGACTACTTACAAGATTATTTTGTAGAATGTGGCATGAAAAGCCAAACCTGATGAATGGGAGTTGGGACTGTTGGTGAAAATAGCAAAAAAAGAAGACCTAACTGATTGCAATACTAATTCCATACTAATTCCAGTAAGATTAACCACCAGGCATCAGGAGTAAAAGCCAAAGAGACAGTTTGTCTATCGCCTTAAACCCAATATGTCACCCTTCTGCCACTGACTTCATCAAGATTTAGGGGGACATCTCCTCTATGCCCAAAGCTCTCATTACTCCACCAAGTTGCTCATCTGCTTATACGAGCATAACCGTTGGCAAACATGGATTGCCAAGATATACCGCCTAGCACGGTACATATACTGCCTAGCCCAGTATGATATACCGCCTAGCATGGTAGATATACCACCTAGCACGGTATAATATACCGCCTAGCACGGCAAGATATACCGCCTAGCACGGTAAGATACACCGCCTAGCACGGTATGATATACCGCGTAGCACTGTAAGATATACCGTCTAGCACAGTAGATATACCGCCTAGCACGGTATGATATACCACCTAGCACGGTAAGATATACCGCCTAGCACGGTAATAAGATAAACCGCCAAGAACGATGAGATATACTACCTAGCACGGGAAGATATACCACCTTGCACGGAAAGATATAGGCCTACCGCCTAGCACGATATATATATATATATATATATATATATATATATATATATATATATATATATATATATATATATATATATATATATATATATATATATTGTGTATTGCGAAATTATGAATTATTATTATAGCCTAGAACGTAAGATGTGTTTATCAATAAAATTTAAAGAAAATAAACCACCTTTGATTACCACTATCATAATTCATACCAGTCTCAATATCCAGTTATTATCAAGTAAATATTTATTGTAAGTATACTTTTTCTTAAATTTCATATACGTATAGTTAGGCCGATTTCGTTGAATGAACTCGCCGAAATTGGCCGGAAAAAATGCTACGAATTTGGCCGAGAGACCCATCGTACATCTGACAACCCTGCTCCCGGGCGCATTCTATTTCACGGGGGTGGGGGGGGGGGGGCGCAACTTGCCTTCTTGTATTGGTAATGGCAAGCAATATCCAATGTAGCCTAGAGCAATCCAGTTATCAAGTCGTGATTAACACTCTGTAACAGTAAAATTTTCTGACCAGCTTTTGGCGCTCCAATCCACGGATTGGATCTAGATGTAGCATGGAGAGCTTCTTGGAATTATTTCCCAAATCCCAGACTTAAACAAGGTTTCATAACACAGGAGATCCATGACGATCCAGCAGCTGAAGAATTGAGCACGACTGTAATGATGTTTTCTCTGGGAAAAAAAACCCATATTGGAACAAATGGCTTCATGTTTAAAAATAAGTGCGACGAATGTAAAAAAAAAAAAAAAAAAAAAAAAAAAAAATTATAAATATGATTATAAATTTAGCTTTGTTCCTACCAAGGTCCAAATTAATAGCAAACAAAATTGCACAGCATATGTTACACAAATTATTTTTTTCCATTACAATAACTAGTTTAGTTTTATTTCTTATTAATTACATGTTGCACCAATCCAACATATTCGATAAAATGTATGTTAAGAAAGAAATAGAAAAGTGGAATCAGAGGTTTCTACGTGCTGTCCATTGTCAAGAGCCCGTGTCATGCTATAGGCATGGCAATCTAAGCCAATCAACTAGAAGCACCTGTTCGGTAATGCCAGACGTACTGTCAATATACTATTTCAGTGTTATGCGTTACGATTTTGAATAAATATGTACGATTTTACAACAAACTGATGACTTCTTTACCAAATTTGCTACTCATTTCTCCCTCTTTGTCGGAAAAAGCTCAAATTAAATGATGATAAAACAGAATGTATGTTCTTTGGCACAAAGGTGGCTTTGAAGAATTACCAGTTAATTCGATGTATAAAAATTGGTGATGCTGATGTTGGGATTGTGCCTGTTGTGAAAAATTTGGGTGTACTGATAGACTGTAATTTGTCAATGAGGGACCAAATTGTGAACACAGTGAAAGTGTGTAACTATCACCTGAGAAACATAGCATTTATTAGAAAATATTTAACAGAGGGCAGTACAAAAATTTTAGTGATGAGTCATGTAATATCAAGGCTTGATTATTGCAATTCTCTGTACTACAAATTGCCCAATACACTACTAAGAAAGCTTCAAAATGTGCAAAACCGGGCGGCTAGACTGATAAAAGGCATTAAACTAAGGGAGAGAATAACTCCTGCATTGATCGATCTACATTGGTTACCTGTTAAGGCTAGGATTGAATTTAAAATTTGCTTGTTGACTCACAAAGCACTTACAAGTGATAAGCCTAAATATCTTCGTGATTGCTTGGTCCCCTACCCTGAAGCTACCAGCGCCGCTGTAAGAGTTAGACATGCTGATGACCCACATAGACTATTCGAAATTAGTGTGAATCATGCAATAGGAGGAAGAACGTTCAGTTATGCTGCACCGAGACTCTTTAACGACCTTCCACTCGATGTCAAGAATAGCAATAATGTGGCAGCTTTCAAGAAAAACCTGAAGACTTATCTTTTTAGAAAGTGTTATAATAGTGACCTGAAAACTATTAAGCCTGAATACAAATGCTAGCGAAATAACTGATAACGATACAGAGCTAAATATTAACTGGAAAGAAATTATTTTTTCACACACCAAGGCCCGCCTGAACAGACCTTTAGTGTTTGGTGGAGGGCGAGAAATAAACCCCTAAAAGTAAAAGTAAAAGTAAGTATCTTATTGATTCAGAATTTTCTGCAAAATAAGTCTTCCTACCGAAGATCAGCTGTTATATTGTAAACAAGGTTTCTTTGAGTACGCCAGAAAACACCCACCAAAGGACGATACTCATCAGATTTGTAATATCTTTAAATAATTAATGTTGCTGTCAGAGCTGCTTTTCATTAGAAATGTCATATTACATTTAATTAACATTAGGCCTGTATGTGTATGGTTTAAAGGCCTCACCACGTAGTCTCTAATAATTTGTTAATGATATTTACAGCAGCTGAAGATATCTCCCTTTGACTGCTTTGTTAAGACTATTAGGCTATGTGAACGTGAGCTAAAACTAATTTAACTATGCAATTCACAGAGGTAGCAAATACAAAATTGACACCAGGATGGCATAAACTCACAAAGGGTTACCAATGTCTTGACATCCTAATGCACTGCCTTATGGTATTATTATTGTTATTGTTATCATTATTATTATTATTATTATTATTATTATTATTATTATTATTATTATTATTATTATTATTATTATTATTAGAAAAGCTACAACCCTTCTACTCAATGATCTACACCCCATCGGCATTGAAGATAATCTTTTGAATACTGAAAAGACTACTTGGTTGACAGACATTACTGGGTGCAAATTGGAAACTTATAACTCTTCATATGTAGGCTACTGGGCCCAATCTTATCTAATATCTATACTATTGGTCTGTCGAAAATACTACAAAGGCATGGAGCGAAGTTCAAATTATTTGCAAATGATACACAAGTCAGGCCTTCTCCGTCATGAGGCTCAATATTAAGCAGTATTCTAGACGTTTTATTCCAGCTGTGATCAAGTTGCGTAATGATATCCCTAATCGGGTAGTTGAATCGATTAAACTTCAAAAGTTCAAACTTGCAGCAAATGTTTTATTTTGAGCAGGCTGACATATATATGAGATATCTGTCTTGATGTTGTTACTGTTTTTAAAATATTTTATTTTCAATTGTTAATTATTTCTCATGTAGTTTATCTATTTCTTTATTTTCTTTCCTCACTGGGCTATTTTTCCCTGTTGAAGTCCTTGGGCTTATAGCATCTTGCTTTTCCAACTAGGGTTGTAGCTTAGCTAATAATAATAATAATAATAATAATAATAATAATAATAATAATAATAAACGGATTTTGAGCGAAGCGAAAAATCTATTTTTGGGTGAGATAGCCATGTCATCCTGATGGAAGGTTCCTTCAGTAGCTTCCTAGGGTATATTTAACAACAGTGGATATTCCCAGAGAATTAAACTAAAGGTTGTCACAGAATTCTAACTTCTGGTGCAAGTACCCTATATAGAGTTAACACTTCGATATGGGAATGGGCTGAGTAACTGAGGAGCCGTTCCAAAGATACTCTCATCCGTGGCTACTTTTGGTACTCGAGACGTAAACAAACGGGCGCCATTGCTAAATGACGTCACGTCCGTCTTCATCCTAAGCTCAGCTCCTACCAATCTCCGCGATACAGTAGGTCAGGGAGGGGCCTGAAAGGCTGAACTAGAATAGACGGGAGGGTCCATCAGGACGACATGGCTATCTCACCCAAAAATAGATTTTTCGCTTCGCTCAAAATCCGTTTTTTGGGCTCAAGCCATGTCGTCCTGACATGGGCGTCAACAGGTGGGGGACGGGGGGGACAAGTTCCCCCCACTTTTCAAAGTGGGGGGGACATAGTATCATTTGTCCCCCCCACATTTTTAGTATTCACTACGGTGATTATACCAATGTAATACTCAGCTAAGGGATGAAACTAGAAATTATGTCCGTGCGTGTGCAAAAATACTTTAGTTGGTCTAGAAAAATATCAATAATCAACGTTTTCTATCAATAATCAACGTTTTCTTTAAAATGGTTTATTTACATTTTTCCCGCCTATAGCTCACAATTCGATCAGCTGATCTTTGAGTTTCAATAGTACAAGCTTACGCCATATGTTTCAGGTAAAAAAAACAAGGTTTTAAATCAGTTCATTTATATTTAACAAAATCTGTGGTATTGTGATAGGTTGTACTATTTATATGCCCGGTAATGAATATGTAGGTCGAGGTATAAATACCGTACATGGCTTTAAATACGTGCGTAGGGCCGTAGGCAAACTGCAGAGGGAGCCTGAGTTATTTATCTATTTATTTTTAATTCGAGTTTACAATAGAAGTCAAGCAACAGCAGGTCCTACGACCCTTCAAGGTTACTCGCCCCCCCAAACCACCATGCTCATGGCATTAACCTTTAACTAGACAATTTAATGTCCATAAACGATATATTAAGCCATACCAAGGGTATATTTTTTCATGCAATTTTCTGTCTATTTGTTAGCTTGTGTGTCTCTGACCAAGCCTAAAGTCCATAAACGAAGTATCAAGCCTCAAGGGACAAGGGTATATTGTTTTTGTCATCTGTCATGTCATTTTTTGTCTCTTTGTTGGTTTGTCTGTTTATGTCTGTCAGACTGTCCAAGCCTTAAGTCCAATAGTCCATAAACAAACGTACGAAGTATAAAGGGTATATTGTTTTTGTCATGTCATTTTTTGTCTATTTGTTGGTTTGTCTGTCTGTCTGTTTACAGATTTGCTTATAAGTCTTATATCTACAACAGAGAATGGATATCAGAAATTACTTCTCAAGGCCGGGGCCCTCAACATCACAAACAAAATTCACAAATGCAGCAAATCCTTCATCCACACAAACAGAAAAACGTCAAGAAACTGAAATTTCCACACCTCCCTTAGATATAGGCCTACAAGAAAAACAGAAAGTTACTTTATCATCAGCCCAAGTTTTATCAAAGGAATTGGTATCTTTGGCAGCAGGAGATACTGATGTTCCCTCATATTCTTGTACAGCAAATAATATACCGGGTCCAGTATTAAACCATAGACATAAATCTGGTGAAGGTAGGCCTACCTGTAGTTCAGGAACCACAAAAACAGAAAAACAAGCTAAAACATCAAGCTCTCTGGAAGTGTCACTGAATCCAAGTACAAGTTTAGGAACTTCAGGCCACAAACTTCCAACCCTACCAGAGGTACCACATCAACCACCTGCTAGTTGCATCCCTGTACAAAAACTCAAGAATAAGACACTAAGATTTCAAAGTAGTTGGTACAATGAATTCCCATGGTTGCATTTTCATGAGAGTATTGGTGGAGTTCTATGTCATACATGTGTAAGAGCTTCACATCAAAGGCTGTCTGATTTTGCTCGGTGTGCTGAAGATGTATTCCTAAAATCAGGGTTTTCTAACTGGAAAAAAGCGATTCAGAAATTCCGCAGTCATGAAAAAAGTGCAGCACACAAGTTGTCAGTAGAAAATTTAAAATTCCACAAACATCAAGAAGGTATCAGTAGCCAGTTATCATCTCAACTTTTGCATGATCAACACCAGTCACGTGCTGCTCTAATTAAGATAATTACCACACTGAAATACCTAGCAGAGCAAGGCCTTGCCATCCGAGGTCATGAAACCTCAGAGGGTAATTTTGCAAAACTTTTGCAGTTGAGGGCTGAGGATGACAAAAAGCTTAAAGTATGGTTGTCCAACAAAGTTTCATATACTTCTGTTCCAATCCAAAATGAAATATTGAAGACAATGGCCAATGCTGTAGTTAGAGAAATCTGCAATGATGTTAATCAAATGTCAACACAGTTTGGCCTTATTACTGATGGAACCCAAGATATCCAAGGCAATGAACAGGAGGCTGTGTGTGTGCGATATGTCGATGACAAACTCAATGTTCATGAAGAGCTGCTAGGATTGTACCAAGTGTCGGCAACTACAGGAGTGTTTCTTAGTAAAATGCTGCAAGACACGCTTATATCTCTTCAACTACCAATTCAACACCTCCGGGCTCAAACGTATGATGGTGCCAGTAACATGTCAGGAAAATATAGAGGCTGTCAGGCAAAGATAAAGAAGGTGCAACCACTAGCTCTGTATGTGCATTGTGGAGCTCATGTTACCCACCTAATTATCAGCAAGGCCATACCAAATTCTCTCTTCATAAAAAATGCTTTAGACAACCTTCAAGAGCTAGGCACCCTCTACAGAAGTTCAGGAAAGTTCAAACATATGTACCTTAATATTCACACAGATGATCTCAACACTCCTTCACCAACAAGTTTGAAGCCAATATGTCCTACACGGTGGCTTACACGATATGCTGCAGTGAAAGCAGTATTAGATAATTACCCTGATGTACTGGCTGCCCTCCAGGAGGCAGCAAAGGAGTTAGGGTCAACAACTGCATCCCGAGCAGCAGGTTTGTACAAATGTTTGTCCTCAGGGGAATGTCTACTTGGATTATATGGATCACTTCCTCTTATTCAATGTCTAGAAAACTTCAACAAGAGCCTACAAGGATCAAAAGTGACAGTATCTGGAATGCTAGAAGCTGCAGAGGTTACCATAAAGAGCCTACAGTCACTTCGATGCGAGCACAAATTCAAGAGATTATTTGAAGAAGCAGAACAGAAGCTCCATCTGTGTGACCTAGATGCAATTCCTCTTCCAAGAAAGAAAAAAATACCAAAGAGGCTAGACCAAGGATTAGGATTTGCCTCTAACTACTGTCATGACTCAGCTGAAGAGTTTTATCGAGTTGAGTTCTTAAGTGTTATTGATGCTGCCGTACTGAACATTAAAGAATACTTCACTTCCACTGATCTCACCGAGTATCAAGATTTATCGTCAGTACTGTTGACTGGGACACATAAGCCAGAAATTATCACTAAGTATCCAGAACTCAATGAATCTCTGAATCAGCAACTCGATTTCTTCCACAACCAGTATAAGGGGTCAACAGTTGAAGATTATAGAAAGATCTTCGCAGATATGGTACCAGAAGTTCGCCGAATGTTTCCTCAGGTAGAAGCATTGTTACGCCTTTTACTTGTCTCCCCAGCAAGTTCCTGCACAGCTGAGAGGTCATTCAGTGCTCTCAGACGATTGAAGACATGGTTACGTAGCAGTATGAGTCAGCAACGCCTTAACCACCTCATGATTTGCCATGTACATCGTGACCGTCTAGCTACCTTAAGTCCACAGGCGATTGCTGAGGAGTTCATCCAAGCAGAAGACAAATGAAGGACCATTTTTGGTAGATTCTGACTAACAGAATTGCTAGGATTGACACAGGTTATTTTTCGTCTTAATACTTTAAATGATATGATAATAATCTTATTTGAATGAAACAACATGAGTCTTGCTTTCATATAATGTGAATTAATCATTTAATAAACCATGCATGTTGATTTAATCAGACTTTATTAAAATTTTCAAGTAATATAATAGTGTTTATATCTTAATCATTACAAAGGGTCTAAGGTAATACTTCATGCTCAAAGCTTTAATGTCATCATGTTTGGCCAATGAATTTAAGAAATATTAAAATTATTTTGTATAACTTGACAGACAGATACAAAATTAAAAGGCTTATAACAAGATTTCAGGCAGGATACAGGTCTTGTATTTTGCTGAAATATGTTGCTCCGGTGCCTTTAAAAGCACCAAAAAAGGTCCCCCCCACATTTTAGAAGCCAGTGACGCCCTTGCGTCCTGATGGAAGTGTACCAGAGAATTAATGTATCGTGGATTTTTTCACCTTTAATCCAAGTGCCAAGGTCTTCGAGCAATATTTTAGTAAATGTCCTTACCAGAGATTCTATGATGAACTGGTTTCCTGCCCCCCTGGCAGGGAAGTCCTGGTGGACAATAAGAATACAGTATCTCGAAGTGATCATTGAAGAACTACTCACCTGGTAGAGAGATCATACTGGTCTCGGAGACAGAACAAAGGTTAATATTCGAGTAGGAATATTATCAAGGCATAAGTGAGTATATAACATAATTACTTATATTATTCTTTTTGATCAGACATTAAAGAGGTAAATGAAACTATAACAATCGTATATTTCTTAATAAAGAATGAGGCGAAAGGAGACGCACATGGTAATAAAATAGACATTTTATTTTTAAGATTGCAGGTCATTATAGTAGTAATTACAATGATGATTATAGAATTTATTTACAGTAATAATGAACAATGTACATAGAAAATGAAAGACGGTGGTCTTGAGTTTGAAAAGAAAGTTTGCTTTTTAGAAACACAAGTTCTCAGAGGAACGCCAGTCTTTTAAAGTTAAAAAAACACTCCATGCTCTAGAGCATGTGGCATGCGTGTAAAATTTCTATGACATTTCACCTTGGTAAAGAACAGTCTATTAGAAACACTAAGTGTCCATTAAATCACTATGTATCACAAGAGGGTCAACACAGGCACCCGTGGAGTTAGAGTCCCAAGTAACTCACTGTTTTATGCAGATTTAAGCAGCAGGTTTCATAACACTACCTGCAGCTACCACGAAATGCTTCACTTCATGCACCTGTTTTGCGTAGTGCTTGAAGAATACGCGCGATGATTTCCAGCTTGTAAAGCTCTTGAGGCTTTCGAAATCCATACTCTGGAAGAAATTCAGAGAAGAAGCGACTTTCCTAGGATCGTGACCTGTGGGTGTACTGTCAGGATCCGCTCTGCGAATGAAGTAGGTGATTTTCGCTCTTAGTTGTTTCAGTGACAGGTCGCTACCCTATGTTTCTCCTTTGAAGAGTTGTCCTCCACCGAAGTCTGAAGTTCTTCGAAGATAGACCTTAAGACTCTCCACTGGACATAGAGAGACATCTTCCTTCAGGGGGCAGATTCTCCAAGGGCCCCATCTCTTGGTGGGTAGTTCATTCTTGGCGAGAAACGTCGGATCGGGGAAGAGGGTAAGATCCCCTGTCTCGGCGAATAGGATATGACCCTCTTCTCTTGATAATGCCACTATTTCACTGACTCGGGCACCCGAGGCGAGAGCAAAAAGGAAGATAACTTTTTGAGTCAGGTCTTTCAGAGGGCACGAATCGTTGTCCAGGCTAGAAGCAAAATGGAGCACCTTGTCCAGGGACCAGGCGATAGGTTTTGGTGGAGGTGCTGGGCGTAGTCTAGCGCATGCCTTTGGCAGTTTATTGAAGATGTCACTGGACAGATCAATCTGGAAAGCATATAGGAGTGGTCTAGTCAAGGCCTATTTACAGGTGGAAATCGTGTTGGCCGCCAAGCCTTGTCCATGAAGGTGAATGAAGAAGGACATGCAGAAATCAATAGTGATCTCCGTAGGATTTTTTGCCTTGACGAAGAAAACCCACTTTTTCGAGGAAGATTCGTACTGCCTTCTGGTAGACTCTGTCTTGTACTCCTCGAGGAAGTCTAAACTTTTCTTCGAGATCCCAAACCTTTTCTTTACAGCTAAGGAGAGAAAATCATGAGATGAAGGTCCCTGACTTTCAGTGATGAAGCGAAGACAGTCGACTTCTATACTTGTTGAGAGAGGACTGGGCCCGGTAGGGGAATCAGGGTGGGCCGCAGCTCCGGGACCAGAGGATACCAATTGGTCCGGGGCCACTTGGGAGCCACTAGGGCCGCTATCCCTTTGAAGGTTCTCAGTTTGGATAGGACTTTCAGCAGAATGTTAGATGGAGGAACAGGTAGATCTTGGACCATCTGTTCCAATCCAGGGACATGGCGTCCACCGCTTCTGCCTTGGGGTCCTCGTACGGGGCCACATATCGAGGAAGTTACTTGTTGTCGCTCGTCGCGAAGAGATCGATCTGAAGTTCCGGGACTTGGTGAGAGATGAAGGAGAATGATCTTGCGTCTAGAGACCATTCCGACTCTATTGGGCTTGTCCTTGATAGAGCGTCCGCTGTCACGTTGCGGAATCCTTGTAGGTGAACTGCAGACAGGTGCCATTTCTTCCTTTCTGCCAAACGAAAGATAGGGAGAAGCACCTGATTTAACTGGGGTGATCTCGAGCCCTGACGATTGAGACATCTGACTACCACCGAGTTGTCTAGAGTCAGACGGATGTGGATCGAGGGAGGCGGGGAGAGTTTCTTCAGGGTGAGAAGAACTGCCATGGCCTCCAAGATGTTGATGTGAAACGTCTTGAAGAGGGGAGACCATGTTCCTTGAACCTGCTGTTGGTGGGAGTGACATCCCCAACCTTCCAGTGAAGCGTCCGTGTGGATGTTGATCGATGGAGGTGGGTGTTGAAGAGGGATGGACCTTTTCAGGACCTTTGCTTCTGACCACGGCTTTAAAAGTAAGCGAAGTCTGTTCAGAAGCCGTCTCTTGAGGTCTCTTCGAGCGATGGATGCGAATCGTCTCCAGACTCCTGAGGCATCCTTTAGCTGTGCGCGAAGCACTGGGTTTGTCACTGAGGCGAACTGTAGAGAGCTGAGAACTTGTTCCTGTTGGCGTCTTGAGATCCGTTTGGATTTTAGAAGCCTTCTGACAGACCCTACTATTTCCTTCCTTTTCTTCGGTGGAATGGAAAGGCGGCGTGACTGAAAGTCCCAATGGATTCCCAACCATTGGGACTTCTGAGCTGGAGAGAGGCGAGATTTCTTGGCGTTTATCATGAAATCCAGATGCTCTAGGAACTGGGGGACTTTGTTGCAGGCTCTCAGACAATCTTCGGGCAATGTCGACCAGACTAGCCAGTCGTCTAGGTAGGCCATCACTTGGACGCCCTGAAGACGTAGCTGTTGGACGATTGCGTCTGCCAGCTTGGTGAAGATTCGTGGAGCCACGTTGAGCCCGAAGGGCATGGCCCTGAAGGCGTAACTTTTCCTTTGGAGTTGAAATCCTAGGTAGGAGGAAGCGTAGTGATTCATTGGAATGTGCCAGTAGGCATCCGCCAGGTCTATGGAGACCGTGTAGGCCCTGTGAGGCAGAAGGGTCCTTATCTGTTGCAGAGTCAGCATCTTGAATTTGTTGTTCGCAATGAACTTGTTGAGAGGGGACAAGTCTAAAATGACTCTGAGTTTGTCTGAGTCTTTCTTGGGAACACAAAAGAGTCTCCCTTGGAACCTGGTTGACTTTAACCTCTTGATCACCTTCTTGTTCAAGAGTTCCAGGACATATTCTTCCAGGAGGGGGGTTGACTGTTGGAAGAATTGCTGGAACGATGGGGGTGGTTGAGTCCAGCTCCAGCCCAATCCTTTCTTGACGATGCTGTGTGCCCAAGGATCGAAGGTCCTCCCACCGGAAGCACTTCATTGCTTCTGGTGTTCCGAGGGTTTGCCACCTCGGCCGCTAGGTACCCTTCCTCCTCTGCCTCTGGAGGGACGGCGAGAAGAATCTCTGCTGGAGCCTCTGCCTGAGCCCCTACCTCTGGGACGAAAGGTAGTGGAATGTTGCTCTCATAGGCAGGGGTGAAGTCCGGTGACTGCGACACCACCGGCTGGGGGACCAGTTGAAAGGTCTGCTGTGGCTGTGCAGCCACTTGGGAAGTAGCGGGACTCAGAAACTGACGTCTTGGTTGACGTTGCTGGGGCCTAGGCTTTGAGGATTTCCTCTTAGGCTGAGGGCCATCGTCCTACTTCCTCTTTCGGGACATGCCCCACTTGTGGAGAAGGTTCCGGTTCTCCGTAGAAGCTTTGTCCACTATCTCTTTCACCAAGGCGGACGGGAAGAGATGTTTGCCCCAGATGTTGGAGGAAATCAGTCTCCGGGGTTCGTGTTTCACCGTTGCACTGGCGAACACGAATTCTCTACAGGCTCTGCGAGCCCTAGCGAAACTGTACAGATCCTTGGTCACAGTCGCCAGGTGTGACTTAGCAAGGACCATGTAAAAGTCCGGGACCCTGGTGTCCCCGGCCATGAGTTCTAGCTGTACCTGATGTGACAGCAAAGCGGCGAGTCTCTCCTTAGTATCCTGTTCCCTACGAAGGAGATGATCATTCAGTCGTGGGAGGTCCTCGTTGAACTGACGACCAGCCACATCAGGTTCTAGTTTTCCTACCGTGAAAGTAAGCTGGATGTCTTTCCAGTACCTGTCATCGGGGGGAAGAGTGAGGGAGAAGGGTCTGCACTCCTTCAGTGCAGGGCAAGGTTTCCCTTCCTCCACAGCCTTCATGACCGCTTGGAAGGCCTTTTCAACGAAGGGGAAGGTCGCAGTAGCTGGAGCAACAAAGGTTGGATGCTTTTTGCTCAGCACTGGCATCTTGGAGTTTGTGAAACCCCGACTCTTCACTGCCTGAGCCAGCATAACTTGGGCCTTTGCGAGATCGAACACTATCACTTCCTTAGGTTCGGTCTCTTCTTTTGAGGCTGGTTCGGACCTGAGCCGGACGTAACTGTCCGGATAAGCCTCGAAGTTCGGGAAGAACTCCACCTCTTCCAGAAGAATAGAGCCAACCCTTTCACTAATAAAGATTTTGCCAGTAGTGATTGGCATGTGCTCGGCGTATCTCCAAGGGTTAGCTTCCGAGCAGGTGGGGAGGTCCTTAACCGAAATCTTTTTCGGTTGTTTGAAGCCGACGAGAGTAGTCCAGAATTGTTCCTGAGTTTCTCTCAGCTTCTTGTCCATGAGAGCTTCTAGCATCCTGAAGACCTCTTGAGTGGCCGATGGAAGAGGATCCGGGGTGGCGGAAGCCGAAGGAACAGGTTCCTCGTATGGCACTGGAGTTGCTGGGGAAGCTGGAGTGACCTCATTCTCCGAATCAGGATATTCCACCTGATCTTCCTCATAGTCGTGCTCTTCCCCCATGAGATTCTTCTCCGTTTCTTCTGACACCTCCGACATACGTTCCACATTGTTGGAATCGATATGGCACTCACGCATAGACTGTGCCATGACAATGTCGGGTTCGATTACTATTTGGACGGTGGGAATTTGTTCTCGAGGGATCACCGAGTCCTTGGATGCTTTCGGAAAAAGCAAGGCCCTCATATCTTCATTTGGAAGATAAGGTCCAGAGGCGTTCTTTTGGAAGCCTCGCACCCATTTGCGCAGCTTCTCTCTAGCGATGTCCCTTACCTCCATGGTAGGAGGATCATTGAACGCTTCGTCAAGAAGACTCTTGCAGACAGAACAGGTCTCCGGATCCCAGAATTTATGGTCGCCTCTCTTGGCGGTGCAGGGGGCGTGGGTCAGGCAAGCCTTTTGCCCGTAGAAGTTCGGGCGTTTAACTCCACAGAAGTTGCTTTCACACTTCACATACTCCTCCTGTAAAGGAAAGAGATCATGAGTACATGAAAGGCATAAGAATGACTTAAATTACTCTAGACTTAAGAATAACTTAATCTATAATAGCATATTAATATATGTTCAATATTGATGAGCAGGAAAGGAAGTAGATAGACACATACTTATGAATCCCGCCTAGCCGGTTACCGTAACCTTATCCGTAGACAATTCCTTAGGACCCGAGGGTCTCAAATGAGGGAAAATCCATATGGATGAGCCAAGCTAGGCTTCCTTAATAGAGGAATTGTCCGCAGAGTGTAAAAGGATCTGAGACCGCTCAGAGCCTTGAGGGAGAGGGGAAAATAGGATAAACCCCTTAGTAATATGTAGGTTCCGGCAAGCGACTGCACTGAGATGCACAGATTATGCTTGAAATGTTGTAATGTGCAATCAAACAGCATAGCCACTATATTAGCTGGTATAACAATACCTATATGGAGGTGGCCAGGCTATCTGGCTGCATCAGATGCCGGCAGCCAAGGAAGGGGTACATGTCCCTTAGTGCCTCATTAGGGGGCGCCGGCAGACTGACGGCACGCCGGAGACCGGTCCTGCGGGGTGGACAACATCAAGGAGGACACACTGAGCGACCGAGATGGACAACACCACAGTGGCGACCGCCGGCACAGCGGTGGATCACCGGCAGGGGCGGCGGGCACCGGCTGCCGGAGGCTGATGGCATGGTGAACCTTAGTTCAACTCATAAGATATATATATCTAAAGGGCGGATACCTAGAATGCCGGCAATCAATGCCGGCAGGTGGGCGGCAGTCTCCGGCAGTCAGCCGGCTGTCGCTAGGTAAACCTGTATAAATATAAGGAGTGGGACGTCGGCGGAATGTCGACGGAAGGCGGCAGCCTCCGGCAGGCGGTAGGCTGACGCTGTATAGGGGAGGAATCTTATGAATAGAGGTCACCTGAGGTAGTGGCGGCTGTCGCCGGCAGTAGAGGCGGCAAGGGACCGGCACCATGATAGAGAGAGAGAAAGGTAAGGAGGGAGGGGAGGGGTAATATCCTATACCCCTCCGGCATCCCTCCGGAGAGAGTGCACTCATGATGGGAGTAGGTACTCCTAACATCCGGCGGCAGTGGGCCGGCAGACAGCCGGGAGCCTGAGGTAACCCAAGGGAGGGATAGAGAGCACTCAAAGAGGGGGAATCCTCCGCCGGCAACCACCCTTATAGAACGCTATGAAGGATATGTGTACCAGAGCGGCCAGTTCAGCAGGAGAACAAGGGAGGAGTTGTAGGACCGAGGACAGGGGTGTGTAGGCAGGCCTACACCAAATGGATAGAGTGGGGAGGGGGAAGTAGGGGTCTTTCTTAAGTGGGTAGACTCTGTATGAGAGAGGCCACCAAGGCAAGGGAGAACACTCCCTAACCTAGGATAGGTAGCACAGATCAGGTACAGTACAGATGTACTGTCCTAAACCATAATAAGCCAGAGTCTGCCCCCAGAGCTTAACCTAGATTAGGAGGACCAACTCCTAGGCTAGGAAGGCCTGTAAAGACACATCGCTAGTTGCAGGGAGGAAGGAGTAACCCAACCAAGTGCAACTGGGGAAGGGCAGAGCCCTTCCTAAGGTCTCAGGCACGACCCTAAGGGGGGTTCATTCCCTTAGGGTAGGCTGAGAAGCGATAAATACTCTGGGTGAAGACAAGATTCTCCCTATTATAGAATAAGGGAAAAGCAAGGCTACCCAGAGGGAATTACCCGTAGGTAAGGGGAATAGGAAGCATATAAGGGTTCCTACATTAGGTTAGGAGGGGGTTGGTACACGAACCAACACAGTCCCTTGTATGGTCCCCGAAGGCGATAACACTTACATCACAGTAACTAGTATGTTTAACAATGCCCAAATCTTCATAACTAAACTTAGGAACACTTATATATATCATGCAGTAATATGAGCACTAGGCTATCAAGCCTAGGGGCTAGGCTAGCGATCTAGTATGGGGTCAGTCAACGACCATGACTAACGAGCGCTAAAACACGATATAATAACTTCTTAGCTATGAAGACTAAATAACTAATAATATTATTTAGTTATAGGACCGGAGAAGGCTATTCTGGCTAACTAAATAGAGCATGCAACATGAACAGTGACGCCGTCATGGCACGTCCGGTATCGGCACAGCTCCGCCACAGAACACAATATTTTACGAAAAAAAGAAGTTACTTTACCGCCAGAGCTTATTTAAACAATACTAGGACCTGGTACTCAACTTTCCAGAAGAAGGCGAGGCTGAAAGCTGCGACATAACAGCGATGTAAGCAGATAAAAGAGGCACTTGGGAAAAATCCGAGTTAGCGTAGGAGCTACAGGCGAAAGGATGAAGACGGACGTGACGTCATTTAGCAATGGCGCCCGTTTGTTTACGTCTCGGGTACCAAAAGTAGCCACGGATGAGAGTATCTTTGGAACGGCTCCTCAGTTACTCAGCCCATTAACATATCGAAGTGTTAACTCTATATGGGGTGCAGATAGCTATGTGGTGTGTTAATACATGCGTCCTCTGTTGATATACGATATCCTAGAGGGAAACCTTTAGGGTACTCGCACCAGAAGTTAGAATTCTGTGATAACCTTTAGTTTAATTCTCTGGCAATATCCACTGTAGTTAAATATACCCTAGGAAGCTACTGAAGGAACCTTCCATCAGGATGACATGGCATGAGCCCAAAAAACGGATTTTGAGCGAAGCGAAAAATCTATTTTTGGGTGAGATAGCCATGACGTCCTGATAGAAGGTTCCTTATTGGTAGCTTCCTTGGGTATATTGACTACAAGAATATTCCCAGAGAATTAAACCACAGGTTATCACAGAATTCTTACTTCTGGTGCGAGTATCCTAAAGGTTTCCCTTTAAGACATCGTATATCAACAGGGGACGCATGTATTAACACGCCACATAGTTATTTGCACCCCATATAGAGTTAACACTTTCGATATGGAGAGGTGGAGAATAACTGGGGAGCCGTTCCACAGTTACACTCATCCGTGGCTACTTTTGGTACTCGTAACGTAAACAAACGGGCGCCATTGCTAAATGACGTCACGTCCGTCATCATCCTGATGCCAGCTGCTTGCTAATCTCCATGATACAGCAGGACAGGGCGGGGCCTGAAAGGCTGGACTAGAATAGCAGGGAGGGTCCATCAGGACGTCATGGCTATCTCACCCAAAAATAGATTTTTCGCTTCGCTCAAAATCCGTTTTTTGGGCTCAAGCCATGACGTCCTGATGGAAGAGTACCAGAGAATCAATGTATCGTGGAAGATTTCCCCTTATAGAGTATGTGCCAAGGGCTTTGAATAAAGGTAAGCATTGTGACCTCGATAGAGGTTCCGTGGGGATACAGCTTCCTGTCCCCCTGGCAGAGAAGTCCCAATGGGTCATACCAAAGTTCAAAGTGGTCATCGAAGGGCTACTCACCCTGCGGAGAGTACATGAAGGACCCGGAGACAAGACAGAATGGTCAATATTCGTGTAGGAACATTCTCAACAATAGATAAGTGGTGGTTAGACACTATATTCCATGGTTAGAGAACAATCTGGTCTCGAAGGTATGGTGCAAGTAAGTATTCAATTAGGAATATTACACAGCATAGGTGAGTATATAATACGGATAAAACATATTATTCTTCTTATTTCAAAAGAAAGGGGTAATGAAACTATGACAATCATGCATTTCATAGTGTAAATAGGAGCGGAGAGAGACGCACAAGTAATAAAATAGACATTTTATTTCACAATTGCAGGTTATAGTAATAATACATGCAATAAATGATGTAAAGTTAATTTACAAAACAAAATTATAATGTACATAGAAATTAGAATACTTCAATCTTGAATCTGGAAGAAATTTCAAATTATTAGAAAGCACAAGTTCCAGAGGAACGTCAGTCTTTAATAAGAAAAAAACACATCATGCTCTAGGCATGTGGCACACATGTGAAGACTATGACATTTCACCTTGTAAAGAACAGTCTATGAGAAACACTAAGTGTCCATAAAATCACTATGTATCACACGAGGGTCAACACAGGCACCCGTAGAGTTAAAGTCCCAAGTAACTCACTGTTCTATGCAGAGTTAACTGCAGGTTTCATAACACTACCTGCGGCTACCACGAAATGTTTGACTTCATGCACTTGCTTCGCGTAGTGCTTGAAGAAAACGCGTGAAGATTTCCATCCTGTGAAGCTCTTGAGGCTTTCGAAATCCATACTATGGAAAAAATTCAGAGATGATGCGACTTTTCTAGGATCGTGACCTGCGGGTGTACTGTCAGGATCCGCTCTGCGAATGAAGTAGGTGATTTTCGCTCTTAGTTGTTTCAGTGACAGGTCGCTACCCGATGTTTCTCCTTTGAAGAGTTGGCCTCCACCAAAGTCTGAAGTTCTCTGAAGATAGACCTTGAGGCTCTCTACCGGACATAGAGAGGCATCTTCTTTCAGGGGGCAGATTCTCCAGGGGCCCCATCTCTTGGTGGGTAGTTCGTTTTTCGCGAGAAACGTCGGATCCGGGAAGAGGGTAAGTTCTCCTGAGTCTGTAAACAGGATATGACCCTCGTCTCTTGATAATGCCACTATTTCGCTGACTCGGGCTCCCGAGGCGAGAGCAAATAGGAATATAACTTTTTGAGTCAGATCCTTGAGAGGGCACGAATCGTTGTCCAAGTTGGAGGCAAAATGGAGCACCTTGTCCAGGGACCAGGAAATAGGTTTTGGCGAAGGTGCTGGGCGTAGACGAGCGCATGCCTTTGGTAGTTTATTGAAGATATCGTTGGACAGATCAATCTGGAAGGCGTACAGTAGTGGTCTAGTCAAAGCCGATTTGCAGGTAGAAATCATGTTGGCTGCTAAGCCTTGTCCATGAAGGTGAATGAAAAAGGACATGCAAAAATCAATGGTGATTTCCGTAGGGTTTTTTGCTTTGACGAATGAGACCCACTTTCTCCAGGATGATTCGTATTGACGTCGTGTGGATTTGGTCTTGTATTCCTCGAGGAAGTCTAGACTTTTCTTCGAGATCCCAAACCTTTTCTTCGCGGCTAGGGAGAGAAAATCATGAGATGAAGGTCCCTGACTTTCAATGATGAAACGAAGACAGTCGACTTCTGTACTTGCTGGGAGAGAACTGGGCCCGGGAGGGGGATCAGCTTGGGCTGCAGCTCCAGGACCAGGGGGTACCAATTGCTCCGGGGCCACTTGGGAGCCACTAGGGCCGCTGTCCCTTTGAAGGTTCTCAGCTTGGAGAGGACTTTCAGCAGAAAGTTGGTGGGAGGGAACAGGTAGATCCTGGACCATCTGTTCCAATCCAGTGACATGGCGTCCACTGCTTCTGCCTTGGGGTCCTCATACGGGGCCACATAACGAGGAACTTGATTGTTGTCGCTCGTTGCGAAGAGATCGATCTGAAGTTCCGGGACTTGGCGAGAGATGAAGGAGAATGATCTTGCGTCTAGAGACCATTCCGACTCTATCGGGCTTGTCCGAGATAGAGCGTCCGCCGTCACGTTGCGGAATCCTTGTAGGTGAACTGCAGACAGGTGCCATTTCTTCTTTTCTGCCAGGCGGAAGATTGGGAGAAGCACCTGATTTATCTGGGGCGATCTCGAGCCCTGACGATTGAGACATCTGACTACCACCGAGTTGTCCAGAGTCAGACGAATGTGGATCGAGGGAGGCGGAGAGAGTTTCTTCAGAGTGAGAAGGACTGCCATGGCCTCCAAGATGTTGATGTGAAACGTCTTGAATAGGGGAGACCATGTCCCTTGACCCTGTTGTTGGTGGGAGTGACCTCCCCAACCCTCCAGCGAAGCGTCCGTGTGGATGTTGAGTGATGGAGGTGGGTGTTGAAGAGGAATGGACCTTTTCAGGGCCTTTGCTTCCGACCACGGCTTTAAGAGTAACCGAAGTCTGTTTGGGAGCCGTCTCTTGAGGTCTCTTCGAGCGATGGATGCAGAGCGTCTCCAGACTCCCGCAGCATCCTTTAGCTGTGCACGAAGCACTGGGTTTGGCACCGAGGCGAACTGTAGAGAGCCTAGAACTTGTTCCTACTGACGTGTTGATATCCTTTTGGATTTCAGCAGTTTTCTGACACACCCTGCTATTTCTTTCCTTTTCTTCTGTGGAATGGAAAGGCGGTGTGACTGAAGATCCCACTGGATTCCTAACCATTGGAACTTCTGAGCTGGAGAAAGGCGAGATTTCTTGGTGTTTATCTTGAATCCCAGGTGTTCTAGGAACTGGGTGACTTTGTTGCAGGATCTTACACAATCTTCGGGCGATGTCGCCCAGACCAGTCAAACGTCTAGGTAGGCCATCACCTGGACGCCGCGGAGGTGGAGCTGTTGAACGATGGCGTCTGCCAGCTTGGTGAAGATCCGTGGGGCCACGTTGAGCCCGAAGGGCATGGCCCTGAAGGCGTAGTTTTTCCTTTGGAGTCGAAATCCTAGGTAGGAGGAAGCGTGGGGGTTCATTGGAACGTGCCAGTAGGCATCCGTCCGGTCTATCGAGACCGTGTAGGACCCTTGAGGCAGAAGGGTCCGAATCTGTTGAAGAGTCAGCATCTTGAACTTATTGTTCGCTATGAACTTGTTGAGGGGAGATAAGTCTAGAATGACTCTGAGTTTGTCGGAGTCCTTCTTGGGGACGCAAAACAGTCTCCCTTGGAACCTGGTTGACTTTACCCTCCTTATCACCTTCTTGTTCAAGAGTTCTAGGACATATTCTTCCAGGAGGGGGGTTGACTGTTGGAAGAATTGCTGGAAGGTTGGGGGTGGTTGAGTCCAGCTCCAGCCTAGTCCCTTCTTGACGATGCTGTGTGCCCAGGGATCGAAGGTCCAGGGATCCTGGAATTGGCGGAGTCTTCCTCCCACCGGAAGCACTTCATTGCTTCTGGCTTCCCGAGGGTTTGCTACCTCGGCCGCTAGCTCCCTTTCCTCCTCTGCCTCTGGAGGGACGGCGAGATGCATCTCTGCCTGCGCCTCTGTTTGAGCCTCTACCTTTGGGACGAAATGTAGTGGATTGCTGCTCAAATGCAGGGGTGAAGACCGGTGACTGTGACAAGACCGGTTGGGTGACCAACTGAAAGGTCTGTTGTGGCTGAGCTGCCACTTGGGGAGTAGCGGATCCCGGAAACTGCCGTCTCTGTTGACGTTGCTGGGGTTTTGGTTTCGTGGGTCTCCTCTTAGGTTGAGGGCCGTCGTCCTGAGAGGATTTCCTTTTCTTTGACATGCCCCATTTGTGGAGAAGGTTCCTGTTCTCCGTGGTGGCTTTGTCAGTGATCTCTTTCACTAGGGAGGAGGGAAAGAGGTGTTTACCCCAGATGTTGGAGGAAATCAGCCTCCGGGGTTCGTGTCGCACTGTAGCATTTGAGAACACGAATTCACGACAGGCTCTACGAGCCTTCGTGAAGCTGTACAGATCCTTCACGACCGTTGCCAGATGTGTTTTGGCAAGGACCATGTAGAAGTCAGAGACCCTAGTGTCACCAGCCATGACTTCGAGCTGTACCTGAAGGGACATAGATGCGGCGAGCCTTTCCATCGTATCATGTTCCCTACGAAGGAGGTGATCGTTGAGTTTTGGGAGGTCCTCGTTAAACTGATGACCAGCGACGTCAGGCTCTAGCTTCCCCACTATGAAGGTTGACTGGACGTTTTTCCAGTGTCTATCATCAGGGGGAGTGGTCAGGGAGAAGGGCCTGCACTCCTCCAGTACAGGGCAAGGTTTCCCTTCTTCCACTGCTTTATGTACCGCAGTGAAGGCCTTTTCCAAAAAGGGGAAGGTCGCATTGTCTGGTGCGACGAAGGTCGGGTGCTTCTTGCTAAGCGCCGGCATTTTCGAGTTGGTGAAGCCCCTACTTTTCACCGCGTTGGCTAACATAGCCTGGGCCTTCGAGAGATCGAACACAATAACCTCCTTCGGTTCGGTCTCTTCTTTAGAGGCGGGTTCGGACCTGAGTCGGACGTAACAGTCCGGGTAAGCCTCAAAGTTCAGGAAGAATTCCACTTCTTCCAACGCGATCGAGCCGACCTTCTCACTGATGAAGATCTTGCCTGTGGTGATCGGCATGTGCTTGGCATACCTCCATGGGTTAGTATCCGAGCATGCAGGGAGGTCCTTAACCGAAATCCTTTTTGGTTGCTTAGAACTTCCGAGGTTGGACTTGAAAAATTTATGAGTCTCGCGAAGTTTCTTATCCATGAGAGCTTCAAGCATCTTGAAGATCTCTTGAGTGCTAGATGGGGTGGGTTCCGGGGTAGCGGATGTAGAAGGAAGTGATTCCTCAGTCGGTGTAGGAGTTGGTGCAGGGGTAGAAGCTGGAGCGACCTCATGCTCCGAATCAGGGTATTCCACCTGATCTTCCTCATAGTCGAGCTCCTCGCCCATGAGGTTCCTCTCCGTGGTCTCCGACACTTCCGACATACGTTCCACGTTGTCGGAATCTAAACGGCACTCGTGCATGGACTGAGCCATGACCACATCAGGTTCCACCACTATCTGGACGGTGGGAATCTGATCAATAGGGACAACTGAGTCTTTTGATGCCTTCAGAAATAGCAAGGCCCTCAAATCTTCGGTAGCGAGATACGGTCCGGTGGCGTTCTTCTGGAAGCCACGCACCCACTTGCGTAGCTTCTCTCGAGCGTTGTCCCTTACCTCCGCTGAAGGAGGATCGTCGAACGCTTCGACCAGACGACTCTTGCAGACTGTACAGTGCTGCGGGTCCCAATATTTCAGGTCGCCTTTCTTGGCGGCGCAGGGGGTGTGGGTCCGACACGCCGTGTGCCCGTAGAAGTCCGGGCGCTTCACTCCACAGAAGTTGTGGTCACACTTGATGTACTCCTCCTGTAAAAGAAAGAGATCATGAGTATACGGAAGTCATAAGAATGACTTACATTACTCTAAAGTTAAATTTTAAGTAGTTAAACTTTCACTTAACATTAAATAATTCAAGAATACTGTAATGTTGAAGAGAGGGGCGGGAAAAGGAAATAGATAGACACATACTTGTGAATCCCGCCCAGTTGGTTACCGTAACCTTATCAATAGGCAATTTCATTTGTGACCGAGGACACAAAACGGAAATCTTCATGGATCACAATAGTGGGTAGAAGTTAAATTCTAGCAGAGATTGCCTGCGAGGTGTATCAGGGACTGAGACCACTCAGACCCTTGGGGTAAAGGAGTAGCAGGAGACCCCATATAGATCTAGGTTCCGACAACCAACCGTGCTAAGACACACATAGTATGCTGGAAATTTGTAATATGCAAGAAGACAGCACAGCCACTAGTAGAACGGTAAGACAATACCTATCTATCGGAGTAGCCAAGCTATCTGGCTGCAGATTAGGGCTATCGGCATGTAGTCGACAGCTAGTAGAAGGGGTGCAAGTCCCTTGGTGCTTTCGGGGGGCTCCGGCAGACCGGCGGCACGCCGGAGGCCGCTCCAGCAGGGTTTATGGCATTAAGGTAGACACATTGAGGATTTAAGCATAATACCAACTTGGCGGCTGCCGGCATGGCGGCGGCACTCCGGCGGGAGGTGGCGGCTCCGGCAGTTGAAGGCTGACGGCTTGGTGACCAGTTCATAAGATAAGGCAGAATTGGCTAGTATACCCAGACCGCCGGCAATCAATGCCGGCACGCCAGAGGCCGGCCCGAAGGTCGGACAACCGAAACTAGGTAATAGAGGGGTGGGCCATCGGCTGTATGCCGACGGAAGGCGGCAGCCCTCCGGCACACGGAAGGCTGGCGACTTAGGGGAGGGAGGGTATCTCAAGAATATGTCACCAAGGGAAGGGCGGTATCGCCGGCAGTAGAGGCGGCAAGGGACCGGCACCAGGATAGGTAGAGAGACAGATAAGGAGGGATTGGAGGGGTAATATCACATACCCCTCTGGCATCCCACCTGAGTGAGTGTACCCATGATAGGAATGGGTCCTATCATCCAATGGCAGGGGGCCGGCAGTCGGCCGGGTGCCAGGGTAACCCAAGGGAGGGTTAGGGTACACCCAAGAGTAGGGAACCTCTGTTGGACAAATCGCTTCCAGTGGCTAACCCCATAGGACGCTATGAAGGGTATATGTACCAGAGCGGCCTGCTCAACAGGAGATCAAGATAGCCCTATCGCCCCACCCGAAGGAGGAGTTGTAGGACTAGGGAGAGATATGTATAGGCTAGCCTATGTATAGGCTAGCCTATTTATAGGCTAGTCTATGCCAAGGGATAGGTGGGGAGGGAGAAGAAGAGGGGTCTTCCATAGGGGAGGCTCTGTACAAGAACGGCCACCAAGGAAGGGAGGACGCTCCCTAGCCTAGGGTAGGTAACCTGAATGAGAACAGTGCACGAGTACCGTCTCAAACTATAACAGTACAGAACTAGCGCCCCCCCCCCCCCAAGGCCTAACCTAGATAAGGAGTGTTAAATCCCAAGCTAGGTAGGCTGAAAGACACATCGCAAGTTGCATGGAAGGTTAAGTAACCTAACCGAAGCAACTGAGGAAGTACAGGCCGTTCCTCTTTCTCTGTCGCAACCCTAAGGGGGGATCATTCCCTTAGGGAGGACAGAGAAGCGATAAATACTCTGATTAAGGACACTATTCCCCTATATAGAAGGGGGAGCATGGCCACACAGAGGGAACGCCCGTAGGCAGGGGATGAAGGGAGCATATAGGGGTTCCTACATTTAGGTTAGGTTAGAAAGGAACACAATCAAACCGGTCCCCTATATGGTCCCTGAAGGCGAAACACACTTGCATCACAGTAAACAGTATGATAAATAATGCCACTATCTTCATAACTTAACCTAGGATCACTGGAATATATCATGCATGAACACTGACCGGATAATAGAGCATTAAAACACGATATATGAAGTTCCTAGCTATGAAGACTAAATAACTAATAATATCGATTAGTTAAGAGGCCGGAAAAAGCTGTTCTGACTAGCTAAATAAGGCATGCAAGAGAACAGCGACGCCATAAAATGGCGCGTCCGGTAGCAGCACAGCTCCGCCAGAAAACATGAAATATCACGAAAAGTATAAGTTACTTTACGGCCAGAGCTTATTTAAACAATACTGGGACCTGGTACTCAACTTTCCAGAAGAAGGCGAGGCCGAAGGTAGCGACATAACGAAGATGCAAGGCGATAAAAATCGCACAAGGGGAAATCCGTCTATGCAAGGCAGCTACAAGCAGAAAGATGAGGACGGACGTGACGTCATTTAGCAATGGCGCCCGTTTGTTTACGTTTCGAGTACCAAAAGTAGCCACGGACGAGTGTAACTGTGGAACGGCTCCCCAGCTATTCTCCACCTCTCCATATCGAAGTGTTAACTCTATATGGGGTGCAGATAGCTATGTCGCGTGTTAATACATGCGTCCCCTGTTGATATACGATGTCTTAAAGGGAAACCTTTAGGATACTCGCACCAGAAGTAAGAATTCTGTGATAACCTGTGGTTTAATTCTCTGGGAATAACCTTGTAGTCAATATACCCAAGGAAGCTACTAATAAGGAACCTTCCATCAGGACGTCATGGCTTGAGCCCAAAAATAATAATAGTGCCATAGCCTCTGTACCATGGGCTTCCACTGTCTTGGACTCCTGGGCTAGAGTTCCCTTGCATAAGGGTAGGCTACACTTGGGGGCATACTGTTCTATGTTATTTTTCTTTTTTCTTTTTTTTTTGTAAAGTTTTTATAGTTTTTATATGAAAGATTCATTCTTATGTTGTTACTATTCTTTGAATATTTTATTCCAATTTGTAGTTATTTCTCTTGTAGTTTACTTATTTCCTTTCCTCACTAAGCTACTGCATTTTATTTATTGGAGCTGTCATCCATTCCTCAACACTGGCAAGAATTCGGTTTAGAGTTTCAGTAGTGTTGTCTATATCATTTATTATTATTATTATTATTATTATTATTATTATTATTATTATTATTATTATTATTATCACTTACTACGCTACCACCTTAGTTGGAAAAGCAAAATTCTATAAGCCCAATTAAACATCTAAAATTAAATTAAAATAAAACTGAGTTTTGGGGGTTGGTCCATATACAAGTCAGCCAGCGTGCAGCTCAATTGTGAAGCCTCAATACTGTGACGTCACATGCCAAAGTCTCACACACATGGTTAACGAAAACAATGGTTTTTTTGGGCTCAAGCCATGTCGTCCTGATGGAAGTTCCTTAAGTGGCTTCAAAAGGGATATATGTACTACAGTGATATTCCCAGACAATTTTACCTTTAGATATCCAGAATTCTAACTCCTGGCGCGAATATCCTTAAATTTTCTCTCAAGGATATCGTATAATATCAGAGGACGTATTCTTGACACGCCACATAACAATCTGCACCCCTAATAGCGTTTACGCTTCGAGGAGTTGTGGCAGAATAGAAGGGGAGCCGTATCAAGGCTACCCCCGTTCTTGTACTACTATTGAGTATGACAACAGCGCCATTTCCATGATGGGGGACATTCCTTATCCTGTAGCGATTTCGCTCGGTGGTATTCCCCGTGGATCTAACTTTTCGATCGTTTTACAGGATTATAATTATGCATTCTTCATCTTCTTCCGCCTCTGGAAAGTTGAATATCTGGTCTTTACTATGAGTATATTTTAGCTCCTGTTTCACAATGAAATTAGATTAATTTTTTGGGCTCAAGCCATGGCGTCCTGATGGAAGGTTCCTTTTTGGTAGCTTCCTTGGGTATATAACTACTAAATATTCCCAGAGAATTTAACCACAGGTTATCACAGAATTCTAACTTCTGGAGCGAGTATCCTAAAGGTTTCCCTTTAAGACATCGTATATCAACAGGGGACGCATGTATTAACGCGCCACATAGCTATCTACACCCCACACAGAGTTAACACTTCGATGTGTAGGGGCGGAGAATAGCTGGGGAGCCGTTCCACAGCTAATCTCGTTCGTGGCTACTTTTGGTACTCGAGACGTAAACAAACGGGTGCCATTGCTAAATGACGTCACGTCCGTCCTCATCCTTCGTTTAGTAGCTTGCCTTACTAGTCGGATTTTTCCCTGTGCGTACTTTATCGACTTGCATCTTAGCCATGTCTCTACCCTCGGCCTCGCCTTCTTCTGGGAAGTTGAGTACAAGGTTCCAGTATTGTTTAAATAAGCTCTGACCGTAAAGTAACTTTTACTTTTCGAGATATTTGATGCTTTGTGGCAGAGCTGTGCCTCGACCGGACCCGCCATTTTATGGCGTCGCTGTTGTTTTGCATGCCTTATTTAGCTAGCCTCAACAGCGTTTTCCGGCCTCGTTAACTAATCGATACTATTAGTTATGAACTTTCTATATCGTGTTTTGACGCCTTGTTATCGGTCATCATCTGACCCTATACCAGTTCGCTAGTCTAGCCCCTAGGCCAGAGCGCCTAACATCAGTGTTCATGCATGATATATTTCAGTGATCCTGGGTTTTATTATGAAGATAGTGGCATTATTTTACAATACTATTGACTGTGATGCAAGTATTTCGCCTTCAGGGACCATATAGGGGATAGGTTAGATAGTGTGCCTTTCTAACCTAACCTACAAGTAGGACCCCTATATGCTTCCTTCATCCCCTGCCTTAGGGCATCCCCTCTGTGTAGTCTTGCTCCCCCTACCATGTAAGGGGATCAAGCTCATATCAGAGTATATATCGCTTCTCTGTCCTCCCTAAGGGAATGATCCCCCCTTAGGATTGCGTCCGAGAATGAGGAACGGCACGTCCTTCCTCTATTGCTGGAGCTAGGTCTCCGACCTTTCCTGCAATAGCGATACGTCTTCCATCCTTCCTAGTTCAGGGTGTAACATCCCTGCTCTAGGTTAGGTTTGGGGGGAGTTAGTTCTGTGCCTTGCTGAAACGATACCCATGCACCGTTCTCCGACAGGCTGCCTTACCTTAGGCTAGGGAGCGTCCTCCCTTCCTTGGTGGCCGCTTTGGTACAGAGCCTCCTCCATAGAAGACCCTTCTTCTTCTCCCCTCCCCACCTATCTCTTGTATGGCCTAGCCTATACTTAGGTTAGTCTATACCCATCTGTCCCCTGTCCTACAACTCCTCCTTAGGGTGGAGTGATAGGGCTACCTTGAGCTCCTGTGTGCAGTCCGCTCTGGTACATATACCCTTCATACTGTCCTATGGGGTTAGCCACTTGATGCGTTTTGTCCACAGGGGTTCTCCCCCCGCCCCCTCTTGGGTGTTCCCTAGCCCTCCCTTGGGCTACCCTGGCTCCCGGTCCTCTGCGGCCCCTGCTTCTGGGTGATAGGGCTAGCCTCTATCATGGGTACACCCACTCAGGTGGGATGTCTTGGGATCCGTGGCCGTACCCCTACATCCCTCCTTCTGTCTCTTTCACTATCCTGGTGCCGGTCCCTTGCCGCCTCCCCTGTCGGTGATACCCACCTCCTACCTTGGTGACATATCCCTTGCCCTCTGGGCCGTCAGTCCTCCGTGTGCCGGGGGACTGCCGCCTCCGGTCGGCGTCCAGCCAATGGCCTTCCCTCTTACCTCATAGCTTCGGTCGTCCGTCCACCGGTCCGGCCCCCGGAGTTCCGGCATCCACTGCCGGCAGTCCGGTTCTGCTATACCCATCCTTGTCCCTGTCACCAAGCCGGAGCCGCCGCCATCCTGGTATTACCCCTGACTTATATACAGTAGGGTCCCGAATTATGCGAGAATTTGGTCGATCAATGACCTCGTACAAATGGAAAATCGCATATTTCGAAACACACAACTAACAGAAATAATTCCATTGGGCCATGGCAACCAGCTTCTCTCCTATTCAAACGTGTTTACTACCCATTTCCAACACTTTCTATGTACTATACTGCATTCTTTTTTATATAAAATTGTTCTTGTAAATAAATTAAATTTTTAATATGCTTTAAAGTTCTAATGACTTGAGAAAAGGTTAAAATCAAAACCAGGATGGATGTAAACACCGTATATTTCCGTTATTACACGACCTAAAATACAGACAGATTTTAATGTTTGTCATATCTATTGTATAAGACAACTGGTGAATAGTAAAACCATCACTCTATAGACTAGCTTTTGTTGTATCATTGAAAATCCAGAATTATCAAAATAAAGGCGATTTTATATCATGCGTTTCCTAAACACGCCAAAAAGCACAATAAAAAACGACAACCAATCTTTTGTTTACGTTTATCTCTGATCATAACGAAGAAACAGACGCATTTACACATCTGTGTATAGGTTAGTTTTTGCATCAACAGTAATCTTACCAAGTATTGATTATATGTTGATTTTGCTATTACCAAAGTTCTACTTAATTTTTCTTAGAACTTCCAAATAAATTAAATGAATGCCACTTATTTAATGTTTTTTTTTTTTATGACGCCGCCTGAAACGGAAACCTTCCATTCGTTTACTGTACGCTCCATCTTCGATCATAATAAACAAACGAAGGCATTAAACGCGCATGATCAAAGGGATAAATAATATTAAAAGCTTTTAGTAAATATTTTATTACAAATATTATTTAACGTACCTATATAAATTCCTACTTACGTAGCAAAGCAGGAAAACTATATTTTTCTTTTTGTATTTAATCGACAATAACAGACTGCCGCTAATGACTGAATGATAATTTACGATAATTCTAAACTGTTACCAAAGATGATTGTCCATTCCGTAGCCAAAATACTTTTCCGAACTTTAATTATAAATCAACTTGTACCCATTTCAATTATGAAACCATCTATAAAAAAAAAGTAAGAGAAGAAGCAAGTACTAGGCCGATTTTTAAAGTTATCGAACAATTAAGTTACGCTATAACGTTCGATGTGACAGAGATGGTGCGAGTTTGGAGAAAGTAAGGAAAATTTAATCATGATTGCTTTTAATATAATTAATACTTTGTGAAGCCACAAAGATTTCATTTGTTACACACACACACACACACAGACAGAGAGAGAGAGAGAGAGAGTGTGTGTGTGTGTGCGTGTGTGTGTGTGTGTGTTTTAAAAGTACTTAACAAAAAAAAAATGATAGATTAAAACACATTGGTGGTTATGTAATATTAACTAACTGTATAGATGGTTTGAATAAGTTAAGAAATGGTATAAACAATACTTTGTTGCTGTATTCTTACGCGCATATTGAGAGCGGCAGCTAGACATCAGCTGATCTGATCACAGCCAGAAGTAAAACAAAAAAGAAGTCAGCAATACTCAATTTTTAAAACACACCCGAAATTAAAAAACAAATGCACATGTTTTCTTAAACCGCAATTAACTATTTGAAGAGTAGCAATTTTCTAGAATAAAATTATGTATCCTAAAAAATTATGGTTTGCTGACAAAATCGGATACCGTATTTTAAGCTATGATTGAAATGGATGTAAACACGGTATATTTTTTTTTTTTGTTTCGTATTTCATTGACACTTTAAGAAAACCGATTTTGGTTTCTTCATCTATTAGTAAGTATTGTATAACACGAGAGAGAGAGAGAGAGAGAGAGAGAGAGAGAGAGAGAGAGAGAGAGAGAGAGAGAGAGATGGATCAGCTGTTGTAATTGAATGCCGTGTTTAGAGAGAGAGAGAGAGAGAGAGAGAGAGAGAGAGAGAGAAAGATTTTTATAATTATTCTTTGTACTCAACAAAACCAATCTTTGCAAATCAAATGTAAACTTTAAAATATGACAAAATATTGCCGACTCGTTACCGAAGTTTAGGCTATTCATTGCCGATAAACGACCCCAGTCTACTCGTGGAAACCTTGAACGCCCGAAGGGAAAAATAAAGCTTTTATATACTGTTCTAAAAAAAATAATGCTTTAATATACCATCATTAACACTACCATTAAAATTATCGAAAGGTTGGAGAAAGTTAAAGATTGCCGAGAATGTAACCACAATTCTGTTTACATTTTGTCAGCTGGACTCGCACAGTTAACAGTTGATTTCATTGTTGATGTGGAATTTTATCCTTTAATAGGCTATTTATAATGAAATTATGTTAAGATGTAATGTTAATATTGTTTTTTTACATTTATTATAAATCACCGTATTTAGGGCTACCAATATACTTAAAAAGATAATAGATTTGATACTTTTTGTAGTGCTTGACTAGCAGACTTTGAACAGCTTCGCAGATACAGAAAATTTATTTTTGAAAAATAGCTATCGCATAAAAGGGGAATCGTATAATTCGAACACGTAAAATTCGGGACCCTACTGTATTTGTCTTCCCTAATGCCAGAAACTCTGCTGGAGCGGCCTCCGGCGTGCCGCCGGTTTGCCGGAGCCTTCCGGAGGCATCAAAGCGACTTGCACCCCTTCTACTAGCTATCATCTCATGTTGATAGCCCTACATCGCAACCAGATGGTTTGATTACATAAATAGATAGGTATTATCTTACCGTTCTATTAGTAACCATGCTGTCTTCTTGCATATCACAGATTTCCAGCATGCTGTGTGTATCTTAGCACGGCTGGTTGCCGGAAACCGTTACCCTATGGGATCTTCTACGTTCCCAATTCTAGGGTCTGAGTGGCCTCAGTCCCAGTTTTATATCCTTGGCAATTCCCAATAGAATTCCCACTGCTTTCCTGGCATTCTATGTTGAATTCTGTCCTGTGCCCTCGGTCACAACAAATTGTCTATGGATAAGGTTTTGGTAACCAGCCAGGCGGGTTACACGGAGTATGTGTCTATCTCCGCCCACTCTCTGATCATCACACTTAATATTAAGTTAAAGATTAATCATTTAATATCTAACTTTAGAATAGAAGTCATTCTTATGACTCCCCCATACTCATGTTCTCTTTCTCTTACAGGAGGAGCACGTGAAGTGCGACCACGGCTTCTGTGCAGTGAGGCGCCCGCACTTTTATGGGCACACGGCGTGTAGGACTCACGCCCCTTGTGCCAACAAGAGAGGTGATCTGAAGTTCTGAGACCCGCAGAACTGTACTGTCTGCCAGGAACGCCTGGTCGAGGCGTTCAATAACCCTCCCTCAGCGGAGGTTAGGGACGCTTCTCGAGAGAAGCTACGCAAATGGGTGCGTGGCTTCCAAAAGAACGCCACTGGACCGTACCTTGCCACTGAAGACTTGAGGGCCTTACTGTTCCCAAAGGCATCCCCAGACTCTGTGGTCCCCAAGGATCAGATCCCCACCGTCCAGATCACGGTGGAACCCGATGTTGTCATGGCCCAGTCCATGCACGAGTGTCGCCTGGATACCGACAACGAGGAGCGTATGTCGGAGGTGTCGGAGACAACGGAGAGGAACCTCGTGGCCAAAGAATTGGACTATGAGGAGGACCGAGTGGAATACGCCGAGTCGGAGCAGGAGGTCGCTCCGCCTTCCACCACCGCCCCAACTCCTACACCGACGGAAGTATCTCTCCCGTCTTCCTCCGCCACCCCGGACCCCATCCCAACCAGCGCCCAGGAGATGTTCCGTATGCTTGAAGCCCTTATGGACAAGAAACTCCGTGAGACACACGAGTACATCAGGACCATGGGAAGTTCCAAGGAGCCGAAAAGGATTTCGGTTAATGACCTCCCGGCATGCTCGCACGCCAACCCCTGGAGGTATGCTGAGCATATGCCTATCGCAACGGGCAGGATCTTTGTCAGTGAGAAGGTTGGCTCGGTTGCCCTGGAAGAAGTGGAGTTCTTCCCGAGTTTTGAGGCTTATCCGGACTGTTACATCCGGCTTCGATCCGAACCTGCCTCTAAAGAAGAGACCGAACCCAAGGAGGTGATAGTGTTCGATCTCCCGAAGGCCCAGGCTATGCTGGCCAACGCTTTTAAAAGTAGGGGTTTTACCTGCTCGAAGCTTCCGGCACTGAGCAAGAAGCACCCTACCTACGTTGCACCTGATGATGCGATCCTCCCCTTCATGGAAAAGGCCTTCGCTGCGGTACACAAGGCAGTGGAAGAAGCGAAACCTTGCCCTGCACTGGAGGAGTGCAGACCCTTCTCCCTGGTGACTCCCCCCGATGTTCGACACTGGAAAGATATCCAGCATACCTTCGTGGTGGGAAAACTAGATCCTGACGTTGCTGGACGTCAGTTTAACGAGGACCTCCCGAAACTTAATGACCATCTCCTTCGTCGGGAACAAGACACGAAGGAAAGGCTCGCCGCATCCATGTCCCTCCAGGTACAGCTTGACGTCATGGCCGGTGACACTAGAGTCCCCGACCACTACATGGTGCTCGCCAAAACGCATCTGGCGACTGTAGTTAAGGACTTTTACAGCTTCATGAAGGTTCAGAGAGCCTGTCGTGAATTTGTGTTCTCAAGTGCCACAGTGAGACACGAACCCCGGAGACTGATTTCCTCCAACATCTGGGGTAAGCACCTCTTTCCCTCTGATCTTGTGAAAGAGATCACCGACAAGGCCGCCACGGAGAACAGGAACCTTCTCCACAAGTGGGGCATGTCGAAGAAGAGGAAATCCTCTCAGGACGATGGCCCTCAACCTAAGAGGAAATCCTCCTAGCCAAAACCCCAGCAACGTCAACAGAGACGGCAGTTTCCGGGACCCGCTACTCCCCAAGTGGCTGCTCAGCCACAGCAGACCTTTCAGTTGGTCACCCAACCGGTCTTGTCCCAGTCACCGGTTTTCACCCCTGCCTTCGAGCAACAGACGACTACCTTTCGTCCCAAAGGTAGAGGCTCAAGCAGAGGTGCAGGCAGAGACGCATCTCGCCGTCCCTCCAGAGGCAGAGGAGGAAGGGAAGCTAGCGGCCGAGGCAGTAAACCCTCGGGACACCAGAAGCAATGAAGTGCTTCCGGTGGGAGGAAGACTCCGCCAATTCCAGGATCGTTGGACCTTCGATCCCTGGGCACACAGCATCGTCAAGAAGGGTCTAGGCTGGAGTTGGACTCAACCACCCCCAACCTTCCAGCAATTCTTCCAACAATCAACCCCCCTTCTGGAAGAATATGTCCTAGATCTCTTGAACAAGAAGGTGATAAGGAGGGTAAAGTCAACCAGGTTCCAAGGGAGACTGTTTTGCGTCCCCAAGAAGGACTCCGACAAGCTCAGAGTCATTCTAGACTTATCCCCCTCAACAAGTTCATAGCAAACAACAAGTTCAAGATGCTGACTCTTCAACAGATAAGGACCCTTCTGCCTCGAGGTTCTTACACGGTCTCCATAGACCTGGCGGATGCCTACTGGCACATTCCAATGAACCACCACGCTTCCTCCTACCTAAGATTTCGACTCCAAAGGAAAAGCTACGCCTTCAGGGCCATGCCCTTCGGCCTCAACGTGGCCCCTCGGATCTTCACAAAGCTGGCGGACGCCATAGTACAACAGCTCCGCCTCCGAGACTCCAGGTGATGGCCTACCTCGACGACTGGCTAGTCTGGGCTCCATCGCCCGAGGATTGTTTAAGATCCTGCAGCAAAGTCACCCAGTTCCTAGAACACCTGGGATTCAAGATAAACGCGAAGAAATCTCGCCTCTCTCCAGCTCAGAAGTTCCAATGGTTAGGAATCCAGTGGAACCTTCAGTCACACCGCCTTTCCATCCCCCAGAAGAAAAGGAAGGAAATAGCAGGGTCTGTCAAGCGACTGCTGAAATCAAAACGGATCTCAAGACGTCAGCAGGAACGAGTTCTAGGCTCTCTACAGTTCGCCTCAGTGACAAACCCAATGCTACGTGCACAGCTAAAGGATGCCGCGGGAGTCTGGAGACGTTCTACATCCATCGCTCGAAGAGACCTCAAGAGACGGCTCCCAAACAGACTTCGGCTGCTCTTCAAGCCGTGGTCGGAAGCAAAGGCCCTGAAAAGGTCCATCCCTCTTCAACACCCACCTCCATCACTCAACATCCACACGGACGCTTCGCTGGAGGGTTGGGGAGGTCACTCCCACCAAAAACAGGCTCAAGGCACATGGTCTCCCCTATTCAAGACGTTTCACATCAACATCTTGGAGGCCATGGCGGTCCTTCTAACGCTGAAGAAACTCTCCCCGCCTCCCTCGATCCATATTCGTCTAACCCTAGACAACTCGGTGGTAGTTCGATGTCTCAATCGCCAAGGCTCAAGGTCGCCCCAGATAAATCAGGTGCTTCTGACAATCTTCCGTCTGGCAGAGAAGAAATGGCACATGTCTGCAGTTCACCTACAAGGATTCCGCAACGTGACGGCGGACGCTCTATCCCGGACAAGCCCGACAGAGTCGGAATGGTCTCTAGACGCAAGATCATTCTCCTTCATCTCTCACCAGGTCCCAGAACTTCAGATCGATCTCTTTGCAACGAGCGACAACAATCAACTTCCTCGATATGTGGCCCCGTACGAGGACCCCAAGGGAGAAGCAGTGGACGCCATGTCACTAGACTGGAACAGATGGTCCAAGATCTACCTGTTCCCTCCCACCAACCTTCTGCTGAAAGTCCTCTCCAAGCTGAGAACCTTCAAAGGGACAGCGGCCCTAGTGGCTCCCAAGTGGCCACGGAGCAATTGGTACCCCCTGGTCCTGGAGCTGCAGCCCACGCTGATCCCTCTCCCGGGCCCAGTTCTCTCCCAGCAAGTACAGAAGTCGACTGTCTTCGCTTCATCATCGAAAATCAGGGACCTTCATCTCATGATTTTCTCTCCCTAGCCGCGAAGAAAAGGTTTGGGATCTCGAGGAGAAATCTAAACTTCCTCGAGGTATAGAAGACCGAATCCACAAGACGGCAATACGAATCATCCTGGAGAAAGTGGGTCTCATTCGTAAAGGCAAAAAATCCTACGGAAATCACCATTGATTTTTGCATGTCCTTTATTCACCTTCATGGACAGGGCTTGCAGCCAACACGATTTCTACTTGCAAATCGGCCTTGACTAGACCACTGATGTATGCCTTCCAGATTGATCTGTCCAACGACATCTTCAATAAACTGCCGAAAGCATGCGCTCGTCTACGCCCAGCACCCCCACCAAAACCGATCTCCTGGTCTCTGGACAAGGTGCTCTATTTTGCCTCCAACTTAGACAATGATTCGTGCCCTCTCAAGGATCTGACTCAAAAAGTTATATTTCTTTTTGCTCTTGCCTCAGGAGCCCGAGTCAGCGAAATAGTGGCATTATTAAGGGACGAGGGTCACATCCTGTTTACAGACTCAGGAGACCTTACCCTCTTCCCGGATCCGACGTTTCTCGCCAAAAACGAATTACCCACCAAAAGATGGGGCCCTTGGAGAATATGCCCCCTGAAAGAAGATGCCTCTCTATGTCCAGTAGAGAGCCTCAAGGTCTATCTTTGCAGAACTTCTGACTTTGGTGGAGGCCAACTCTTCAAAGGAGAAACATCGGGCAGCGACCTGTCACTGAAACAACTAAGAGCGAAAATCACCTACTTCATTCGCAGAGCGGATCCTGACAGTACACCCGCCGGTCACGATCCTAGAAAAGTTGCATCGTCTCTGAATTTCTTTCAGAGTATGGATTTCGAAAGCCTTAAGAGTTTCACAGGCTGGAAATCTTCGCGTGTTTTCTTCAAACATTATGCGAAACAAGTGCATGAAGTCAAACATTTTGTGGTACCCGCAGGTAGTGTTATGAAACCTGCACCTAACTCTGCATAAAACAGTGAGTTACTTGGGACTCTAACTCTACGGGTGCCTATGTTGACCCTCGAGTGATACGTAGTGATTTCAAAGACACTTCATATACTGTTCTTCTCCCAGGTGAAATGTCATAGTCGTCACACGAGTGCCGCATGCCTAGAGCATGATGTGTTTTAATTTTAAAGACTGGCGTTCCTCTGGAACGAGTGCCTACTAATAATTTTGAAATTCTCTTTCAGATTCAAGAGCACGTCTCTCATTACTATGTACATTATAATTTGTTGTAAATTACTTTTACATATTTATTGCATTTCATTAATATATTCTGCAATTGTGAAATAAAATTTCTATTTTATTACTTGTGCGTCTCAATCCGCTCCTACTTATACTATGAAATACACGTCTGTCATAGTTTTATTATCCCCTTCCTCTTATATTTGATGAAGATTACTAAGGTTTCAACCCTTATTATATACTCACCTGTGCAATGTAATATTCCTACACGAATACTTACTTAATTCATATCTTAGAGACCAGACGATTCTCTATTAACATACAGTGCCTAACCACCACTTGTCTGCCCTTGAGAATGTTCCTATATGAATGCCAACCATTCAGTCTTGTCTCCAAGTTCTTCATGTTCTCCCAGCAAGGTGAGTAGCCCTTCGATGACCACTTTGATCTTCGGCATGGCCCGCGGGGACTTCACTGCCAGGGGGGCAGGAAGTTCTTTTCCCTACGGTTCTTCTATTAAGATTACTATGCTAACCTGTTCAAAGCCCTCGGCACTTACACTAAAAGGGGAAAATCTACCACGATACATTGATTCTCTGGTATTCTTCCACCAGGACGCCATGGCGTGAGCCCAAAAAACGGATTTTGAGCGAAGCGAAAAATCTATTTTTGGGTGAGATAGCCATGGCGTCCTGATGGACCCTCCCTGCTACTTCGTCCAGTTTTTCAGGTCCCACCCTGCTCTGCTGTATCATGGTGATCGGCAAGCAACTGGCTTCAGGATGAGGACGGACGTGACGTCATTTAGCAATGGCGCCCGTTTGTTTACGTCTCGAGTACCAAAAGTAGCCACAAACGAGATTAGCTGTGGAACGGCTCCCCAGTTATTCTCCGCCCCTACACATCGAAGTGTTAACTCTGTGTGGGGTGTAGATAGCTATGTGGCGCGTTAATACATGCGTCCCCTGTTGATATACGATGTCTTAAAGGGAAACCTTTAGGATACTCGCTCCAGAAGTTAGAATTCTGTGATAACCTGTGGTTAAATTCTCTGGGAATATTTAGTAGTTATATACCCAAGGAAGCTACCAAAAAGGAACCTTCCATCAGGACGCTATGGCTATCTCACCCAAAAATAGATTTTTCGCTTCGCTCAAAATCCGTTTTTTGGGCTCTAGCCATGTCGTCCTGATGGAAGGTTCCTTCAGTAGCTTCCTTTGGATATATATGACTACCATAAATATTCCCAAAGAATTAAACTAAAGGTTTTCACAGAATTCTAACTTCTGGCGCGAGTACCCTGAAGGTTTCCCTCTAGGATATCGTATATCAACAGGGGACGCATGCATTAACACGCCACATGGCTATCTGCACCCCACCTAGCGTTTATGCTTCGAGGGGGAAAGGTGGCGAGGTAACTGAGGAGTCGTTCCAAAGTTACCCTTCCTTCGTTACTGTTACGGTACTCGCAACGTAAACAAACCGTCCGCCATACTGTGTGACATCACGTCCGTCCTCATTCCGTTTCTGGTAGCTCCCAACACCGTTTGTTTGTTCCCAGTGATCATCTTTTAGCTTGTGCATCCTGCGCCATGTCTCAACCTTCTGCCTCACCTTCTTCAGGAAAGTTGAGTACCAGGTTCTTGTATTGTTTAAATAAGCTCTGTCCATGAAGTAACGATTTTTTACGCTAAAATCTTGTGTTTTGTGGTGGAGCTGTGCCTTGCCCGGAGGCGCCATTTTATGACGCCGCTGTTCGCCTCGCATGTGTTATTTAGTAACTAGAACAGCCTTCCCGGCCTTATAACTAATTAAATATCTTTAGTTATTTAGTCTTCATTAATAGGAATTAGCTATATTATGCCGATGGTATTCTTCAGCGCTCTTAGTTAGCCGACCCCATACTAGACTTTCAGCCTAGCCTAGGCCGCAGCCTAGTGTTCATGCTTACTTCTGCATGATATAATAAGTGTTCCTAGTGTTAATGTTGATGAAGATATAGGCATTTTTAAATATATGCAAGATTCAGTGTTGCACATATCTTTCGCCTTCTAGGGACCATACAAGGGACCGTGCCTGGGGCTCTTGTATGCTTCCTTATCTCCCCTGTTACCTTCGGGTAACTTCCCTCTGGGTAGCCTTGCTATATCTTAGCCCCTTACCCGGAAATATTTTCGGGTAGGTTAGGTTAGATCGTTCTTCCCTCTTCCCTACCATAGTTTATGGGGGGACCTTGGACAGAACCTCAGAGTACCTATCGTTCATCCCAGTCCACCCAAAGGGAACGCCTTTCCCTTTAGGTATCGATTGAGACTGAAGGTGGAGGGGCCCTGCCCTTCCTCCTAGACTGCTCTTGGTTGGGACACGTCCCTTCCTCCTGTGGCCTAGCGATACGTCTCCCCAGCCCTCCCTAATCTAGGAGAAGCTCTCCTGGTTTAGGTTAGGCCTTGGGGGATTCTATTTTATTATAGTTTAGGACAGTACACCAGTGCTGTTCCTACTCTGAGCTAACCTACCCTACGGTTGGAGAGTGCTTCTCTCCTGCCTGGGTAGTACAGTGAACCCTCGCTACTTCGCGGTTCGACCATCGCGGATTCACCACTTCGCGGGTTTTTTCATAACCCATATATATATACATATCGCGGATTTTCCGGAAATTTCGAAAATACCGCGATATCTGAAGACCCCAAATACGATATTTCGTTACCTGTAATTCCATTAATACTGTAATTAGTAATATCTGCTCTTACTGATTGTTCATTGCATTACATATGACATATAATTAAGCACAGAAAGAAATAAAACACGAAAAGAGAATGTGATCATACGATAATTCAGTACTGTATACAGTACGTAGTAAAATTAAATCGAATATGAAACGCAAATCAGATGCAGTCATACCATATTAGAATGGTGTAAGGCTGCTGTTGGCTACTACTGTACTACAAATGTAATGGATGTGCTTCTTTTCCATGAATCTTTTGTATGTATACGTACGTAGTACTGCATCCAATAATATTCTTTGTTGCAAAAATCACATTTCGAATAAGCGTACGAGAGAGAGAGAGAGAGACACACATCATACAACAAAAGCGTAAAATAGCGTACGTAAAGCTATTATTATTATTGTTATTATTATTATTATTGTTGTTGTTGTTATTAAAATTATTATTGTTATAATTATTATTATTATTATTATTACTATTATTATTATTATTATTATTATCATTTTTGGGCTCAAGCCATGGCGTCCTGATGGAAGGATCCTATTTGGTAGCTTCCTTGGGTAATCACTACTAGGATTTTCCCAGAGAATTAAACCACAGGTTATCACAGAATTCTAACTTCTGGAGCGAGTATCCTAAGGGTTTCCCCTTAAGACATCGTGTATCAACAGGGGACACGCATGTATTAACGTGCCACATAGCTATCTACACCCCATATAGAGTTAACGCTTCAATATGGCGGACAGAGAGCGGCTGGGAGCTGAGCCGCAGCCAATCTAGATGTGGCGATATCGGTACTCGCGATGTAAACAGACGGACGCCATTGCTTTTGATGACGTCACGTCCGTCCTCATCCTTTTGCTAGTAGCTCGCTCGATTGGACGTGTTTTTCCCTTTGTGCGACTTTATCTGCTTGCATCCTCGCCATGTCTCAACCTTCAGCTTCACCTTCTTCTGGAAAGTTGAGTACAAAGGTTAAAGTATTGTTTAAATAAGCTCTGACCGTAAAGTAAATCTTACTTTTCGAGATATTTGCATAATTGTGGCAGAACTTTGCCAGACCGGTCAGCGCCATTTTATGACGCTGCTGTTGCTTGCATGCCTTATTTAGTTAGCCGCAACAGCCTTACCGTTATATAAATTACTAATCAGCGCTATTAGTTATTTAGTCTTCATAGCTAGGAACTTTATATCGTGTTTTTGACGCATTGGTTAGGGTCTTCGCTGACCCCATACCAGTAGGCTTTGATTAGCCCCTAGGCCAATGAGCCTATACCAGTGTTAATGCATAATATTTCAGTGATCCTAGTGTTAGTTATGAAGATTTTGGCATTATTTTACAATACCATTGACAGTGATGCAAGTGTTTTTCGCCTTCAGGGACCATATAGGGGGTAGGTTATCTTGAGTGCCTTGCTAACCTAACCTTATGATAGGACCCCTATATGCTCTCTTCATCCCTAGCCCTAGGGCTTCCCTCTGGTAATCTTGTACCCTATTACATGTGATAGGACAAGACTCCTCAGAGTACTGTATCGCCTCCCCACCTAAGGGAATGACCCCTCCCTTAGTGTTGCGGACCTTAAAGGTAGGATCACCTCCTTTAAGCTGAATCGGTCCTTGACCTTTTCCTTGCGATACGTCTTCTCCCTTCCTTGATTAGGGTCCAACAACCCTAATCCAGGTTAGGTTGGGAGGGCTGGTTTATGTACCTTGCTGAAATATACGCGTGCACCGTTTTTCAGTTGGTCCACCTACTATAGGTTAGGGTGAGCATCTCCCTTCCTAGGTGGCCGCTCTGGTGCATAACCCATCCTTTCTTATAAGAAGACCCTTTCCCCCCCCCAACCTATCTCTTGCCTAGCCTAACCTACCAGTAGGTTAGGCTTCATATGTCCCCTGTCCTACACTCCACCCTAGGCTGGAGTGCTGGACCCCGTGGTGCTCCCAGTGTTGTCCGCTCTGATACATAGACCCTCCATAGTGCTATGGAGTCAGTTATCATTTGGTCGACATGAAGAGTCTCCACCCCTTCTTTGGGTACGCCCTGTCCTCTCTTGGACTGCCTTAGCCCCCGGCCATTGCGGCCCCTGCTTAGGATGATAGATTCACCTCTATCATGGTGGTACATTTTCCAGAGGTGTCTTGACTAGGCTAGTACAGCCTTGCCATCCCACCTCCATCTTTGGTGCTTGTCCCTTGCCGCCTCTACCCCGGCATTTCCGCCGCTACGGGTGACTTCCTTATCCTTGCCGCCTTCCCCCGAGTGCCGGGGGATCGCCGCCGGCCGCCGGCTTACCGCCGTGGCCTCTCCTTTCCCTCATAGCCTCGGCACACTGCCGACCCCTCCCGGAGTGCCGGCACTAGCAGCCGGCCCCCGGCCCCGGCTATGCTCCTTTATCCTTACCCCTGTCACCCTCCGACTGCCTCCGGCTGCCGGAACCGCCGCTCCTTGCCGGCGGCCGCCGCTACCGGCTGCCGCCACCCTGGCTTCTTTTGACCATAGAATGATCATTCTTGAATGCCAGAAACTCTGCTCGAGCGGCTTCCGGCGTGCCGGGGGTATGCCGGACCCGTCCGGAGGCGGCAAGATGCCTTGCACCCCTTCTCTCAGCTATCTTTACTAGCGATAGCTCCTAAAAACCGCACCTAGACGGCTTGTTAACGCAGACAAACTGGTACAGAATCGTACATTTTGTTCAGTTTTCACTCTGTCTTCTTGCGTGTTTCATCTTTCCAGCACGCTACGTGTAATTGGCACGTCTGGTTGCCGGAACCTTACTAGGATCTCATGATCCCCAGACTTTCTTGATAAGATTTCAAGCCTAGTCTATAATATGGTTATTCTAGATGGAATTCCCATTATCAAGACACCTTCCATGGAGGCCTACGGCCACCTGGGACTGTCCGATGCTACGGCAACCAGCCGGGCGGGTTACACGAGGCATGCGTCTGTCTCCTTTCACCCACCCTTCTGTGCATCACAATTAATTTAAGTTAATATTAACTTGTTAATAATTAACTTTATATACGAGCCATATTATGACTCTACAATACTCATCGTCTCTTTCTTTTACAGGAGGAGTACGTCATGTGTGACCACGACTTCTGCGCGGTCCGTCGGCCACACTTCTATGGACACACGGCGTGTAGGACACACGCCCCTTGTGCTCACAAGAGAGGGGATCTCAAGTACTGGGGCCCCACCACCTGTTCGGTCTGCCAAGAATGCTTACAGAAAGCATTCTATGATTCTCCCTCAGCGGAGATTCGGGACACTGCTCGGGACAACCTACGCAAGTGGGTACGTGGCTTTCAGAAGAACGCCACTGGACCATACCTAGCCACAGAAGAAATGAGGTCTTTGCTGTTCCCAAAGGCCTCTCCAGACTCAGTGGTCCCAGTCGAACAGATCCCCGTAGTCCAGATTACAGTGGAACCTGATGTTGTCATGGCTCAGTCCATGAATGATTGTCACCTGGATTCAGAACATGATGAACGCATGTCAGAGATCTCGGAGGACACCGAGAAAACCCTTATGGCCCAGGGTGAAGGGGAGGATGATGAAGAAGAGGACCGGGTAGTGTATACCGAGTCCGATAAGGAGGATGCCCCTCCCTCCATCCCCCCTCCTACTCCTACACCGACGGAAGTGTCTCTCCCGTCTACGTCCTCCACCACGACTCCTCTACCTACGGCACAGGATATGATTCGGCTCATTGAATCCGTGATGGAGCAGAAGCTCCAAGAAACTCACCAGATCATTCGGTCGATGGGAGGTTCCAAGGAATCTCGCAAAATCTCCATCAAGGACCTCCCCGCATGCTCGAGCGACAATCCGTGGCGATTCGCCGAGCATATGGTCATCGCTGACGACAAGATCTTCCTCAGCGATAAGATCGGTTCCATACCCCTGGAAGAAGTGGAGTTCTTCACCCGCTTTGAGGCGTATCCGGACTGTTACGTCCGTCTACGTTCAGAACCATCCTCAAAGGAAGAGACCGAACCGAAGGAGAAAATAGTGTTCGATCTCTCGAAGGCCCAGGCTATGCTTGCCAAAGCGCTTAAGAGCAGAGGCTTTACCTGCTCTGGACTTCCGGCTCTGAGCAAGAAGTACCCCACCTACGTTGCGCCCGATGAAGTGGTGATACCCTTCACGGAAAAGGCCTTCGCTGCCTGCTTTAAGGCTGTAGAAGAAGGGAAATCTTGCCCTGCATTGGAGGAATGCAGACCTTTCTCCGCAGTCACCCCGCCCGACACCAAACACTGGAAGGATGTGCAACACACCTTCGTGGTGGGCAAACTAGATCCTGACGTTGCTGGACGTCAGTTTAATGAGGACCTCCCCAAGCTAAACGATCACCTCCTTCGTAGGGAACAGGAAACGAAGGAGAGGCTGGCAGCATCTCTCACTCTCCAGGTCCAGATGGACGTAATGGCTGGTGACACCAGAGTCCCTGACCATTACATGGTCCTTGCCAAATCTCATATGGTAACCTTAGTCAAGGATCTGTACCACTTCATGCAAGCTCGTAGAGCCTGCAGAGAATTCGTGTTCTCCAGTGCCACTGTCAGACACGAACCCCGGAAACTGATTTCCTCCAACATCTGGGGCAAGTACCTCTTCCCGTCTGATCTAGTGAAAGAGATCACACACAAGGCCGCATCTGAGAACAGGAACCTTCTCAACAAATGGGGCATGTCTAGGAAGAGAAAGCCCTCTCAGGATGACGGTCCTCAGCCTAAGAGGAAGCAGTCGAAGCATAGACCCCAGCAACGTCAGCACAGACGTCAGTTTCCGGCACCCGCTACTCCCCAAGTGGCCGCTCAGCCGCCACAGACCTTTCAGTTGGTCCCACAGCCGGTTTTGTCCTCATCACCGGCCTTCAACCCCGCCTTCGAGCAGCACTCCACTACCTTTCATCCCAAAGGTAGAAGCTCAGGCAGGGGTTCCGGCAGAGATTCCTCTCGCCGGCCCTCCAGAGGCAGAGGAGGACAGGGAGCTAGCGGCCGAGGCAGCAAGTCCTCGGGACCCCAGAAGCATTGAAGTGCTTCCGGTGGGAGGAAGACTCCGCCACTTCCAGGATCGTTGGACCTTCGACTCCTGGGCACACAGCATCATCAAGAAAGGTCTGGGCTGGAACTGGGCGCAACCACCCCCAACCTTCCAGCAATTCTTCCAACGTTCAACCCCCCTCCTGGAAGAATATGTGCTAGACCTCTTGAACAAGAAGGTGATAAGAAGGGTGAAGTCCACAAGGTTCCAAGGGAGACTGTTTTGTGTCCCCAAGAAAGACTCAGACAGACTCAGAGTCATTCTGGACTTATCCCCCCTCAACGTATTCATATCGAACAACAAGTTCAAGATGCTGACTCTTCAACAGATCAGAACCCTCCTGCCTCGAGGGTCTTTCACGGTCTCGATAGACCTGGTGGACGCATACTGGCACATACCAATGAACCATCACGCTTCCTCCTACCTAGGATTCCGACTCCAACGGAAAAGCTATGCCTTCCGGGCCATGCCCTTCGGACTCAACGTGGCCCCTCGGATATTCACAAAGCTAGCGGACGCAGTAGTACAACAGCTCCGCATCCGAAACGTCCAGGTGATGGCCTACCTCGACGACTGGCTAGTGTGGGCGCCCTCGCCCGAGGATTGTATAGAATCCTGCAGAAAAGTTACCCAGTTTCTCGAACACCTGGGATTCCAGATAAACGCGAAAAAGTCTCGCCTATCTCCAGCTCAGAAGTACCAATGGTTAGGCATCCACTGGAATCTTCAGTCACACCGCCTTTCCATTCCAGCAAAGAAAAGGAAGGAAATAGCAGGGTCTGTCAAGCGACTGTTAAAATCCAAACGGATCTCAAGACGCCAGCAGGAACAAGTTCTAGGCTCTCTACAGTTCGCCTCGATCACAAACCCAGTGCTTCGTGCACAGCTAAAGGATGCAGCGGGAGTCTGGAGACGTTCCGCATCCATCGCTCGAAGAGACCTCAAGAGACGGCTCCCAAGCAGACTTCGACTTCTTCTAAAGCCGTGGTCAGAAGCGAGGGCCCTAAAAAGGTCCCTTCCTCTCCAACACCCACCTCCATCTCTCAACATCCATACGGACGCTTCGTTGGAGGGTTGGGGAGGTCACTCCCACCAAAAATAGGCTCAAGGCACTTGGTCTCCCCTATTCAAGACGTTTCACATCAACATCTTGGAGGCCATGGCGGTTCTTCTGACGCTGAAGAAACTCTCCCCGCCCCCGTCGATACACATTCGCCTGACCCTGGACAGCTCTGTGGTAGTGCGTTGTCTCAATCGCCAGGGCTCAAGATCGCCCAAGATAAATCAGGTGCTCCTGACAATCTTCCGTCTGGCAGAAAGGAAGAAATGGCACCTGTCTGCAGTTCACCTACAAGGATTCCGCAATGTGACAGCGGACGCTCTATCTCGGACAAACCCGATAGAGTCGGAATGGTCTCTAGACGCAAGATCATTCTCCTTCATCTCTCACCGAGTCCCAGAACTCCAGATCGACCTCTTCGCAACGAGCGACAACCATCAACTTCCTCGATATGTAGCCCCGTACGAGGACCCCAAAGCGGAAGCGGTGGACGCCATGACCTTGGATTGGAACAGATGGGCCAAGATTTACCTGTTCCCTCCCACCAATCTTCTGCTGAAAGTCCTCTCCAAATTGAGAACCTTCAAAGGGACAGCAGCTCTAGTGGCTCCCAAGTGGCCCCGCAGCAACTGGTACCCCTTGATCCTGGAGATGCAGCCAACGCTGATCCCCCTCCCGGACCCAGTTCTCTCCCAGCAAATACAGAAGTCGACTGTCTTCGCTTCATCATCGAAAATCAAGGACCTTCATCTCATGATTTTCTCACCCTAGCCGCTAAGAAAAGGTTTGGGATTTCGAAGGAGAGTCTAGACTTCCTCGAGGAATACAAGACCGAATCCACGAGAAGGCAATACGAATCGTCTTGGAGGAAATGGGTCTCCTTCGTCAAGGCAAAGAACCCCTCGAAAATCACCATAGATTTTTGCATGTCCTTCTTCATTCACCTTCATGGACAAGGCTTGGCAGCCAACACGATTTCTACTTGCAAATCGGCCTTGACTAGACCTTTGTCATACGCCTTCCAAATAGATCTGTCTAGTGACATCTTCAACAAACTACCGAAGGCCTGTGCCCGTTTACGACCGGCACCCCCTCCGAAACCAATCACTTGGTCTCTAGACAAAGTTCTCCACTTCGCCTCCAACTTGGACAATGATTCATGCCCTCTTAAGGACCTGACTCAGAAAGTTATATTTCTCTTCGCTCTAGCTTCGGGAGCCCGAGTCAGCGAAATAGTGGCACTATCTAGAGAAGAGGGACATATCGTTTTCAACGATTCAGGAGACCTCTCCCTCTTCCCTGATCCGACGTTTCTCGCAAAGAACGAATTACCTACCAAACGATGGGGCCCGTGGAGGATATGCCCCTTGAAGGAAGATGCCTCTCTATGTCCAGTAGAGAGCCTTAAGGTCTATCTTCATAGAACTTCAAACTTTGGTGGAGGCCAACTCTTCAAAGGAGAAACATCGGGCAGCGACCTGTCACTGAAACAATTGAGAGCTAAAATCACCTACTTCATTCGCAGAGCGGATCCAGACAGTACACCCGCTGGTCATGATCCTAGGAAAGTCGCTTCGTCTCTGAATTTCTTTCAGAGTATGGATTTCGAAAGCCTCAAGAACTATACAGGCTGGAAATCCTCGCGTGTTTTCTTTAAACATTATGCGAAACAAGTGCACGAAGTGAAACATTTTGTGGTAGCCGCAGGTAGTGTTATGAAACCTGCTCTGAACTCTGCTTAGAACAGTGAGTTATTAGGGACTCTAACTCGTCGGGTGCCTATGTTGACCCTCAAGTGATACGTAGTGAAGCAGAAACCACCTTGTGCTTTCTTTAACTGTTCTTACCTCAGGTGAAATGTCATAGTAGATTACCACATGAGTGCTACATGCCACGTGCATGACGTGTGTTACATAAAGACTAACGTTCCGTAGAACGAGTGCCTACTAATACTTGATTCTTCCCTTTCAGACTCAAGAGCACGCCTTTATGACTATGTACATTTTTATCAATGTAAATGTTTTTTACTATTTATTGCATGACATGTATTGATTTACCTGCAATTATCTAATAAAATGTCTATTTTATTACTTGTGCGTCTCCCTTGCTCCTTTCTTACTATGAAATATACTAATTGTCATAGTTTTATTACCCTTTATTCTTGGTTAAGGAAAATGCCAGGATTTACTCCGGGCATTTATTTATATAGAGCAAGTAAGTTTCCTTAGCGAATACTTACTCAGTTATGAAGATGAGTCAACTCCATGCACGAAGTGTACAACCACCACTTCTTCAAGTTTGTTTCGACGCGAATACCAAATCGCTCTGACTTATCTTCTGGATCTCATTGTTCCTTCAGCCTATATGAATAGCCTTCCCATGACCACTTTGATCTCAGCATAGCCCGTGGGGACTTCCATGCCAGGGGGGCAGGAAGGCAACTGCCTCACGGTAGCTCTAGTATAGACCACTATGCTTTCGGCTCAATGTTTTAGCACTCACTTATAAAGGGGAAAAAGTCTACCACGATACACTAATTCTCTGGTACTCTTCCATCAGGACGCCATGGCTTGAGCCCAAAAAACGGATTTTGAGCGAAGCGAAAAATCTATTTTTGGGTGAGATAGCCATGGCGTCCTGATGGACCCGCCCTGTCTGTTATCAGGTCCCGCCCTGCGCCGCTGTATCATGGTGATGAGCGAGCTCCAGACTTACGGATGAGGACGGACGTGACGTCATCAAAAGCAATGGCGTCCGTCTGTTTACATCGCGAGTACCGATATCGCCACATCTAGATTGGCTGCGGCTCAGCTCCCAGCCGCTCTCTGTCCGCCATATTGAAGCGTTAACTCTATATGGGGTGTAGATAGCTATGTGGCACGTTAATACATGCGTGTCCCCTGTTGATACACGATGTCTTAAGGGGAAACCCTTAGGATACTCGCTCCAGAAGTTAGAATTCTGTGATAACCTGTGGTTTAATTCTCTGGGAAAATCCTAGTAGTGATTACCCAAGGAAGCTACCAAATAGGATCCTTCCATCAGGACGCCATGGCTATCTCACCCAAAAATAGATTTTTCGCTTCGCTCAAAATCCGTTTATTATTATTATTATTATTACAGTATCATTATTTATTATTATCATTACAGTATTATTATTACTGTACTTTGAATTGGTAACCTACGTAGCATATAAGACGGGTTGTGATTGGTTCAAGCGCTGATAGATGACGAATCAGAACCCAAGTTTTGTAATCTAGTCTGTGATTGGTGTTTTGACCGCTTCTCCAACCCGCAGCATCTCTTTCCGCGGTCACTTTGTCTCCCGCTGTATCCCAGTGTTGACGTTGTTAAGTTATTGTGAACTTTAGTCTGTGCTGTGCGTGACTGTTTTAAGTTGAACTTTTTGTTGAACTTTCTGTTAAACCCTACTGTACAATGCCTCCCAAGCGTTCTGCTTCTACTAAGGCTGGTAGTGAGCCTAAACACCACCGAAAGATGATGACGATTGCTGAGAAGGTGATGCTTCTCGATATGTTAAAAGACAGTAGAAGTTACGCAGCCGCAGACTTCGAAGACCTGACGAAATCGGGCAGTGAAGAAGACAGTGAAACACAGGAAGAGATCCAAGAAAATGTCGAAGAAACGGGCTTAACATTAGAACGGCTTGCCAAGCTCTGCAAGCTTGCGAATGAGGTGAAAGAAATGTCGCAAGAGTGGGACGAGGATATGGTTCGTTCTGTACAATTCTGCAACAAGATCGATGAACACATGGCTCCCTACAGGATGCTCTTGCTAAAAAAGAAGCAGCGGCAGCAACTTCCGATCACAATGCCCTCGGAAGAAATTGAAGAAGTGTCTCAGGAAGAAGTTGAAGAGGTGTCCCAGGAAAAGACACCTCCGTCTGAAGAGACGTAAAATACTATTATTGGCTGCACAGTAGAAGACATCATCAGCTTCATCATCATCATTTCTACTGTGCAGCAAATTCATCGCCATCATCATTCAAGTTTTTCTTGAACTTCTTTTGTGGTGAGTACAGTAACAATCTTTATTTTTTACTTTAATATTCTAACATTTTAATATTTGTGCCTAATTTATAGTTTAGTACTGTATGCATTAAGTTAAAGGGAAGGTTTTAAAAGTCTGAAGAGTATACATGTTGTAACCTATCATATTTTTTTTTAATTTACATTTACGTACGTAAAACAATCTCTCTCTCTCTCTCTCTCTCTCTCTCTCTCTCTCTCTCTCTCTCTCTCTCTCTCTCTCTCTCTCTCTCTCTCTCGTAAATTGTTTTCCTGCTTTGCTACGTATAGTATGTATTGTATGATTTTATATAGATACGGTAAATAATATTTTTAATAACATATTTTGTAAATGCTTTTACTGTAAATATCATTATTTATCACTTTCATCATGCGCGTTAAATGCCTTCTTTGTTCTGAGCGTGGTTGTTTACTGAGCGTACTTTATGACGCCGTCGTTTCAGGCGGCGTCATAAATAAAAACATTTCATTTGGAAGTCCTAAGAAAAATTAAGTAAAACATTGGTAATAACAAAATCAACATACTGTATAATCAATATAATCGATGCAAAAACTAACCTATACATATATGTGTACACTAAATGAGTTTGTTTCTTCATTATGATCAGAGATAAACGTAAACAAAACATTGGTTGCCATTTTTTATCGTGCTTTTTAGCGTGTTTAGGAAACGCATGATATAAAATCGCCTTCAATATTTGTGCCTGTCTTAGTTTAGGGTACTGTAGTACATGCATTAAGTGTTCTGTACATTAAGGGGTAGTTTGTTAACAGTACTACTGTACGTACAAGGGAAGGTTTTAAAAGTCTGAATATACATGTTAAATAAATAGGTAAATATGGTGTCAATACTTCGCGGATTTTCACCTATCGCGGTCGGGTCTGGAACCTATCTACCGCAATAAACGAGGGTTCACTGTATAGCATCTAACAGATTCCTCCACCCCTTGGGAGCTTTAGGGTCACGACCCCTACTGCTCCCTCAGACCCCTACCCCCGCTCTATCCCTTTGTGTCGGCTTGCCTTCACACCCCTGTCCGCTGTCCTACAATTCTCACCTCGGAGAGAATTGTAGGTTAAGCTGTGCTTTCCTGCTTGGCTGGCCTCTCTGCTACACTTCTCCATCATAGTCGAACTGTAAGGTAGTGTTGGTAGCCGGCCTGCCGGCGGAAGATCACCCCCCCCCCCCCCCTCTTTGAGTGTCCTCTGATCCTTCCTTGAATTACCATAGGCATCCAGCCGTGTGCCGGCTCCGTGCCGCCGGGTGATAGGCATATCCCCTCCTATCATGAGAGTACTCCTTCCAGAGGGAAGTCGGTCGGGTATCGGACATTACCCTTCCCCACCCCCTCCTTCTTTCTCTCTTCTATCATGGTGCCGGTCCACTGCCTCCTTCGCCTGCCGGCGCTAGCCGCCGGCACCCCAGGTGACTTTCCTACTTCATAGGATGTTCCTATCTGAGGATTACCTAAGGCAACAACCTGCCGGCTGCCGGGGGCCGCCACCCCTTGCCGCCGCTAGCTGCCAGCACCCCGGTGACTTTCCTACTTCATTTGATGTTCCTATCTGAGGATTACCTAAGGCGCCAACCTGCCGGCTGGTGGGGGCCGTCGCCCCTAGCCACCGCTGCCACCGACTTCTCAGACAACCTTCCATCTTATGTACCCAGCTAGGTTCACCAATGCCGACAGCCTGCCGGCTGCCGGAGGCCACCGCCCTGCCGGAGGTCGCCTTTATACGCGTTTCCTACCTCTCTGCTGCTCAATGTGTAGCCTTAGATGGATTCACCCCGCCGGACTGGCCTCCGGCTTTCCGGCGACGCTCCTGCGGATTCCATGGACAAGCACCCCTTCCCCCCGGCTGCCGGCCTCGTGCCGGCAGTCTACCTATACAGCCGTATAGCCAGACTGATCTTCTTTGCTATTTCATACCTTGACGACAGTGACTGGGGTGTACGGTTGTACAGTACAATGTTTCCAGCATACTCTGTGCTTCTCAGTGCAGTCTCTTGCCAGGACCTACCCAAATATAAGGGAGTTTACCCTATTTTCCCCCTCTTTTCTCTAGGTTCTGCATGATTTCAGACCCTCTCCAATCTGTAGACAATTCCTTTATAAGGAAGCCTAGTTTGGCTCCCCCATAAGGATACCATTCCCTCCCCTAGAGCCTCAGGTCCTAAGGAATTGTCGGCAGAAAAGGTCACGGTAACTGGCTGGACGGGATTCACAAGTATGTGTCTTCCTACTTCTCTTCTAGCTCACCTATTCTGACCTCACATAAAACACAAAGCTACAGATTAGTGAATCTTAATTTTAAGCGTAATGTAAGCCATAACTCTGTTTTCCATGTACTCATGTTCTCTTTCTTTTACAGGAGGAGTACCTGAAGTGTGAAAGCTCCTTTTTTGCAGTTAGCCGCCCGGACTTTTACGGGCATAGGGCGTGCCGGACCCACGCCCCCTGTACAGCAAAAACGGGCAACCTGAAGTATTGAGATCCACAGTCCTGCTCAATTTGCAAAGGGCTCCTTGATGAGGCGTTCGACAACCCTCCGTCCGCGGAGGCCAGGGACAATGCTCGAGAGAAACTGCGCAAGTGGGTGCGCGGTTTCCAGAAGAACGCCACCGGGCCGTATCTCCCCAATGAGAAGATTAGGGCCATGCTTTTCCTAAAAGCATCAGCAGATTCTGTGATTCCCCAGGATCAGATCCCCTTGGTTCAACTGACTGTTGAGCCTGACTTCGGGACCACGCTTAGAAAGTGTCGTCTGGACGAGGTGGAGAAGATCTCGGACGTGTGCGACAACACCGAGAGGACCCTCATGGGTGAGTATCTGGAGGAAGAAGAGGATCAGATGGAGTACCCTGATTCAGAGGGTGAGGTCGCCCCACCACCTCCGGCAGCCCCTATAGTGGTCGAGGAGCCAGTCCCCTCCACCTCCGTCGCCTTGCAGCCCCTGCTACCCACCACCGAAGATGCCATCCGGGTATTGGTGGCATTGATGGACGAGAAGCTTAATAAGCATTCAGCGGAGATCACAAGTCGTTTGATGGGATGGAAGAAACCGAAGAAGATCTCGGTTAAGGACCTTCCCTCCTGCTCAGAGTCTAACCCCTGGAGGTACGCCGAGCATATTCCCATTACGACGGGTAAGATCTTCATCAACGACAAGTTAGGGTCCATCCTTTTGGAAGAAGTGAAATTCTTCCCTAACTTTGAGGCTTACCCGGACTGTTACGTCCGACTCAGGTCCGAACCGGTCTCCAAGGAGGAGAGTGAGCCCAAAGAGGTGATCGTGTTTGATCACTCAAAAGCCTAAGCCATGCTGGCAGAGTGCCTTAAGAGTCGCGGCTTCACCAACTCGAAAATGCCGGCACTGAGTAAGAAGCACCCGTCCTTTCTTGCTCCCTCTTCTGCGACCTTTCCCTTCGTAGAAAAGGCCTTCCATGTGGTCATGAAGGCGGTGGAGGAAGGAAAGCCCTGCCCTACCCTGGAGGAGTGTAGGCCTCTCTCCCTCGCCCTTCCCCCCGACGACAGATTCTGGAAAGATGTCCAGTTTACCTTCACAGTCGGGAAACTGGAACCTGACGTGGCTGGACGTCAGTTCAACGAAGATCTTCCGAAGCTGAATGACCACCTTCTCCGTCGGGAGCAGGAGAACAAGGAGAGACTAGCTGCCTCCCTGTCTCACCAAATTCAGCTCGAGGTCATGCCCGGGGACGTTAGAGTCCCAGATCTATATATAGTTCTCGCGAAGACCCACCTAGTGACTGTGATGAAGGACATATACAGCTTCATCAGGGCCCGAAGAACCTGCAGAGAATTCGTGTTTGCCAATGCGGCAGTAAAACACGAACCCCGGAAGCTAATCTCCTCCAACATCTGGTGTAAACATCTTTCCATCTGCTCTGGTGAAAGAGATCGTTGACAAAGCCGCTTCTGAGAACCGGAACCTTCTCAATAAGTGGGGCATGTCCCGCAAGAGGAAATCCTCTCAGGAAGAAGGCCCTCAGCCTAAGAGGAAATCCTCCAAACCTAGACCCCAGCAGCATCAACAAAAACACCAGTTTCCGGCACCCGCTACTCCCCAAGTGGTCGCACAGCCACAACAGACCTTTCAGTTGGTCCCTCAACCAGTGGTGTCACAATCACCGGTCTTCACCCCTGCCTACGAACGACAGTCCTCTACCTTTCGTCCCAAAGGTAGAGGCTCCGGCAGAGACTCCTCGCGCCTTCCCTCCTGGGGCAGAGGAGGAAGGGGAGCTAGCGGCCGAGGTAGCAAACCCTCGGGAAACCAGAAGCAATGAAGTGCTTTCGGTGGGAGGAAGACTCCGCCACTTTCAGGATCGCTGGATCTCCGATCTTTGGGCACACAGCATCATCAAGAAGGGACTGGGTTGGAGCTGGACACAACCACTTCCAACCTTCCACCAATTCTTCCAGTCATCAAACCCCCTCTTGGAAGAATATGTCCTAGAACTCTTGAACAAGAAGGTGATCTAGAGGGTAAAGTCCACCAGGTTCCAGGGAAGACTGTTTTGTGTTCCCAAGAAAGACTCGGACAAACTCAGAGTCATTCTTGACTTGTTCCCTCTCAACAAGTTCATTGCGAACAACAGATTCAAGATGCTGACTCTTCAACAAATAAGAGCCCTACTGCCTCACAAGGCCTACACGGTCTCAATAGACCTGGCGAATGCCTACTGGCACATCCCAATGAACCACCACGCTTCCTCCTACCTATGATTCCGGCTCCAACGAAGAAGCTACGCCTTCAGAGCCATGACCTTCGGGCTCAACCTGGCTCCAAGAATCTTCACCAAGCTAGCAGACACAATCGTCCACCAGCTACGCCTTCAGGGCGTCCAAGTGATGGCCTACCTCGACAACTGGGTGGTCTGGTCGACTTCGCCAGAAGAATGTTTGAGAGCTTGCAGCAAAGTAACCCAGTTCCTGGAACATCTGGGTTTCTAGATAAACACCAAGAAGTCTCGCCTCGCTCCAGCTCAGAAGTTCCAATGGTTAGAAATCCATTGGGATCTTCATTCACACCGCCTTTCCATCCCACTGAAGAAAAGGAAAGAAATAGCAGGGTCTGTCAGAAAACTTCTCAAATCCAAACGGATCTCAAGACAACAGCAGGAGCAAGTTCTCGGCTCCCTACAGTTCACCTCGGTGACAAACCCAGTGCTACGAGCACAGCTAAAGGATGCCTCAGGAGTCAGGAGACGAAACGCATCCGTCGCTCGAAGAGATCTCAAGAGACCCCTACCAAACAGGCTTTGCTCCCTTCTAAGCCCGTGGTCAGAAGCAAGGACCTTGAAAAGATCCATCCCTCTCCAACCTCCGCCTCCATCGCTCAACATCCACACGGACACTTCTTTGGAGGGTTGGGGGGGTCACTCCCATCAACGGCAAGTTCAAGGAACATGGTCTCCCCTATTCAAGACATTTCACATCAACATCTTGGAGGCCATGGCGGTTCTTCTCACCCTGAAGAAATTATCCCGGCGTCCCTCGATACACATCCGTCTAACTCTGGACAGCTCGGTAGTAGTCAGATGTCTTAATCGTCAGGGCTCGAGATCGCCCCATATAAATCAGGTGCTATTACCCATCTTCCGCCTGGCGGACAGGAAGAAGTGGCATCTGTCTGCAGTTCACCTACAAGGATTCCGCAACGTGACGGCGGACGCTCTATCAAGGACAAGCCCCATAAAGTTGGAATGGTGCCTAGACGCAAGATCATTCTCTTTCATCTCTCGTCAAGTCCCGGAACTACAGATCGACCTCTTCGGGACGAGCGACAACAAGCAACTTCCTCGATATGTGGCCCCGTACGAGGACCCCAATGCGGAAGCAGTGTCCCTGGACTGGAACAGATGGTCCAAGATTTACCTGTTCCCTCCACCCAACCTTCTGCTGAAAGTCCTCTCCAAACTGAGAACCTACAAAGGGACCGCAGCCCTAGTGGCTCCCAAGTGGCCCAGGAGAAACTGGTTCCCCTTAGTCCTGGAGCTACAGCCCAAGCTGATCCCCCTGCTGGGCCCAGTTCTCTCCCAACAGGTGCAGAAGTCGACTGTCTTCGCTTCATCAAAGAAAGTCAAGGACCTTCATCTCATGATTTTCTCTCCTTAGCCGTGAAGAAAAGGTTTGGGATCTCGAAGAAAAGTTTAGACTTCCTAGAGGAATACAAAATAATGTCTACCAGAAGGCAATATGAATCATCCTGGAAGAAGTGGGTATCCTTCGTCAAGGCAAAAAACCTTACGGAAATCTCCATAGATTTTTGCATGTCCTTTATTGACCTTCATGGACAAGGCTTAGCAGCCAATACGATTTCCACCTGCAAATCGGCCTTAACTAGACCACTTCTGTACCCCTTCCAAATAGATTTATCCAGCGAAATCTTCAATAAACTCCCTGGATAAGGTGCTCCATTTTGCCTCTAGCTTGGACAAAGAATCTTGCCCTCTGAAAGACTTGACTCAAAAAGTGATCTTCCTTTTTGCTCTCGCCTCGGGAGCCCGAGTCAGTGAAATAGTGGCATTATCAAGAGAAGAGGGCCAGATACAGTTCACCGACACGGGGGAACTTACCCTCTTCCCTGATCCGACGTTTCTCGCTAAAAATGAACTTCCCACCAAAAGATGGGGCCCTTGGAGAATCTGCCCCCTGAAGGAAGATGTCTCTCTATGCCCAGTGGAGAGTCTTAAGGTCTATCTTCGAAGAACTTCAGACTTTGGCGGAGGACAACTTTTTAAAGGAGAAACTTCGGGTAGTGACCTGTCACTAAAACAACTAAGAGCGAAAATCACCTACTTTATTCGCAGAGCGGATCCTGACAGTACACCCGCATGTCATGATCTTAGGAAAGTCGCCGCTTCTCTAAATTTTTTCCAGGGAATGGATTTTGAAAGCCTCCGATCCTTCACAGGCTGGAGGTCCCCTAGAATTTTCTTCAAACACTATTCGAAGCAGGTGCACAAAGCCAAGAGATTCGTGGTGGCAGCAGGTAGCGTGATGAAACTGGCTGTTTAGGGACTTTAACTCAAACGGGTGCCTGTGTTGACCCTAGTGCGATACATAGTGATTTCAAGGGACACTTAGTGTCACTAATAGATTGTTCTTTATCAAGGTGAAGTGACATAGATTCTTACACGTGTGCCACATGTTCTAGGACATGAAGTGTATTATGATTTTAAAAGACTGGCATTCCTCAAGGAACTTATGCTTAAAGGCAAAATATTTCCCTTTCAGATTCTGCATCACCGTCTTACTGAAAATCTATGTCTATTATCCAATATTATTATTGTACATAATTTTCCATATTTCCATGCAATTTTCAAATAAAATATTTATTTTATTTACCATATGCGTCTGATTTCGCTCCTATCTTTCATACGAAAATATATTGCTGTTCTTGTTTCATTGAACCTATTTCTAGAGTTTATTATAGTTAATATACCTACTACCTAATATACACTCACCTATTGGTATAAAATTTGTTCCTACACAAATATTTACCCTTCTGATCTGTCTTCGAGACCGGCACGATATCTTCATCCAGGTGAGTCTATCCTCGTCAGGTTACTTCGAGATGTTCCTCTTGTCCAATTAGGTCTTCCCTGCCAGGGGGGCAGGAAGCCAGGTCATTGTAATGCCACTGGTAGTGACATTTGACGGAGATGTCACGGTCTCTTCGGTCACCAGAAGGAGTAGAAGGCACTTGAAATGGGAAAAAATCCACGATACATTAATTCTCTAGTACACTTCCATCAGGACGACATGGCTTGAGCCCAAAAAATGGATTTTGAGCGAAGCGAAAAATCTATTTTTGGGTGAGATGGCCATGTCATCCTGATGGACCCGCCCAACTGTTCCAGTTCAGCCTGCCAGGCCCCTCCCTGTTATTCTGTATCGCGGAGGCTGGTTGGAAGCTAGAATTTGGAATGAGGACGGACGTGATGTCACACAGTATGGCGGACGGTTTGTTTACGCTGCGAGTACCGTAACAGTAACGAAGGACGGGTAACTTTGGAACGGCCCCTCAGTTACCTCGCTACCTTTCCCCCTCGAAGCGTAAACGCTAGGTGGGGTGCAGATAGCCATGTGGCGTGTTAATGCATGCGTCCCCTGTTGATATACGATATCCTAGAGGGAAACCTTTAGGGTACTCGTGCCAGAAGTTAGAATTCTGTGAAAACCTTTAGTTTAATTCTCTGGGAATATTTATGGTAGTCATATATATCCAAAAGAAAGCTACTGAAGCAACCTTCCATCAGGACGACATGGCCATCTCACCCAAAAATAGATTTTTGGGCTCAAGCCATGACGTCCTGATGGAAGGTTCCTTTTTGGTACTTCCTTGGGTATATTGACTACTAGGATATTCCCAGAGAATTAAACCACAGATTATCACAGAATTCTTACTTCTGGAGCGAGTATCCTAAAGGTTTCCCTTTAAGACATCGTATATCAACAGGGGACGCATGTATTAACACGCCACATAGCTATCTGCACCCCATATATAGTTAACACTTCGATATGGAGGGGCGGAGAATAACTGGGGAGCCGTTCCACAGCTACACTCGTCCGTGGCTACTTTTGGTACTCGAAACGTAAACAAACGGGCGCCATTGCTAAATGACGTCACGTCCGTCCTCATCCTTCTGCTAGTAGCTGCCTTGCATAGATGGATTTCCCCTTGGGCGTTTTTATTGGCTTGCATCTTCGTAATGTCGCTACCTTCAGCCTCTCCTTCTTCTGGAAAGTTGAGTACCAGGTCCCAGTATTGTTTAAATAAGCTCTGGCCGTAAAGTAACTTATACTTTTCAAGATATTTCGTGTTTTCTAGCGGAGCTGTGCTGCTACCGGACACGCAATTTTATGGTGTCGCTGTTCTCTTGCATGCCTTATTTAGCTAATCTGAACAGCTTATTCTGACCTCTTAACTAATTGATATTGTTAGTAATTTAGTCTTCATAGTTAGGAACTTCATATATCGTGTTTTAACGCTCTATTATCCGGTCATCGCCTGACCCCATACTAGATTGCTAGCTTAGCCCCTAGGCCAGATTGCCTAGCACCAGTGTTCATGCATGATATATTCCAGTGATCCTAGGTTAAGTTATGAAGATAGTGGCATTATTTATCATACTGTTTACTGTGATGCAAGTGTATTTCGCCTTCAGGGACCATATAGAGGACCGGTTTGATTGTGTGCCTTTCTAACCTAACCTAAATGTAGGACCCCTATATGCTCCCTTCATCCCCTGCCTACGGGCGTTCCCTCTGTGTGGCCATGTGTGATCATGTCCGTATCAGAGTATTTATCGCTTCTCTGTCCTCCCTAAGGGAATGATCCCCCCTTAGGGCTGTGTCCGAGAAAGAGGAACGGCCTGTCCTTCCTCAGTTGCTTAGGTTAGGTTACTTAACCTTCCATGCAACTTGCGATGTGTCTTTCAGCCTACCTAGCTTGGGATTTAACATTCCTTATCTAGGTTAGACCTCAGGGGGGGGGGGTTAGTTCTGTACTGTTTTAGTTTGAGACGGTACTCGTGCACCGTTCTCATTCAGGTTACCTACCCTAGGCTAGGGAGCGTCCTCCCTTCCTTGGTGGCCGTTTTTGTGCAGAGCCTCTCCTATGGAAGACCCCTGTTCTTCTCCCTCCCCACCTATCCCTTGGCATAGTCTAGCCTATACATAGGCTAGCCTATACAAATCTGTCCCTAGTCCTACAACTTCTCCTTTGGGTGGAGCGATAGGGCTATCTTGATCTCCTGTTGAGCAGGCCGCTCTGGTACATATACCTGTCATAGCGTCCTATGGGGTTAGCCACTGGAAGCTATTTGTCCAACAGGGGTTCCCCCCTCTTGGGTGTACCCTAACCCTCCCTTGGGTTACCCTGGCACCCGGCCGACTGCCGGCCCCCTGCCATTGGGTGATAGGACCCACTCCTATCATGGGTACACTCACTCAGGTGGGATGCCAGAGGGGTATGTGATCTTACCCCTCCTATCCCTCCTCCTGTCTCTCTACCTATCCTGGTGCCGGTCCCTTACCGCCTCTACTGCCGGCGATACCGCCCTTCCCTTGGTGACACATTCCTGAGATACCCTCCCTCCCCTAAGTCGACAGCCTTCCGTGTGCCGGAGGGCTGCCGCCTTCCGTCGGCGTACAGCCGATGGCCCTCCTATCCATTACCTAGTTTCGGTTGTCCGCCCTTCGGGCCGGCCTCCGGCGTGCCGGCATTGATTGCCGGCGGTCTGGGTATACTATCCAATTCTGCCTTATCTTATGAACTGGTCACCAAGCCGGCGGCCGCCAAGCTAGCATTATACCTGAATCTTCAATGTGTCTACCTTAATGCCATGAACCCTGCTGGAGCGGTCTCCGGCGTGCCGCCGGTCTGCTGGCGTCCCCCGAAAGCACCAAGGGACTTGCACCCCTTCTACTAGCTATCGGCTACATGTTGATAGCCCTACACCGCAACCAGATAGCTTGGCTACTCCGATGGATAGGTATTGTCTTACCGTTCTATTAGTGGCTGTGCTGTCTTCTTGCATATTACAAATTTCCAGCATACTGTGTGTGTCTTAGCGCAGCTGGTTGCCGGAACCTAAATCTTTATGGGGTCTTCTGCTACCCCCTTTACTCTAAGGGTCTGAGTGGTCTCAGTCCTTGATACACCTCGCAGGCAATCTCTGCTAGAATTATCTTCTACCTTCTACGGTGATCCATGAAGATTTCCGTTTTTGTGTCCTCGGTCACAAAAGAAATTGCCTATTGATAAGGTTACGGTAACCAGCTGGGCGGGATGCACAAGTAGCCTATGTGTCTATCTACTTCCTTTCCCGCTCGTCTCTTTAACATTACAATATTCCTGAATTATTTAATGTTAAGTGAAAGTTTAACTACTTAAAATTTAACTTTAAAGTAATGTAAGTCATTCTTATGACTTCCGTATACTCATGATCTCTTTCTTTTACAGGAGGAGTACATCAAGTGTGACCACAACTTCTGTGGAGTGAAGCGCCCGGACTTCTACGGGCACACGGCGTGTCGGACCCACGCCCCCTTCGCCGCCAAGAAAGGCGACCTAAAGTATTGGGACCCGCAGCACTGTACAGTCTGCAAGAGTCGTCTGGTCGAAGCGTTCGACGATCCTCCTTCAGCGGAGGTAAGGGACAACGCTCGAGAGAAGTTACGCAAGTGGGTGCGTGGCTTCCAGAAGAACGCCACCGGACCGTATCTCGCTACCGAAGATTTGAGGGCCTTGCTATTCCCAAAGACATCAAAAGACTCAGTGGTCCCTAGTGATCAGATTCCCACCGTCCAGATAGTGGTGGAACCTGATGTGGTCATGACTCAGTCCATGCATGAGTGCCGTTTAGACTCCGACAACGTGGACCGTATGTCGGAAGTGTCGGAGACCACGGAGAGGAACCTCAAGGGCGACGAGCTCGACTATGAGGCAGATCAGGTGGAATACCCTGATTCGGAGCAGGAGGTCGCTCCGGCTTCCACCCCTGCACCAACTCCTACATCGACGGATGTATCACTTCCTTCTACATCCGCTACCCCGGATCCTACCCCATCTAGCACTCAGGAGATCTTCAAGATGCTTGAAGCTCTCATGGATAAGAAACTTCCCGAGACGCATGAGTTATTCAGGTCCAACCTCGGAAGTTCGAAGCAACCGAAAAGGATTTCGGTTAAGGACCTCCCTGCATGCTTGGATACTAACCCATGGAGGTATGCCGAGCACATGCCGATCACCACGGGCAAGATCTTTATCAGTGAGAAGGTCGGCTCAATCGCGTTGGAAGAAGTGAAATTCTTCCCAAACTTTGAGGCTTACCCGGACTGTTACATCCAACTCAGGTCCGAACCCGCCTCTAAAGAAGAGACCGAACCAAAGGAGGTTATCGTGTTCGATCTCCCGAAGGCCCAGGCTATGTTAGCCAGCGCGGTGAAAAGTAGGCGCATCACCAACTCGAAAATGCCGGCGCTTAGCAAAAAGCACCCGACCTTCGTCGCACCAGACGATGCGACCTTCCCCTTTCTGGAAAAGGCCTTCACTGCGGTACATAAGGCAGTGGAAGAAGGGAAACCTTGCCCTGTACTGGAGGAGTGTAGGCCCTTCTCCCTGACCACTCCCCCCTGATGTTAGACACTGGAAAGACGTCCAGTCAACCTTCGTGGTGGGGAAACTAGAGCCTGACGTCGCTGGTCGTCAGTTTAACGAGGACCTCCCAAAACTTAACGATCATCTCCTTTGTCGGGAACATGATACAATGGAAAGGCTCGCCGCATCTATGTCCCTCCAAGTACAGCTCGAAGTCATGGCCAGTGACACTAGGGTCCCTGACTACTACATCGTCCTTGCCAAGACACATCTGGCAACGGTAGTAAAGGATCTGTACAGCTTCACGAAGGCTCGTAGAGCCTGTCATGAATTCGTGTTTGCTAATGCGACAGTACGACACGAACCCCGGAGGCTGATTTCCTCCAACATCTGGGGAAAACATCTCTTTCCCTCCTCCCTAGTGAAAGAGATCACTGACAAAGCCACCACGGAGAACAGGAACCTTCTCCACAAATGGGGCATGTCAAAGAAAAGGAAATCCTCTCAGGACGACGGCCCTCAACCTAAGAGGAGACCCACCAAACCAAAACCACAGCAACGTCAACAGAGACGGCAGTTTCCGGGATCCGCTACTCCCCAAGTGGCAGCTCAGCCACAACAGACCTTTCAATTGGTCACCCAACCGGTCTTGTCACAATCGCCGGTCTTCACCCCTGCATTTGAGCAGCAGTCAACTACCTTTCGTCCCAAAGGTAGAGGCTCAAACAGAAGTGCAGGCAGAGTTGCATCTCGCCGTCCCTCCAGAGGCAGAGGAGGAAGGGGAGCTAGCGGCCGAGGTAGCAAACCCTCGGGAAGCCAGAAGCAATGAAGTGCTTCTGGTGGGATGAAGACTCCGCCAATTCCAGGATCGTTGGACCTTCGATCCCTGGGCACACAGCATCGTCAAGAAGGGTCTAGGCTGGAACTGGACTCAACCACCCCCAACCTTCCAGCAATTCTTCCAACAGTCAACCCCCTTCCTGGAAGAATATGTCCTAGAACTCTTGAACAAGAAGGTGATAAGGAGGGTAAAGTCAACCAGGTTCCAAGGAAGACTGTTTTGCGTCCCCAAGAAGGACTCCGACAAACTCAGAGTCATTCTAGACTTATCCCCCCTCAACAAGTTCATAGCGAACAACAAGTTCAAGATGCTGACTCTTCAACAGATAAGGACCCTTCTGCCTCAAGGTTCCTACATGGTCTCAATAGACCTGGCTGATGCCTACTGGCACGATCCAATGAACCACCACGCTTCCTCCTACCTAGGATTTCGACTCCAAAGGAAAAGCTACGCTTTCAGGGCCATGCCCTTCGGGCTCAACGTGGCCCCACGGATCTTCACCAAGCTGGCAGACGCCATCGTTCAACAGCTCCGCCTCCGCGGCGTCCAGGTGATGGCCTACCTCGACGACTGGCTGGTGTGGGCGACATCGCCCGAAGATTGTCTAAGATCCTGCAACAAGGTCACCCAGTTTCTAGAACACCTGGGGTTCAAGATAAACACCAAAAAATCTCGCCTCTCTCCAGCTCAGAAGTTCCAATGGTTAGGAATCCAGTGGAATCTTCAGTCACACCGCCTTTCCATTCCCCAGAAGAAAAGGAAAGAAATAGCGGGGTCTGTCAAAAAACTGCTGAAATCCAAGCGGATCTCAAGACGTCAGCAGGAACAAGTTCTAGGCTCTCTACAGTTCGCCTCAGTGACAAACCCAGTGCTGTGTGCACAACTAAAGGATGCCGCGGGAGTCTGGAGACGTTCCGCATCCATCGCTCGAAGAGACCTCAAGAGACGGCTCCCAAACAGACTTCGGTTACTCTTAAAGCCGTGTCGGAAGCAAAGGCCCTGAAAAGGTCCATTCCTCTTCAACATCCACCTCCATCACTCAAAATCCACACGGACGCTTCGCTGGAGGGTTGGGGAGGTCACTCCCACCAGCAACAGGCTCAAGGTACATGGTCTCCCCTATTCAAGACGTTTCACATCAACATCTTGGAGGCCATGGCGGTCCTTCTCACCCTGAAGAAACTCTCTCCACCTCCCTCGATCCACATTCGTCTGACTCTGGACAACTCGGTGGTAGTCCGATGTCTCAATCGTCAGGGCTCGAGATCGCCCCAGATAAATCAGGTGCTTCTCCCAATCTTCTGCCTGGCAGAGAAGAAGAAATGGCACCTGTCTGCAGTTCACCTACAAGGATTCCGCAACGTGACGGCGGACGCTCTATCTCAGACAAGCCCGATAGAGTCGGAATGGTCTCTAGACGCAAGATCCTTCTCCTTCATCTCTCACCAAGTCCCGGAACTTCAGATCGATCTCTTCGCAACGAGCGACAACAATCAACTTCCTCGTTATGTGGCCCCATACGAGGACCCCAAGGCAGAAGCAGTGGACGCTATGTCACTGGATTGGAACAGATGGTCCAAGATCTACCTGTTCCCTCCCACCAACCTTCTGCTGAAAGTCCTCTCCAAGCTGAGAACCTTCAAAGGGACAGCGGCCCTAGTGGCTCCCAAGTGGCCCCGGAGCAATTGGTACCCCCTGGTCCTGGAGCTGCAGCCCACGCTGATCCCTCTCCCGAGCCCAGTTCTCTCCCAGCAAGTACAGAAGTCGACTGTCTTCGCTTCATCATCGAAAGTCAGGGACCTTCATCTCATGATTTTCTCTCCCTAGCCACGAAGAAAAGGTTTGGGATCTCGAAGAAAAGTCTAGACTTCCTCGAGGAATACAAGACCGAATCCACACGACGGTAATACAAATCATCCTGGAGAAAGTGGGTCTCATTCGTAAAGGCAAAAAATCCTACGGAAATCACCAATGAGTTTTGCATGTCCTTCTTCATTCACCTTCATGGACAAGGCTTAGCAGCCAACACGATTTCTACCTGCAAATCGGCCTTGACTAGACCACTACTGTACGCCTTCCAGATTGATCTGTCCAGTGATATCTTCAATAAACTGCCAAAGGCATGCGCTTGTCTACGCCCAGCACCTCCGCCAAAACCTATCTCCTGGTCCCTGGAAGAGGTGCTCCATTTTGTCTCCAACTTGGACAACGATTCGTGCCCTCTCAAGGATCTGACTCAAAAAGTTATATTTCTTTTTGCTCTTGCCTCAGGAGCCCGAGTCAGCGAAATAGTGGCATTATCAAGAGACGAGGGTCATATCCTCTTTACAGACTCAGGAGACCTTACCCTCTTCCCCGATCCGATGTTTCTCGCAAAAAATGAATTACTCACCAAGAGATGGGGCCCTTGGAGAATCTGCCCCCTGAAAGAAGATGCCTCTCTATGTCCGGTAGAGAGCCTCAAGGTCTATCTTCAGAGAACTTCAGACTTTGGTGGAGGCCAACTCTTCAAAGGAGAAACATCGGGTAGCGACCTGTCACTGAAACAACTAAGAGCGAAAATCACCTACTTCATTCGCAGAGCGGATCCTGACAGTACACCCGCAGGTCACGATCCTAGAAAAGTTGCATCATCTCTGAATTTTTTCCAGAGCATGGATTTCGAAAGCCTCAAGAGCTTCACAGGATGGAAATCTTCGCGCGTTTTCTTCAAGCACTACGCGAAACAAGTGCATGAAGTCAAACATTTCGTGGTAGCCGCAGGTAGTGTTATGAAACCTGCAGTTAACTCTGCATAGAACAGTGAGTTACTTGGGACTCTAACTCTTTGGGTGCCTGTGTTGACCCTCGTGTGATACATAGTGATTTCATGGACACTTAGTGTTTCTCATAGACTGTTCTTTACAAGATGAAATGTCATAGTCGTCACATGAGTGCCACATGCCTAGAGCATGATGTGTTTTTTCCTTATTAAAGACTGACGTTCCTATGGAACTTGTGCTTTCTAATAATATGAAATTTCTTTCAGATTCAAGAGCGAGGTCTTCTCATTTCTATGTACATTATAATTTGTTTGTAAATTAACTTTACATCATTTATTGCATTTATTATTACTATAACCTGCAATTGTGAAATAAAATATCTATTTTATTACTTGTGCGTCTCTCTCCGCTCCTATTCATACTATGAAATACTTGGTTGTCATAGTTTTATTACCCCCTTTCCTTGAAATAAGAAGAATAATATGTTCTATCCGTATTATATACTCACCTATGCTGTGTAATATTCCTAATTAAATACTTACTTGCGCCATATCTTCGAGACCAGACTGTTCTCTAGCCATGGAATATAGTGCCTAACCACCACTTATCTATTGTTGAGAATGTTCCTACACGGATATCGACCATTCTGTCTTGTCTCCGAGTTCTTCACATACTCTCCGCAAGGTGAGTAGCCCTTCGATGACCACTTTGAACTTTGGTATGGACCGTTGGGACTTCTCTGCCAGGGGGGCAGGAAGCTGTATCCCCACGGAACCTCTATCGAGGTTACAATGCTTACCTTTATTCAAAGCCCATGGCACTTACTCTATAAGGGGAAATCTACCACGATACATTGATTCTCTGGTACTCTTCCATCAGGACGTCATGGCTTGAGCCCAAAAAACGGATTTTGAGCGAAGCAAAAAATCTATTTTTGGGTGAGATAGCCATGACGTTCTGATGGACCCACCCTGCTATTCTAGTCCAGCCTTTCAGGCCCCACCCTGTCCTGCTGTATCATGGAGATTAGCAAGCAGCTGGCTTCAGGATGAGGACGGACGTGACGTCATTTAGCAATGGCGCCCGTTTGTTTACGTTTCGAGTACCAAAAGTAGCCAAGGACGAGTGTAGCTGTGGAACGGCTCCCCAGTTATTCTCCGCCCCTCCATATCGAAGTGTTAACTCTATATGGGGTGCAGATAGCTATGTGGCGTGTTAATACATGCGTCCCCTGTTGATATACGATGTCTTAAAGGGAAACCTTTAGGATACTCGCTCCAGAAGTAAGAATTCTGTGATAACCTGTGGTTTAATTCTCTGGGAATATCCTAGTAGTCAATATACCCAAGGAAGCTACCAAAAAGGAACCTTCCATCAGGACGTCATGGCTATCTCACCCAAAAATAGATTTTTCGCTTCGCTCAAAATCCGTTTTTTCGCTTTGCTCAAAATCCGTTTTTTCGCTTTGCTCAAAATCCGTTTTTTGGGCTCAAGCCATGACGTCCTGATGGAAGGTTCCTTTTTTGTAGCTTCCTTGGGTATATTAACTACTAAGATATTCCCAGAGAATTTAACCACAGGTTATCACAGAATTCTAACTTCTGGAGCGAGTATCCTAAAGGTTTCCCTTTAACCCTGGATAGGTACGCTCCTCGGACACCTCTTTAAGGGTATACTCGGACGCGAACGACCCCGACGCCAAAAAAAATTCTTGAAAAATCAGTTTTTGCAGTAACCTCCTTTTTTCTTTTGCCAAAAAAAAACTTCAATGAATGCTTAAAACAAATGTAAAGATAAATACTACTCATCTGCAGAAAAACTATTTATTATAAATATTTTAAAAAATTAAGTAGAAAAAAAAAGACCTGACATAAAAATTCATAAAAAAAAAGTTTATACATATATACACAAATCCTTTTAGGAATTGATTCTTGAATGTTTAGGACACATCTTGATGTATTTTGGATGAAGTCAGACCCATGGAGGTGAAGATCTGAAATGAGAAAAAAAGGGTAACTTTTTTTGGCCAAAAAAATTTGTCCAAATTTCATGAATTTTTTTGGGTACCCAAATGAAATAGGAAGTGGCTAATTTTTTTAGGGAATAAACATATGTTATCCTAAAATAGAAATATGTAAAAAAATCTTCATTATTTTGTAAATTACATTTATATCAGGGGCCATATCTAAAGGTAATTTTTTGAGTACTTAGAAATTTCGTAAAAAAATACATATATTTAATATATAATATGATATTTATGCAGTTAAAAATATACCAAAATATCACAAATTCTATAGGGAACAAGAATATATATAGATAGGGCAACTTACGCTTCGGATATGTCCACAAAATGGCCGCCAACCACACTGACTCAGACTCCCTAATCTGCCACTTGAAATGTAGGAAGGGTATGTCAATTTCAAGGTGTTATTTACTAATCTAATTATTATTGGATATGCATAAAAATTGTATGGTGGGTTGCTGGATAATTGGCGATTATTTTACGACTATAAAATTAAAATTCTGACCCAAAAAAAATTTTTTGAAGGGAAATAAAATCGAAAAAAAAAAAATGTAAAACAATATAATATTTTAGCTAAAAAGATTTGATGATATTCAATCAAAAGAGAAGTAAACAGAATTTTCCGACAAATAAACATCTAGAGGAATCATTACTCTGTGATAGTTCCTTAGTACGTAGTAATTTTGAAAGAATTGGGAAAAAACGAAAAAATGGCAATCACCGGAAAATCGAACACATACCTATATATACGCCATATCTGGCTAAAAAAAAGATAGGCATGGGTAGCCAGATCATCTAGAAACACTTTCCAACACTATAAAAATATAAGTTTTGCGACACTAGTTGCCAATTCCTTACGGTAACATGACTAAGCAAAAAAATGCAAAACAAATAAAAAGGGGCACTCGCGGAAAAATGGCTAACATTCTAATATACGGCATTTCAGAAAAAAAAAATTCAGCCACGTGCTAGGCAAACCATCAAGGCACATTTTCCGACAAATAAACATCTAAATGAATCATTACTCTGTGATAGTTCCTTAGTACGTAGTAATTTTGAAAGAAATGGGAAAAAACGAAAAAATGGCAATCACAGGAAAATCGAACACATACCTATATATACGCCATATCTGGCTGAAAAAAAAAGATAGGCATGGGTAGCCAGATCATCTAGAAACACTTTCCAACACTATAAAATTATAAGTTTTGCGACACTACTTGCCAATTCCTTACGGTAACATGACTAAGCAAAAAAATGCAAAACAAATAAAAAGGGGCACTCGTGGAAAAATGGCCATTCTAATATACGGCATTTCAGAAAAAAAAAATTTCAGCCACGTGCTAGGCAAACCATCAAGGCACATTTTCCGACAAATAAACATATAAATGAATCATTACTCTGTGATAGTTCCTTAGTACGTAGTAATTTTGAAAGAAATGGGAAAAAACGAAAAAATGGCAATCACAGGAAAATCGAACACATACTTATATATACGCCATATCTGGCTAAAAAAAAATAGGCATGGGTAGCCAGATCATCTAGAAACACTTTCCAACACTATAAAAATATAAGTTTTGCGACACTACTTGCCATTTCCTTACGGTAACATGACTAAGCAAAAAAATGCAAAACAAATAAAAAGGGGCACTCGCGGAAAAATGCCCAACATTCTAATATACGGCATCTCAGATAAAAAAAAAGACATGCACGTGTTAGCCCAACCATCAAGGCACACTTTCTAACACATAAAAATGAAAAAAAAATCAATAATATACGGCAATTCCTTACTACGTAGTAAATTTTTACAAATATTGAAAAAAAACAGAAATTGGCAACCGCAGTTAAATACCCAATATACCAATAACTACGTCGTATCTGACAAAAACAAAATCACGCATGGGTAGCCAGATCATCTAGACACACTTTCCAACACTAAAAAAGCAAAAGTTTTACGACACTATTTGGCAATATCTTACGGAAAAATGACTTGGCAAAAAAATGAAAAAAAATGAAAAAGGGGCACTCGCGGTAAAATGCCCGACATTCTAATATACGGCATCTCAGATAAAAAAAAAGACATGCACGTGTTAGCCCAACCATCAAGGCACACTTTCTAACACATAAACATGAAAAAAAAATGAATAATATACGGCAATTCCTTACTACGTAGTAATTTTTACAAATATTAAAAAAAAACAGAAATTGGTAACCGCAGTTAAATACCCAATATACCAATAACTACGTCGTATCTGACAAAAACAAAGTCACGCATGGGTAGCCAGATCATCTAGACACACTTTCCAACACTAAACAAGCAAAAGTTTTACGACACTATTTGGCAATATCTTACGGAAAAATGACTTGGCAAAAAATTGAAAAAAAATGAAAAAGGGGCACTCGTGGTAAAATGGTCCTCGTGGTGATGAACGACATTTTAACTAAAAAAAAAATCATGCACATGGTAGCCAAACAATCCACCAAGACTTTCCACAACTGATAACCTATACAAGTTGCACCATTCTACGACAATTTCATAATACGTAATAACTTTGATAATTATGCAAATTACCTTAGAAGGGTAAACTCGGTCGCGCTCGACCCCGACGCGTCTCAGAAATCGGGGAAGGAGTACAGCTACAGCAATGCACATCTGGACACTACTAGAGCGTGTAGGGGAGACACCTCCTGCAGGTCGATCACCCACAAATTCAGTCACGGGGGTGAGTCACGTGAGAAAAACCTGTTTTTTTTTTGACGCTCGGGGTCGCGAACGACCCACCGTACCTATCCAGGGTTAAGACATCGTATATCAACAGGGGACGCATGTATTAACACGCCACATAGCTATATGCACCCCATATAGAGTTAACACTTCGATATGGAGGGGCGGAGAATAACTGGGGAGCCGTTCCACAGCTATACTCGTCCGTGGGTACGTTTGGTACTCGAAACGTAAACAAACGTGCTCCATTGCTAAATGACATCACGTCCGTCCCCATCCTTCTTTTAGTAGCTTGCCTTGCTAAGACGGATTTTCCCTTGTGCTTTTTTATCGGCTTGCATCTTCGTAATGTCGCTACCTTCAGCCTCGCTTTCTTCTGGAAAGTTGAGTACCAGGTCCCAGTATTGTTTAAATAAGCTCTGACCGTAAAGTAACTTATACTTTTCGAGATATTTCATGTTTTCTGGCGGAGCTGTGCTACTACCGGACACGTCATTTTATGGCGTCGCTGTTCCCTTGCATGCCTTATTTAGCTAGCCTGAACAGCTTATTCCGGCCTCTTAACTAATTAATATTGTTAGTTATTTAGTCTTCATAGCTAGGAACTTTATATATCGTGTTTTGACGCTCTTTTATTCAGTCATCGCCTGACCCCATACTAGATTGCTAGCTTAGCCCCTAGGCCAGATTGCCTAGCACCAGTGTTCATGCATGATATATTCCAGTGATCCTAGGTTAAGTTATGAAGATAGTGGCATTATTTATGATACTGTTTACTGTGATGCAAGTGTTTTTCACCTTCAGGGACCATATAGGGGATCGGTTTGATAGTGTGCCTTTCTAACCTGACCTAAATGTAGGACCCCTATATGCTTCCTTCACCCCCTAACTTAGGGCATTCCCTCTGTGTGGCCATGCTCCCCCTACCACGTAAGGGGATCAAGTCCGTATCAGAGTATTTATCGCTTCTCTGTCCTCCCTAAGGGAATGATCCCCCCTTAGGGTTGCGTCCGAGAAAGAGGAACGGCCTGTCCTTCCTCAGTTGCTGAGGTTAGGTTACTTGACCTTCATTGCAAGTTGCGATATGTCTTCCAGCCTACCTAGCTTGGGGTTTAACATCCCTTCTCTAGGTTAGGCCTCGGTGGGGGCTAGTTCTGTACTATTAGCTTGAAACGGTACCCATGCACCGTTCTCATTCAGGTTACCTACCCTAGGCTAGGGAGCGTCCTCCCTTCCTTGGTGGCCTTTTTTGTACAGAGCCTCCCCTATGGAAGACCCCTCTTCTTCCCCCTCCCCACCTATCTCTTAGTATGGTCTAGCCTATACATAGGCTAGCCTATACACATCTGTCCCTAGTCCTACAACTCCTCCTTCGGGTGGAGTGATAGGGCTATCTTGAGCTCCTGTGGGCAGGCCGCTCTGGTACATATACCCTTCATAGCGTCCTATGGGGTTAGCCACTGGAAGCGATTTGTCCGCAGGGGTTCCCCCCCTCTTGGGTGTACCCTAACCCTCCCTTGGGATACCCTGGCACCCGGCCGACTGCCGGCCCCCCTGCCATTGGGTGATAGGGCTCACCCCTATCATGGGTACACTCTCTCAGGTGGGATGCTATAGGGGTTCGTATTCTTATCCCTCCATCCCTCCTTCTGTCTCTCTTCCTGTCCTGGTGCCGGTCCCTTGCCGCCTCTACTGCCGGCGATACCGCCCTCCCTTGGTGACACATTCCTGAGATACCCTCCCTAGTCGACAGCCCTCCGCATGCCGGAGGGCTGCCGCCTTCCGTCGGTGTACAGCCGATGGCCTACCCTTACACTACCTAGCTTCGGTTGTCCGTCCTTCGGGCCGGCCTCCGGCGTGCCGGCATTGATTGCCGGCGGTCTGGGTATACCATAACCCCCTTCCTTATCTTATGAACTAGTCACCAAGCCGGAGCCGCTGCCCCCTGCCGGCGTGCCGCCGCTGTGCCGGTGGACGCCAAGCTGGCATTACACCTGAATTCTCTATGTGTCTTCCCTAATGCCATAAACTCTGCTGGAGCGGCCTCCGGCGTGCTGCCGGTCTGCCGGAGCCTTCTGGAGGCGCCAAGAGACTTGCACCCCTTCTCCCAGCTATCAACTACATGCTGATAGCCCTACACTGCAACCAGATAGCTTGGCTACCCCAATGGATAGGTATTGTCTTACCGTTCTATTAACGGCCGTGCTGTCTTCTTGCATATCACAATTTTCCAGCATGCTGTGTGTGTCTTAGCGCAGCTGGTTGCCGGAACCCGTGTCATAGGGGGTCTTCTTTTACCCCCCTATTTTACTATAATGGTCTGAGTGGTCTCAGTCCTTGATATAAATCTCAGGCAATCTCTGCTAGAATTATCTTCTGCCTTCCTTGGCGATCCATGAAGATTTCTACCTTGTGTCCTTGGTCACAAACGAAATTGCCTACTGATAAGGTTACGGTAACCAGCTGGGCGGGATGCACAAGTATGTTGTGGAGGATTTATTTTTGTTTTATTTTAATTTTTGTTTTTTTCCAAATCCTGAGAGAGAGAGAGAGAGAGAGAGAGAGAGAGAGAGAGAGAGAGAGAGAGAGAGAGAGAGAGAGAGAACAAGTGGTAGTTAGCGAATGATTGTTTGTAGTGGAAAAGACTGTCGGTATATTTGAGGTTGTTGTTTACATTTTCTAGTTAGGTTCCGACAGTGGTGAATGTTTCGGAGCGAATGCTTTTTCTGATTGACTGCGTCCTGAGTCAGTTGTGTGAACGCTGGATTTATTATTTTTCTTTACCAGCGAGGAAGTGATTATTGATTTTCTGAGCCGTGATTCCTCCTTTGAAGAGACTCAAGTTTGAAAGTGGATTATTGTTGATGACCTGGCCTGTATACGATTTTTTTGGACTGTTTTATTGGATTGCTGAACTGTTGATGACCTGGCCTGTATACGATTTTTTTGGACTGTTTTATTGGATTGCTGAACTGTTGATGACCTGGCCTGTATACGATTTTTTTTTTGGACTGTTTTATTGGATTGCTGAACTGTTGATGACCTAGGCCTGTGAATTGAGATTGCTGATAATAATGATGTTTATGATGATGATGATTATGATTAGAACGACCACCCCAATCACTGAGGCAGTTATGGCAAATGGCCACCGAGTGGATTGTTGACCACAAAGCTGTGGTAGTGGGGTGCAAAAGACAGTTGGCAGAGTGTGGACGACTGTTGGTGTCCATAAAATATATATATATATAAAATAGTATTTGGTGTTGGTGTGGGGTTTAGTTTTCAGTTTTGTTAGGGTTTTATATGAATGGTGATTTGGTTATTATATATTTAGTGTTAAGTTTTGATTAGTTTAAAGTGTTAAATTTTGATTAGTTTAAAGTGTTAAGTTTTGATTGGTTCCAAGTATTTAGTTTGAATGTGGATGGTTTATGATTTATTTTAAGTTTTAAGAAATATAGATTTAAGGTTATGTTTTGTTTTGTTTTGTCCTTATGTCTAAGAGTCTGGTTTTAGATAACGTAAGGGGAAAGTTTGTTTTGTGGAGACATTTGTCAGCTAGAGTAATTCAAGGGTGTGGGGGTTGTTTTTGTAACATCCCGCCACAATGTGTCTATCTACTTCATTTCCCGCTCCACTCTCTAACATTACAATGTTATAATTTAATTAATGTTAAGTTAAAGTTAACTACTTAAAATTTAACTTTAGAGTAATATAAGTCACTTCTTCGACTTCCGTATACTCATGTTCTCTTTCTTTTACAGGAGGAGTACGTTAAATGTGACCACAACTTCTGTGGAGTGAAGCGCCCGCACTTCTACGGGCACACGGCGTGTCGAACCCACGCCCCCTGCACCAATAAGAAAGGCGAACTGAAATTCTGGGACCCACAGCACTATACAGTCTGCAAGGACCGTCTGGTCGAGGCGTTCAACGATCCTCCTTCAGCGGAGGTAAGGGACGCTGCTCGAGAGAAGCTACGCAAGTGGGTGCGTGGCTTCCAGAAGAACGCCACCGGACCGTATCTCGCCACCGAAGATTTGAGGGCCTTGCTTTTCCCGAAGGCATCACCAGACTCAGTGGTCCCTAAAGATCAGATTCCCACCGTCCAGATAGTGGTGGAACCGGATGTGGTCATGGCTCAGTCCATGCATGAGTGCCGTTTGGATTCCGACAACGTGGAACGTATGTCGGAAGTGTCGGAGAACACGGAGAGGAACCTCATGGGCGACGAACTGGACTATGAGGCAGATCAGGTGGAATACCCTGAGTCGGAGCAGGAGGTCGCTCCAACACCCACCCCCACACCAACTCCTACACTGACGGATGTATCGCTCCCTTCTACATCCGCTACCCCGGATCCTACCCCATCCAACACCCAGGAGATCTTCAAGATACTTGAGGCTCTCATGGATAAGAAACTCCGCGAGACGCATGAGTTCTTCAGGTCCAACATGGGAAGTTCGAAGCAACCGAAAAGGATTCCGGTTAAGGACCTCCCTGCATGCTCGGATACTAACCCCTGGAGGTATGCCGAGCACATGCCGATCACCACGGGCAAGATCTTTATTAGCAAAAAGGTCGGCTCGATCGCGCTGGAAGAAGTGGAATTCTTCCCAAACTTTGAGGCTTACCCGGACTGTTACGTCCGACTTAGGTCTGAACCTGCCTCTAAAGAAGAGACCGAACCAAAGGAGGTTATCGTGTTCGATCTCCCGAAGGCCCAGGCTATGTTAGCCAATACGGTGAAAAGTAGGGGCTTCACCTGCTCTAAACTACCAGCGCTTAGCAAAAAGCATCCGACTTACGTCGCACCAGACGATGTGACCTTCCCCTTTTTGGAAAAGGCCTGCACTGCGGTGCATAAGGCAGTGGAAGAAGGAAAACCTTGCCCTGCACTGGAGGAGTGCAGACCCTTCTCCCTGACCACTCCCCCTGATGTTAGACACTGGAAAGACGTCCAGTCAACATTTGTAGTGGGGAAACTAGAGCCTGACGTCGCTGGTCGTCAGTTTAACGAGGACCTCCCAAAACTTAACGATCATCTCCTTCGTCGGGAACATGATACGAAGGAAAGGCTCGCCGCATCTATGTCCCTCCAAGTACAGCTCGAAGTCATGGCCGGTGACACTAGGGTCCCTGACTACTGCATGGTCCTCGCCAAAACACATCTGGCGACCATAGTAAAGGATCTGTACAGCTTCACGAAGGCTCGTAGAGCCTGTCGTGGATTCGTGTTCTCAAGTGCTACAGTGAGACACGAACCCCGGAGGCTGATTTCCTCCAACATCTGGGGTAAACACCTCTTTCCCTCCTCCCTAGTGAAAGAGATCACCGACAAGGCCGCCACGGAGAACAGGAACCTTCTCCACAAATGGGGCATGTCGAAGAAAAGGAAATCCTCTCAGGACGACGGCCCTCAACCTAAGAGGAAACCCACAAAGCCAAAACCCCAGCAACGTCAACAGAGACGGCAGTTTCCGGGATCCGCTACTCCCCAAGTGGCAGCTCAGCCACAACAGACCTTTCAATTGGTCACCCAACCGGTCTTGTCACAGTCGCCGGTCTTCACCCCTGCATTTGAGCAGCAGTCAACTACCTTTCATCCCAAAGGTAGAGGCTCAAACAGGGGTGCAGGCAGAGATGCATCTCGCCGTCCCTCCAGAGGCAGAGGAGGAAAGGGTGCTAGCGGCCAAGGTAGTAAGCCCTCGGGAAACCAGAAGCAATGAAGTGCTTCCAGTGGGAGGAAGACTCCGCCAATTCCAGGATCGTTGGACCTTCGATCCCTGGGCACACAGCATCGTCAAGAAGGGTCTAGGCTGGAGCTGGACTCACCCACCCCCAACCTTCCAGCAATTCTTTCAACAGTCAACCCCCCTTCTGGAAGAATATGTCCTAGAACTCTTGAACAAGAAGGTGATAAGGAGGGTAAAGTCAACCAGGTTCCAAGGGAGACTATTTTGCGTCCCCAAGAAGGACTCCGACAAACTCAGAGTCATTCTAGACTTATCCCCCCTCAACAAGTTCATAGCAGACGCCATCGTTCAACAGCTCCGCCTCCGCGGCGTCCAGGTGATGGCCTACCTCGACGACTGGCTGGTCTGGGCTACATCGCCCAAAGATTGTCTAAGATCCTGCAACAAAGTCTCCCAGTTTCTGGAGCACCTGGGATTCAAGATAAACACCAAGAAATCTCGCCTCTCTCCAGCTCAGAAGTTCCAATGGTTAGGAATCCAGTGGAATCTTCAGTCACACCACCTTTCCATTCCCCAGAAGAAAAGGAAAGAAATAGCGGGGTCTGTCAAAAAACTGCTGAAATCCAAACGGATCTCAAGACGTCAGCAGGAACGAGTTCTAGGCTCTCTACAGTTCGCCTCAGTGACAAACCCAGTGCTGCGTGCACAGCTAAAGGATGCCGCGGGAGTCTGGAGACGTTCTGCATCCATCGCTCGAAGAGACCTCAAGAGACGGCTCCCAAACAGACTTCGGTTACTCGTAAAGCCGTGTCGGAAGCAAAGGCCCAGAAAAGGTCCATCCCTCTTCAACATCCACCTCCATCACTCAACATCCACACGGGTTGGGGAGGTCACTCCCACCAACAACAGGCTCAAGGTACATGGTCTCCCCTATTCAAGACGTTTCACATCAACATCTTGGAGGCCATGGCGGTCCTTCTCACTCTGAAGAAACTCTCCCCGCCTCCCTCGATCCACATTCGTCTGACCCTGGACAACTTGGTGGTAGTCCGATGTCTCAATCGTCAGGGCTCGAGATCGCCCCAGATAAATCAGGTGCTTCTCCCAATCTTCTGCCTGGCAGAGAAGAAGAAATGGCACCTGTCTGCAGTTCACCTACAAGGATTCCGCAACGTGACGGCGGACGCTCTATCTCGGACAAGCCCGATAGAGTCGGAATGGTCTCTAGACGCAAGATCCTTCTCCTTCATCTCTCACCAAGTCCCGGAACTTCAGATCGATCTCTTCGCAATGAGCGACAACAATCAACTTCCTCGTTATGTGGCCCCGTACGAGGACCCCAAGGCAGAAGCAGTGGATGCCATGTCACTGGATTGGAACAGATGGTCCAGGATCTACCTGTTCCCTCCCACCAACCTTCTGCTGGAAGTCCTCTCCAAGCTGAGAACCTTCAAAGGGACAGCAGCCCTAGTGGCTCCCAAGTGGCCCCGGAGCAATTGGTACCCCCTGGTCCTGGAGCTGCAGCCCACGCTGATCCCTCTCCCGGGCCCAGTTCTCTCCCAGCAAGTACAGAAGTCGACTGTCTTCGCTTCATCATCGAAATTCAGGGACCTTCATCTCATGATTTTCTCTCCCTAGCCGCGAAGAAAAGGTTTGGGATCTCGAAGAAAAGTCTAGACTTCCTCGAGGAATACAAGACCGAATCCACACGATGGCAATACGAATCATCCTGGAGAAAGTGGGTCTCATTCGTCAAGGCAAAAAATCCTACGGAAATCACCATCGATTTTTGCATGCCCTTCTTCATTCACCTTCATGGACTGGGCTTAGCAGCCAACACGATTTCTACCTGCAAATCGGCCTTGACTAGACCACTACTGTACGCCTTCCAGATTGATCTGTCCAGCGACATCTTCAATAAACTGCCGAAGGCATGCGCTCGTCTACGCCCAGCACCTCCACCAAAACCTATCTCCTGGTCCCTGGACAAGGTGCTCCATTTTGCCTCCAACTTGGACAACGATTCGTGCCCTCTCAAGGATCTGACTCAAAAAGTTATATTTCTTTTTGCTCTTGCCTCAGGAGCCCGAGTCAGCGAAATAGTGGCATTATCAAGAGACGAGGGTCACATCCTGTTTACAGACTCAGGAGACCTTACCCTCTTCCCTAATCCGACGTTTCTCGCGAAAAATGAACTACCCACCAAGAGATGGGGCCCTTGGAGAATCTGCCCCCTGAAAGAAGATGCCTCTCTATGTCCGGTAGAGAGCCTCAAGGTCTATCTTCGTAGAACTTCTGACTTTGGTGGAGGCCAACTCTTCAAAGGAGAAACATCGGGTAGCGACCTGTCACTGAAACAACTAAGAGCGAAAATCACCTACATCATTCGCAGGGCGGATCCTGACAGTACACCCGCAGGTCACGATCCTAGAAAAGTCGCATCGTCTCTGAATTTTTTCCAGAGCATGGATTTCGAAAGCCTCAAGAGATTCACAGGTTGGAAATCTTCGCGTGTTTTCTTCAAGCACTACGCGAAGCAAGTGCATGAAGTCAAACATTTCATGGTAGCCGCAGGTAGTGTTATGAAACCTGCAATTAACTCTGCATAGAACAGTGAGTTACTTGGGACTTTAACTCTTCGGGTGCCTATGTTGACCCTCGCATGATAGTAGTGATTTCATGGACACTTAGTGTTTCTCATAGACTGTTCTTTACAAGGTGAAATGTCATAGTCGTCACATGAGTGCCGCATGCCTAGAGCATGATATGTTTTTTCCTTATTAAAGACTGACGTTCCTATGGAACCTGTGCCTTCTAATAATTTGAAATTTTCTTTCAGATGCAAGAGCAAAGTCTTTTCATTACTATGTACATTATAATTTATTTGTAAATTAACTTTACATCCTTTATTGCTTTTATTTTACCATATCCTGCAATTGTGAAATAAAATTTCTATTTTATTACTTGTGCGTCTCTCTCCGCTCCTACTCATACTATGAAATACATGGTTGTCATAGTTTCATTATCCCCTTTATTTGAAATAATGAAGAATAATAGGTTCTATCCATATTATATACTCACCTATGCTGTGTAATATTCCTAATTGAATACTTACTTGCGCCATATCTTCGAGACCAGACCGTTCTCTAGCTATGAAATATAGTGCCTAACCACCACTTTTCTGTTATTGAGAATGTTCCTACATGAATATTGACCATTCTGTCTTGTCTCCGAGTTCTTCACGTTCTCTCCGCAAGGTGGGTAGCCCTTCGATGACCACTTTGATCTTCGGCATGGACCGTTGGGACTTCTCTGCCAGGGGGGGCAGGAAGTTGCATCCCCACGGAACCTCTATCGAGGTCACTATGTGTGGAGAATTTTTATCTGAATGGTTGAGTGGGAACTTAGTCCAGGAAAGTCTCCCTACGGCAATTACCCAAAGCTCAACAGGGGAGGATAATGAGTACTTACTCTCGGGACACAAACGCCCTGCTAATACTTTACTGCCATAGTTCACTAACCATCACTCTTTAAAAACAAAAGGGGGAAATTTTACTGTCCAGAGGCCGGAGAACTCCACACGTTAATTTGGAAATAATTTATGGCCTACTCTAGCTTTGTCAGGGCTAGAGTCATCTCACTCTAAGGCTCTGTTTCGACTCCGTCCCAGTGACCCCAGTGAGATGCTGTACAGGTATCTTACGTTAATGCAATTAGAGACAAAAAAAAAAAGGGGGAACAGTGGAGTATAAAAGTATAAAGTAAAGTTAAATGGGGATCTTCACCTTCAAAGCACTAAGTAAAAGAGCGTACACTCGCTGATACCAACTTACCTGTTTAGAGTAGGTTACTCTCAACACCTTGGGTACTTCTGACCCGTCCCATATCATAAATGGTTAAGGATACCAAAATGTGTAATTTATTCCAAATGATTTATTACAGAAAAAGGGATGGAAATAACTCGATGATTTTAACACAACAAAATTAAAAATTGGAAAAAATATCAGTAACTCAATTATAAGTTTTACATATGATAAAATGAATAAGTGAATTTACAACACGAAAAATTGAAAACGTTAAACGGAATTAACTCGTGGATTAAACCTCAAACAGAATAAATAAGAGTAAAAAAACTCTGATCAACAATTTGTGCGGTGGCTGCTGTGAGGTCCCAACATGTGGTCAGTAACCTCAAGCAAATACCAAGATCAAAAAAATATGAGTACATTAATTTCCATGCACGCAGCCCGAAAGCTGTAATGCCAAAATAATACCTAAACTTAACTTATGAGAAATTGAAACTTATCTAAAGGGGGAATGGCCATTAGTTAAACTCACAAGATTTTTTTATGTTGTGGGCGCCCGTGTCCTAAATGTGGCGGTCTTCAGTTTGCTCACTAGGCCTACAGCACTTATTCTGCAGAGTCAACGGCCCCCTCCAAGCTCTCCAACTAGCCCCCAAGACTGGAACCGACGTGCTGTAGAATTAGCAGCTATGCACTAACACTGGTCATCTGCTTGACCTCTTCTACGACGTATTCTTGGCTAGTTATTGTGTAAGGGGACAGGCTAGTGATGGAGAGTGGGAGCACGAGGTTGACATTGGAGCCTGACTGGGCAGCTCCGTTTCGTACCGTGGCCTGTATGTTTGTGAGGTCGAGTTCAGGTCAGCTGCGTCCTCCTTCCTTCCCAAAAAAAAGCATATCTTGGTGCGTAGGCCTACAGTCTTGAGGTGCCAACTCTCATTTAGGACAGGCTCAAAAACCTTGTGCCTTGTGAATTTCAAGCAACACACTTATTTAGAATACAAGGAGAAATCTTGCAACTCCAGGGGGCAAAGATAATCCTAATTCTAAACAACTGGCATACAGAATAAAAATGAAACTAAAAGGTAATTTAGCAAGTCGGGCTTACGTGTGTGGACAACCATACCTCCTAGACTAGCAGACTTGAGTTGTAATTAAGAGATTTAAAATACTGTACCTAAATACTTACGGTAGAATAATGTATACAAAAAACACATAAGTAGTAATCTTGGGACACTCGCTCAAGAAAGACACATTACTCACATTTTTCCCTACCGTGACGTCACGAACAATAACAAAGTCTACGTATGAACTATGAAGAAGAAGAGTAGTGAAGAAAATTCTTCACACTATGCTTACCTTATTCAAAGCCCTCGGCACTTACTCTACAAGGGGAAATCTACCACGATACATTGATTCTCTGGTACTCTTCCATCAGGACGTCATGGCTTGAGCCCAAAAAACGGATTTTGAGCGAAGGGAAAAATCTATTTTTGGGTGAGATAGCCATGACGTCCTGATGGACCCTCCCTGCTACTCTAGTCCAGCCTTTCAGGCCCCACCCTGTCCTGCTGTATCATGGTGATTGGCAAGCAGCTGGCATCAGGATGAGGACGGACGTGACGTCATTTAGCAATGGCGCCCGTTTGTTTACGTTTCGAGTACCAAAAGTAGCCACGGACGAGTATAGCTGTGGAACGGCTCCCCAGTTATTCTCCGCCCCACCATATCGAAGTGTTAACTCTATATGGGGTGCAGATAGCTATGTGGGGTGTTAATACATGCGTCCCCTGTTGATATACGATGTCTTAAAGGGAAACCTTTAGGATACTCGCTCCAGAAGTTAGAATTCTGTGATAACCTGTGGTTAAATTCTCTGGGAATATCTTAGTAGTTAATATACCCAAGGAAGCTACCAAAAAGGAACCTTCAATCAGGACGTCATGGCTATCTCACCCAAAAATAGATTTTTCGCTTCGCTCAAAATCCGTTTATTGTGCCTAAGAGCTAGGCCTGTTACTGGAGGCGCCATGGGCGCCGTCGTTCGTTAGGCATGTGTTATTTAGTTAGCAGAATGACTTCCAGTTTTAAATAGCTTTATTTAATTAATTTAATTATTTAGCTATTTAGGCAATTATACTCGTAAAGATTTTAATAATGTGCATAATTTTCCTTTTCAATGTCGATTGTATAGTTAGAGTTTCGGTGATTTAGGTAACCGAGATCTCGTCTAGCCTAGGTAACCTAACCTAGGCGTTTTATTATACGTTCAGACATTTCCCCGGTTACCCTCATGTATTGTTCTTTCAATTCAAGTGGAGACTGATACCTCCTAGAATTATATGAAACATTACACGTCTCGATGGAGATTTAAGGGTAATCTCTTTTCCCTCTGAGTGTAGCTTCAGGCTACAACCCTAATGGCTGTGCCATGAATTTTATTCAGACATGACTAGCCTAGGGTTTTTCTGCCTCTTCCCTTAACCGCTGGTTGTGGTATACCAGCAGGTTTTGGGATTTAGCCAGAATCTCAGAGTATTTAGTTTTATGTCGGCGACCTGTCAGCAGGGCGAATGGGTTGTAGGATACCATCATTCCCCTGCCGGCTAGGCTGCCGGCATTGGAGGCTAGCCCTCCATATCTGCACTTGAAATTGTGGTAGGATACCATCTTCTTGCGACTAGAAGACTAGTCCTGTGCCGCAGTCCCCTAGGCTGAAGAGTGATATTCTTCTTTTGCCTAGGATGACGTGGCACTGGAACTCTGTTTTTACCCTTGTTGAGAGGAGGCGGCAATGCCGCCATCCCCTTAACTGTATCGGCAATCTCTAGGGTGGAGAACTGAGACTCTCCTGTCACCTAGGATTCTGCCGATACTGAAACAGAGTTTCTTTTAAGAGGTGGTAGGACTGATAATTTTGCCAGTTCCTTTCACACGCTATACAGGACCCTGTTCCCTACCCCTCTGTCCACTTTTGATAGCCTAGCCATTGTCTTTCATTGGGCCGGCATCTTGCAACCTTACTATTGCCGGTAGGTTGCCAGAGCCGGCCAGACTCCCTCTCTAGCCATGACAACTGTCGGCAACCATGTTGGATGTCAGTAACCATGGCTGGCGGCAGTGCATACTGCTGGCAGCCACATCATCTGTCAGCAACTATGGTCTCTGCCGGTAGCTGATGACTGTCGGTAGCCAAGATGGCTGCTGGCAACTGGCGGCTGCCGGCAGCCATGATGGCTTTGAGTGGGATGTCCCTTTCTGTCCCCTTGGACTGCTATCCACAGGTTCTATTGCCAGAATACCGCCGGCCAGGCCTGCGCAGATAAGTGCTGACTTAGATGGCAGCACACCGACTGTACTGATACTGCCGGAGGCTAGCCTGCCGGCAGTGTATTGACGGCACCTTGCCGGCAATAGTACTGTAGCTGGATGGAAGCCTGAATGGTACATTCTCCCCTTCCATTAGAACCTTCTTTCTGGAGAAAAGCAGTAAAATTAGACTTTTACATCCTTCATTACTGTATACATACACAGTAAAGGAGTAGCCTTTACTCCATGCTATCTCTCTCTCTCTCTAGCTAGCATACTAGATATGCTGGCAAGACCTAGCTATGCCGGCAACATGTCGGCTGAACTACAGTATATGTTATACGGGTAGCCAGTATATCTACAGTATAGAATATACTGCAGATAGAAAACTACTTTATATTTCATACTAGTAGTTATTTCCAATATATCTTGGATATCCATACACAGGTATTTGCTGAACCCAATCCCATATTGAATGAATATAATTTCTTCAATATTCTGATTAGAAATCAGTATTCGGATTACCCTACAATATTAAATAGCTTCAAGGCAGGGGTGATACACTCCTAACCCTTAAAGGGTAGAGCCTTTATCCTTGAGTCTCCCTGATCAGGAAACTCTATAATTTAATATTGTAAGGAAGGCTACGGCAAATAAGCTTAGTGGGATACACAAATATATGTCTTTATTTTCTGAACTACAATACATGATTGTACAGTAACCAGTAATTTGCAATATAGACTTACTGCAAATAGAAAACTACAGTACCATTATACAGTAGTAATTTCTAACATAACGTGGGTACCCGTGTGCGAGCATTCTGCTGGTACCGCTCCTATATTGAAAGAATAATGTTTCTTCAATATTCTGATTGAGAATCAGTCATCCTGACCCCACAGTATTAACAATATAAAGGGACAGTGAATTTGTACTTCTCTACCCCTAGGGGTAAGAGCCCTTCTACTCGGAGTTACTTGATAGAGGAATCTCCATATAGTTAATACCGAGGGGAGGTAACAGCATTTGCTTACGGGGCTACACATGTATGTATCTCCTACTATCCCTTTATAGCTTACTATCCTAAGCTATTCTGTTATAGATGACCTTTGCATGTTGATTATCAGGGAGATAATCCTTTGTATACTCATTTGGTTTTCCTTTCTTTACAGGAGGAACACCTGATACCTTGTGCTGCAGTCTTTTGCAAAGCCAAGAGTAAGTATTTTTACGGTCATAATACTTACAGGTTTCATGCCCCCTGCAATATTATTTCCGAATCCCTACATTATTGGAACCCGTAGGTTTGCAATATATGTCGGACATTAATGTCTGAAGGTTTCGAGAATCCCAAGTCTACGGGGACTAGGGATACAGCTCAATACAAATTACGCAACTGGGTGAGAGGCTTCCAGAAAATCTCTCCGGGACCTTTCCTAACTAATGATAGGATGCATAAACTACTATTTCCGAAAGCAAGTAAGGAAATAGTAGTGCCTCAGGCACCAACTACATCCCCTGACGGCCAGATAACCTTTGGGAATGAGGGCAAGAAGTGCCCCAGGGTAGAAGAGGAAATGTCGTGTCGGAATTTCCTCCGCCTATGCTGGCTCTAGAGCCATCGACGTCGACATCTTCGTCTTCTACCCCTCTATTAGATAGAATGGTACAATTATGTATCCAACTGAATAATCAAATAGAGAACTTTCGTAAACAAAACGAAAAGCAGGAAGTAAAACGCAAGATAGAGCCTCGCAAAACTTCTATTGTCGCTTCCCAAGGGTCACTCAAACGACCCATGGATCAAGACCTACTAACATGCTCCAAAACCAATCCCTGGAGGTTTGCGAAGCTGATGCCGATTTTTAATGGCAAACTCTACATCTCAGAGAAGATGGGTGCTGTTCCTTTGGACAAAATTCAATTTTGGCCAAGCTTTGATGCTTTCCCTAATTGTTTGGTTCGACTGAGGTACGAACCAAACTCAAGAAAAGGAACGGAATCAAAAGAGGTCATGATTCTCGACCATGATAAGGCACAGGCTATCCTCTCAGGTAGTCTGAAAAAAGGCGGGTTATTCAGAGTCGAAGGTATTCTCACTGAATAACAGACACCCTTCCTTTCTTGCTCCTGCTTCATTCTCATTCCCCTTTGTGAGGAAGGCATTTACATCTGTTGCCGAAGCGGTGGAGGCGGGTATGCCATGTCCCACACTCGAGGAGTGCAAGCCTTTGTCACCAGCTTTTCCCAGCCAGGAAAAGGACTGGAAGGAAGTCCATTTAACCTTTTCAGTAGGAAAATTAGACGCGGATGTCGCAAGTCGACAATTTAATGAATGTCTCCCTAAATTATCTGAGTTGCTCTTGTATAATGAACAAGAGACAAAGGGGAGACTTCCAGCCTCCCTTTCTCTACAAAACTACATAGAGTTGTGTTCAACCTACCAAAATACCCCAGACATGCTCATGGTCATAGCCAAAATGCATATGGCTACCTTAGTGAAGGACCTTTACGCCTTTATGAAGGCTAGGATAGCATGTAGAGACTTTGTGTTCGCTGCTGCAACAGTGAAACACGAAACAAGGAAGCTAATATCTTCCAACATCTGGGGTAAAAACCTCTTCCCACACGAGGTAATTAGGAGAGTGATTAAGAACGCCACCATGGAGAACATAAGTGTTCTCCAAAAATGGGAAATGCTGGAAATATCCGGGCTGCTCAACAACATCCCACTATTCCAGTGACCACGATGCCACAGGCAGATTGTCAAAAGTTTAAACCTACTGACTATTCGAAGCATGAAAACGCTTCTGCTAGGAGGAACGTTCCTTCAGGATCGTCGGACCTTCGATCCTTGGGTCCAAAGCCTATTCATGATGGGACCTTGATGGGAAACAGAAATGTATTCACCATCATTTCCTTACCTTCTCCTACAATCCAAAACCTTCCTGGAGGAGTATACCTGAGAGCTCTAGAGCATACAGGTAGTAAGAAAACTATAGTCCATCGAGTTCCAGGGAAGGCTGTTTTGTGTTCACGAGAAGGACTCAAGGAAACTCTGAGTCATTTTGAACTTGTCGCCACTCAACAAGTTCATAGAAAACAGCAAGTTCAGAATGTTAATCCTTCCGAACATATGGACCTTGTTCCAAATAGGGGTGTTCATAGTCTTGTCAGACCTGAAAGGTGTCCTGTGGCAACTTCCAGTCAACCACCCCCTTCCCTCCTATCTAGAATTCAAGTTACAGATAATAACATTCATCCTAGGAAAGACACGTGTCGGATTGGACACAGTCCTAAATATCTTCATAGGATTGGCAGACTTAGTCACGTTAAAACCAAGCCTAGAAATGGTTCAGGCATTAATATACCTGGACGAGAGGCTGGGGTGGGCAGCACCCGAAGTGGCTGGTCAATGTGCATCTAAAGAAATGACCCGGTTCCCGGGACATCACGGATGCAAGATAAGCTTCTAGAAGTCTCGACTCTCTCCAGCTCAAGGGTTTCAATGGCTGGAAAACCATTGAAGCCAGCAGTCACATCAACTCTCCTTTCCCTTGGGAATATAAAAGGAGGTCGCGAGGTCTGTCAAGAGACTCAGGTAATCGGTTAGATTTCCAAGACGCTAACAGGGAGAAGCGCTAAACTCTCTCCAGTTCGTAATAGTGACAGACCTAGTGCTAAGAGCACTGCGGAAAGATGCGTTAAGAGCCTGGAGAAAATACGCATCAAACGCTTGAAGAGATAAAAAAAGACCGATATTGGTCACTCCTTAATCGCTTCTCTAACAAAAATTAAAGCACAAAAGTCCCAAGACTCTGCTGGTCCTATCAAAAGTGAGGAAGCTCCCTCCACACAGAGCAGACTTCTTACGACTGATTCGGGACACCGAAGCGATTATAAGACGTCACAATTGATAATGCTAAAGAACGTCTCATACAGTCTAGGTGAAGTTAACCATCCCTTTCTTAAAGGGATGGCACCTGTCAGCAGTTCATATACAATTGATCCACAATGTGACAGTGGATGCTCTATTTTAATTCAAGCCGATAGAGTCGGAATGGTCCATGGACGCAGACCTATTCCCTCCCAGATGGGAACAAGTCCCGGAACTGCAGATCGACCTCTTCATCACGAGCGTTTTCAAGAAACTACCTCGATATGTAGCCCCATACGAGGATCCTCTAGTGGGACTGATAGACGACATGTCTCTGGAATGAAAGGGATGGACTCAGGTATACCTGTTCATCCCATCCAATCACCTGCTGAAGATTCTCAACAGGCTCAGATACTTCTAAGGGGGAGTAGCTCTTTTGGCTCCCAGATAGCCCAAGAGCAATCTGTCCTCCCTAATGAAGAAACTGAAGATAAGGCTGGTCCTAGTTCTGATCCTAGGTATATTTCAGAAGGTTCAAAAATTAACTACCTTCGTTTTATCACAGAGAACCCAAACCCTTCATTTCATGATTTTCTTACCGTAGCGGTTAGAAAAAGATTTGGGATCTCAGAAGGCAATATAGAATTCTTAGAAGAATACAAGGCTAAGTCAACTAGAAGACAATATGAGTCTTCCTGGAAAAAGTGGGTTGCGTTTGTGAAAGCAAAAGGACCGAAAGAAATTTCAATGAACTTGTCTGTCCTTCTTTGTCCACCTTCATAATCAAGGTCTGGCGGCCAATACGATAAATACGTGCAAGTCAGCCTTGACTATAGCTCTTCTATATACCTTTCAAGTAGATCTGGCGAATGAAATCTTTAATAAGATTCCGAAGGCATGTGCAAGGCTTAGGCCCTCAGTACCACCAAAGCCCATCTCTTGGTCTTTGGACAAGGTCCTACATTATGCCTCATCTGTGAACAATGAAGATTTTTCTCTTAAGGATCTAACCCAAAAGGTTATTTTTCTATTCGCTATAGCCTCTGGGGCTAGAGTTAGTGAAATAGTGGCCCTATCCAGAGATGAGGGCCATATTCAGTTCACAGAAGTGGGAGAACTGAATCTCTTTCCTGATCCATCCTTTCTCGCTAAAAACGAGCTACCCACTAGGAGAATCAGCCCTCTGAAGGAAGATGTCTCTCTATGTCCTGTAGAGTGTCTAAAGGTCTATCTTCGTAGAACTTCAGACTTCAGGGGAGGACAGCTCTTTAAAGGAGAAACTTCTTGATCAAATTTATCCCTGAAACAACTAAGGGCGAAGTTCACCTACTTCATTCGTAGAGCGGATCCTGACAGTAATCCCGCAGGTCATGATCCGAGAAAGATTGCTTCATCACTGAACTTCTTTCAGTATATGGACTTTGAGCGTCTTCGTTCATACACTGGATGGAAATCATCCAGAGTGTTTTACAAACACTATGCAAAACAAGTGCATGAACTGAAACACTATGTAGTGGCGGCAGGTAGTGTATTAAAACCTGCCCCCTAATTACTGTTGTAAACAGTCAATGGTTTGGGACTTCAAATGTCCTCGCACATATGCTGGGTGAGAATCATCCAGAGTGTTCTCAAACACTATGCTAAGCAAGTCCATGATTTGAAGCAGTATGTGGTGACGTCGGGTGGAGTATTTAACCTGCCGTCTAATTCTACAATGAACAGCTAATTGACTGGGAATGTCAATTAAAGGGAGAATGGGTCATCCCTCTTAGGGTGTGACCTCATTTGATTAAGTGTTACCATGGTGACACTAGCTCTGTTCAAAATCCCAGGTGTGGAATTATACAGATAGCACTAGTGCCGGTGTACGAAGTACAGAGTGCAGATAGAAGTAACCAGCACAGGAATTATAAAGAGAAATTGCTTTATAAATTTTCTTCAATCTGAGAGTGGCACTCATCATTTCTATCCTTTCAGGAAAGAAATATAGTCTCTGTACTCGTTACAGGTATAATCCCATTGTCATACTACATTCGTTTTACTAGCCATTTCTTTTAGTCATTTATTAGGAATAAATGTCTATTAGAATGTAGTGCATCCGCATTCGCCCGACAATTGCGTGTATAAATGCCAGAGTTCTTTGACTTACCAAAGTAAGTATTCCTCATATAATTGTATGCTCACAAATAACAGATATAAGAGACACTGATATTGATTCAGCAATATATACAACAATGAGACTGTTTGTATATTCAGTGTATACTTATGTTTGTTCATATTTGTTAACCTATATTTTTGGGTGAGGTGGCCATGTCGTCCTGATGGACCCACCCATCTCTTCTAAAAAAAGAAAAGATCTTCACAGTATCCCTACCATTGCACTGTATCTGTAGCACCATGCTCAATGCTACAAGGAATGTCCGCCATCGTGGAAATGGCGCTGTTGTCATACTCTATAGTAGTACGAGAACGGGGGTAAACTTGATACGGCTCCCCTTCTATTCTGCCACACCTCCTCGAAGCGTAAATGCTATTAGGGGTACAGATTGCTATGTGGCGTGTCAAGAATACGTCCTCTGATATTATACGATATCCTTGAGAGAAAATTTAAGGATATTCGCGCCAGGAGTTAGAATTCTGGATACCTAAAGGTAAAATTCTCTGGGAATATCACTGTAGTACATATTTCCCTTAGGAAGCTACCTTAAGGAACTTCCATCAGGATGACATGGCCATCTCACCCAAAAATAGATTTTTCACTTCGCTCAAAATCCCTTTTGTTAGCTACCTGTTGACGTAATGTAAACAACAGGATTTGTGTGTGATCAAATGTCTCTCTTATTCATTCATTCATTCTATCAGTGATAATTCCTAGTTTCTGCGCAGTATTTGGCTGTTCTAATACAAGTGAAAACCTAAAAGTTCAATTATAAAATATGATCTTTTTCCATACATAGATCAGTGGGTATAATACATTCATGTTGTCGTACAAAGTGAATTAAAGTCCTAATACGAAAAGTCTATTCAAGTTCCAGAAAGGAATAATTCTTATCATGTAAATTTGTCATTCCTTTGTTTAATAGGTTAAAAGGTTCTTGTAGCATTGTCAACCTACTGACACAAAGATTAAATCAAGTCATCAAGATTGCCTTGAACGTTTCTTTGGATATAAAGGGCAAATGGACGGTTAGCATGATCATCCACATAATATGAATTTTAAATTTAGGCTTGAAAAAAAAAAAAACGTTCTTAGGGAATCAAAAGAAGGTAGCCTAATAAGAGAAACATGTGATACCACAGTTGAAAAATCGCAAGAATCTGGCAAAGGAGGAAAATAAGATAAAAGAAAGGGAGTTAGCTTTCGAAATGTCCAACAACGCAGATGTTTACAAATTTAGATTCCGATTTAGAAAAAGATATTTTTGACAATGAAGAAGACCTTTTGAGTAAAGAGAGAAATAAAAAAAGATATCAAGGGAGCAATAGAGGCAGAAGCTCTTAAATTCGTTGGGGGAAGATTATATTGTCGAGACAGTATGTGTTAAATATTCTGAGTTAGGAAGTAAGAATAGAGCTCAATTCACACATTTCCGATTATGGCTCCCGATGCTGATTTTTTGTTCTATCGTAAAAAAATTGCCGATTTTCCTCGATTATGTGCGATTGGAGGGCCCAGGCAGAAGATCGACGTCATAGGCCGAAAATCTGGAATCCTCGGGGACCACGCTACGACTGTATTAAGACTGTCGAATCAGTATTACATTCGATGATTGTAAAGGTTTACGATGATCTGTTGTGTGCTAGAGAAATTAGGCCACGCACCCTTAACGATGTTCGGGAAGTTGCACGATCGCCGTAAGAAGCGATTCGATTTTCAGCAGCCATTCAACAATCATTGGGGGTTGGCTTCGACGGTCTAAAGCACAGCACGAACGTCGGGAACAAGGATGGCTTCATATGAAAGGGCAGTGCACCTGTGTGCTGTACTCATTCATTGTTCATCTCCCGTTGCAACAACAACTCTCACAACATGGATGCACTTTTGAAAATCATGGAAGAGGACGTGGCTGTCATCAAATCAGTCTTTATGAATCCTGCAATCCTTCAGAACAAGAATTTACTGATAGCAATTCTTAATTACTTGGAGGCTATAAAAACTTGGGATTCAGCAAGAAGAGAAACAACAGCCGTATTTGCAGAGAAGAATGGAGCAAGGACATTACGACAACCTTATGCGAGAGTTGGCCAATGAGTGTCCAGAACTCTTCAAAAATTTTACAATGATGGACCAGACGTTGTTCAACGAGATAGTGGAACGTACAACACCCCTCATTCAGAAGAAGACTACCTGATGGTGTACACCTATTCCCCTGGCTTTCGTGTTGCAGTGACCCTATGGTTCCTAGCTACAGGCAGCTTGTACAAGACTTTAGGCTACGCATTCAGAGTTGCTTACAACACCATCAGCTTGATAGTTCCAGAGACTTGTCGGGCCATCATCAGTGTGTATGGTGACGGTGAACTGAAGTTGCCACAAACAGCAGAACAGTGGGAGCAGGTGGCCCAACAGTACGAAGAACGCTTGAACCTGCCACAGTGTATTGGTGCCATCGACGGAAAACACATTTGTCTTCCTAACCCAGCACTAGGTGGCAGCTACTACTACAACTACAAGAAGTTTTATTCAATTGTGTTGCTGGCCATTGTAGATGCAGCATACAAGTTCATGTACATTGAAGTCGGTGCCATAGGGTCCGAATCTGATGGTGGTGTCTTCGCCTAAACCCAGCTTGCTGGTCTTCTGGACAGAAATGAGGCTCAACTCCCGTGGTGGTGGCAATGTCTCCTGAAGGAGGACTTGGGACTTCCTCAAAGTCTGCTGGGCTTGGGCTACAGCTGGGGGAGGGGCTTTGTTGCTTTGTTGGCGAGGAGCCTTTCCCATGTCCTTCCTCAACTTCTTCATGTCCTTCTTAAGCATGATTTGTGGCGGTGGTGGGGTGCTGAGAAGGGCGCAGAAGATGTGTGTGCTGACTCAAGCAAGAGTTGAAAGGCAGACTGTCGAAAGGCATCCCCACACCTCATATTTATGCTCGGCATTCATGGCAACGATCATCGGAAGGTTGCCAACGAGGGTATTTTTTTCACCGAAGTTCATGCGCATATTTTGATCATCGTATTCTATATTATGATGATCTAAATGCTCCTTAATGATCGAAGACATGTTTGGATGATTGATGATGTTACGATGATCAGAAAATGAATGCCAAAGTTTGTTAAAAATTTCGACAAATGGGTGTTGCCCCGACCATTTAGCGTGGCGCTAAATGGTCAGCCCGGTTCGGGCCACATGGCGCCGCGCCACGAGGCTCACCCCGCGTCCCGCCATTCGTACCAACCTCACCGACGTGGAAAAAAACCCTTCGATATTCTGTCATTAAACCTTCGATAATCGTTATAGGTTGCCATATATATATATGTGTCTGTGTGTGTGTGTGTGTGTGTGTGTGGCATGAAGAGGCAAAACCTGATGAATGGGAGTTAATGATGTTGGTGAAGATAGCATATATATATATATATATATATATATATATATATATATATATATATATATATATATATATATGTATATATACTGTATATATATATATATATATATATATATATATATGTGTGTGTGTGTGTGTATGCATATATATATATACTGTATATATATATATATATATATATATATATATATATATATATATATATATATATATATATATATATATATATATATATATATGTGTGTGTGTGTGTGTGTATATATGTACTGTATATATATATATATATATATATATATATATATATATATATATATATATATATATATATATGCGTGTGTTTGTGTGTCATGAAGAGGCCAAACCTGATAAATGAGAGTTAGGAGACTTGGTGAAAAAAAAGAGACCTGACTGATTGCAATAATTACAGTGGCCTTACACTTACGAAGATTGATGAAAAGCTGAGAGCTGAACAAGCAGGTTTCGAAAAGGTAAAAGTTGTACTGACCAAATTTTCATTTTGAGACATGTACAATAATGCATAGAATGTATAAATCGACGGTAGATGGCATTTGTGGACTATGAGAAAGTCTTTGATAGTGTGCACTGGCCAATTCCATGGATAGTCCTACGCTATTATGGAATTCCTCTTAAATATGTGAATTTGATTAAGTCTGTTCATGAGCGTAGCAAGTGCAAAGGTAATGTCCTATTAAATGAATTTCCCATGAACAGTGGCTTACTCCAAGGAAATGTGTTGTCACCTATATTGTTTATCCTCCTTATGGATTTTGTAATGCATAGGATATTCGGAGATGGCGAAGGATTGGACTGGATTGCTAATAGGAAGTGAGCAGACCTAAAATATGCTGATGAAGCTGTCATTATTAGCAGAACACCACAGGCCTTGCACTGCTTGCTTACCAGAATGAATGAAATATCACACGAGGTTGGGCTCAAGAAATATAAAAGAAATACAGATGATGAGAACGGAATATGCAATGGAAGATGAAATATCATTGGAAGGAGGAAGGATTAATGAGATAGAATCATTTAAGAATCTAGAAACTATGATCTCCAATAGAGGGTCTTTAGAATTAGAGTTTAGTGAAAGAATGAAAAAAGAAAATTAGACAATGGCTAGGTTAAGTAAAATTTGGAAATCAAATCGCCTGAATTACATATAAAAATCAGGCTATATATCAGTTTGGTGAGATTGGTGTTACTCTATGGACACGTCTTGGTATGACAATGAAACAGTCTACAATAGATGTAGTAGATTTGAGAACAAAGTCCCCACAAGGTTGTTGAGAGTTAGATGGCAGGACATCATTAGAAATGAAACTATGAGATCATGATGAGAGGTAGATGAAGATGGTTTGGGTATGCTCTTCACACTCCCCAAGAGAGATTAGTTCACCAAACGTGTAGCTGGGCTCCATAAGGCACTAGTGGAGTTGGAAGACCCAGGCCTACATAGCTGAGGACTATGAAACGTGAAGTAGGAGATGATGAATGGAGAAGTATTGAATTAAAAGCTCAAAATAGAGACGACTGGCGAAATCTAACCGAGGACCTTTGCGTCAATAGACGTAGGAGATGTTGATAATGATGGTATAATATATATATATATATATATATATATATATATATATATATATATATATATATATATATATATATATATATATACAGTATATTATGTTCAACTATCGTACATGACATACATTATACAAATCAACCAAAAGTTTACCAAACAATAGCAAAACATTGATAGCAAGTGAAAATGATAGCCAGCAAACATAAACTATAACTATATTTAAGAGGTAGAATACATATTTACAGTATTATACAAGATCCACTGAATTCTCACAGCAAACCACAAAACTAATTAATAATATACAATGTTCTTGCAAAGAAGTAGGTCTTGAGTTAACACGAATTTCGATGCAATTGCAGTGAGGGACAGACGAGGTTGCTGTTTCAGATATAAAAGGTTGATATATAGGAGCACAGCTTTTAACGTTGAAACATGAATTTTTTAACTTTTTCATCTTCAAGATATTCTATCGTTGTGTGTAGTCACTAATTTTCAGTCACTTAGGGTTTAGCTGGAAAATGTCTCCAAACACCAGCGGTGTGGTAGTCTCGTTTCCCTCCTCTTGCTTGTCACTTGTCATTTATATACGAGGGACCAACACTCCCGAATGTTCCTGACGGACAATGAGTGCCCAGGACTAGCATTACACAAGTAACAACATGAAGGAGCGGCAGAGACACTTTCGAATCTTTTGAGTTCTTATTGGCGCCGAAGGAGTATCTACAGCTCTCGTTTTAGAACACAGCTATATTTCAGTCTCAGATTACATTAGCATGTATAATAAATTATTTTTTTTTTATTTTTACATTAACATACTGTAAGGACAACGTCCTACAACGCTTACAGCATTATCATCACCTTTATATATATATATATATATATATATATATATATATATATATATATATATATATATATATATATATATATATATATATATATATATATATATATAGTGTGTGTGTGTGTAGTTATAATTCCTGACGTTGTGTGTCGTGAATTTTCTCCGACTGATTACAATTATGATTCTAGGCCCGATAGTGTGGGCCGATAACAAGACCTTGAAGAGGTTAGCCTCCTAAAACTGTCCAGGATTCAATAAAATATGAATACACTTTACAAATTTATTACAAAAATAATTATTTAACAAGGAAATTACACACTATAACATTTGAACTAATTGATAAATGAAACTGTCTCCCTTGGGGGTCTGTAACATGTGCCCGTGGGGCACTAAGTCCACGTCGGACTAAAAAAGAACTAAATACACTCAACTTCAATGTAATACCTTGGTAGAACACCTACCAAGGTTCTCTGACATATCTTAGTAAAAAAATCTAATCCCCAATCACTGGGATCACAAAGTTATAAACAGATATAAAAAACACTTGGCACTCGGAAAAAGACTAGGGGGAACCGACCTGGTTTCATGCAGTTTGGAGCAGAGATAAGAGAGAGTAACAAAGAACAACTTACTTGTTTGGGGACTATAGGTAGAGAGGACGACCATAGCTCTGGGCAGCTCCGAAGAAAACTTCGGTCTCCCGCGCTAACTAAAGTGTCCTTGGTAGAGGGGAGGGAATTCTTACGTTATTTATTTAAAAGGGGACTGATAAAGCTTCTTTATCGACCACAAGACTGAAAAACTGTTAAAGTCTTACTTCAGATCGAAGGATGAGCTTAATGCTTCGGCTAAAGGCCATAATTTGCTATAATTCACCAAACTAGAGAGTCCTTGGCTCTAAACATATACATCAATATTTTTATCGTGGTGCAGTAATACGAGACGAATTCTGTGATTCGTAAATAACAAACACTTAATTTCTCTGACACCCGCTCCTTCCCCAACAGGTGGTTAAATTTTATGCCCCAATACCGTCACGTATTGGACCATAGTCATTGGCATCAACGCCCACGAGATCTTCCAGACTTAGCTCAATTTAACGTAACGTTTGTGGAGTTAAATGGCGGGACTTTCGAATGATCAGTTCGAAACTCCCGACATCCTCCACACCCGAAATAAAGGGGCGGTGAAACGTCGGTCAATTAGGCAAGACTGGACTCGGGGGAGGAGTAACCACTCCAAGACTCCGTCAGGCTCGACAGCAATATTACCCCGGGGCAATCAACTCTTACAGGTGTGCACAAGAATGGCAATAAAAAATGTACCCAGACATATAATAGGCTACATACATCAACTATTTAAATAGAAAGGCAAGTAGGCAATGGGCCTACAATAATCAATAAGCATGTATATATACACAAGAATGGCAATAAAAATGTACCCAGACATATAATACATACAACAATCCAATCATAAGGCAATCTGCCCTTAATCATATCAATGGAATCACCTTTCCCACACTGCCACACCTTGGCAATTACTTTAGGGGGAACAAGAGGGAGGGGCCTGGTTCTGTACAACGCTCGGTTAAGTACGAGAGACCATCCCATCCCCGTTCTCCACACCCGACGCACTTCCAACCTCTGTGGATTCATTCGCACCTACATTCACTTCTTTTCATCCTCCCTACCTACCGGATGGGGCACTCCCTTTTTCACTCACTGTTTGCAACTATGCATTATATATCCTCACTCCGGACTAAACGTTCTATCAGTTCTCGCTGCTTCGCAGCGGCCCTTCTCAATGGGCGTGTGGAACGTCCTTGTGCGTCCGTCGTCTCGGATCCTGTCTCATTTTCACTTGCCTCACTTACTGCATTGTTATCACTATTAGCGTCATTATCCAAGGTCTCTGTGGCTGGTTGTCGAGATGTCGTAGCCTGAGCCATCTCCTGGTTGTCCCCAGACGTCTCAACAATCCCTGGCATTCCTGCTGGCAAACTGTACGCACCCTCCTCTCCGTCGTCGTCGTCGTCTTCTCCAACACCATCATCAGAGGAGGCAATTTCCAGGGGAACCAGGTGGCTAACAGCTCGCAGGGACTCGACATCCTCAAATAACACCTTGGCTGAGCCCACGACTCCGTCGTCGTCAGGATGTGTCTCCACGACACGTCCAAGGGGCCACGTAGCTCTTTTTTTATTTTCTTGCTTGACTAGCACGACGTCTCCGGGGTGCAGCTTGGAAGGTTCCCCAGATCGACAGTCCTGTCGGGCTCTCAGGGCACTCAAATACTCCTTTCTCCACCTCTCTCGGAAGGCCTTCAAAGAGTCTGTCAGTTTTATATAACTGTCCCGTAGTCTCCGGGCGGTGAAGGTCGCATTGAGGTGGTCGTCCGGCAAGATCGGTGCCATGAGGTGGACTGGGTGTCATCTCAGCAAATGGGAGGGAGTGAAGACCTCATCCTCGCACTTGTCGCCGCTGTACATTAGAGGCCTGTTATTTACCACTGCTTCTGCTTCCTTCACAAGGGTTAATACGTGGGCGTCCGGAAGGTCCTTCTTCCCGAGGGCTATCTGGAGGGTACGTTTCGTCACTCCGATCAGGCGCTCGAAGAACCCACCTTTCCAAGGTGCACGGGGCATCTGAAAGCGCCAATCTATGCCAGTTCTCCTCAGGAACTGCTGAACTTCATCCTCTTCGTAGAGTCCCTGAAGGAGGTTGCTGGTAGTCTTGAACGTTTGATGATTATTAGATGTGATGAACGACGGAGCACCGTGGGTGGCACAAAATCGTCTTAGGGCTAAGACGAATTCTTCCGCTTCCAGGGAGGGGCAGAAATCGAGGTACACGGCCCTGCTGGCCATGCATGTCACAATCAGTATGTAGCCTGGCCGCGTTTCAGTCTGTATGGCCGCTGTATGGTCCACTCCGACTGCTGTAAAGGGCTTCGTTAGGGTGATCCTTTCCTTCGGTATGGGGGGTGGTGGTGGCTGTCTCAACAGGGGCTGGAAGGCTAGCACGCATTCTGGACACTGTCGTACGGTCCGCTTCACAATGGAACGTAGGCCCGCCGCCCAGCATTTCTGTCGAAAGATACCCATTAGTGTATTCACACCACAATGTAAGTGCAAACGGTGTAAATATCTTAAATAAGCCCTAACTAAGTACCCTTTGGCTGGCAAGAGAATTTAATGTTTAATTTCCTCTACTTAGGACACTCGTCCCCCAGTGCAAATTAATTTATCGTCTAACACTAGTTTTAATTGTCTGACAAAATTAGTAACTTCACGAGGGGGTCTGAAACCGCCCTCCAATTAAGCATACACTGTAGGCAAATAATGTTTTTGCTCTAGTTGGACAACAATACTGAACGGATGCCGTTTCAATCTGGTAAACCTTTGAATTACCCTAGCAACTCTCAACAAGAATTGGAACTCTACTTCCCTCTGTAGAATTTCCCATATCTCTCCTGGTGGGACAGGTCTTATTTCCTCCCTCATTTCTTGTACCGCCACCACTATGGTGTTTTCATGGGTAGGCTCGTCCTCCTCATACGGAACAGGCTCTCCTGTGGTCCTCAAGAAGTCTGGACCATTTTACCAAAGAGGGTTATTTAGCAGTTGTTGCGTCGTTGCTCCTCTGGACAGGACGTCAGCAGGATTCTGTTTGCTTGGGACATGGTTTAAACTGAATCGGCAAACCTGATGAAGAAAAACAATCTCCGCCACTCGGTTAGATATAAATATGTTCTTGTGGTCCTTGGCATCGGGAGATGCTACCCATGCCAACGTGACCTTGCTGTCGGTCCACATGACTATCTCTCGTGGCTCTATCAGCTCTTTGAGTGTCCTAGCTAATCTGCAGCCTAACAACAATGCTAATAGTTCTAGCTTGGGAATTGTCAACTTGTTCATCCCCCTTGGAGTGATCCTCATTTTACAAGTGAGTAGGCTTACCTGATTGCAATTGTCCCTAGTATATGCTACTGCGCTGTATGCCTTACTGCTGGCATCGGTGAATACATGGAGCTCTAAACCTTTCTTACCTACTGCTCTTGGAAATGTGATGTCGCTCACCGCTTTCAATTCACTCAACAACTCATTCGCTTCTCTAGCTTTCTCTCTCTTTAACACATCATCCTAACCCACGTTATCCTCCCATAGTTGTTGGAGGAAGAGTTTTCCTCTTACAAATATTGGGCTTACCAAACCTAGAGGATCGTAAATTGAAACCAACATGGAGAGTACCCTACGCTTCGTAGGCATCCATCCCTCCCCCAATTCACTGATTCTCTTACTTTCTTTCACACACAATCTGTCGACGTCCCGGGCCCATCGCAGCCCAAGCACGTTCACATTCACCGGCTCACTCCACTGCTTCTCGCTATCGAAGGCTAAGTGATTGGACGCCAACCCCTCTAAAGGCATACCAGCCCCTTTTAAGATCTTATTGACAGACTCATACTCCTGCCTCATGCTCTCTAGATCCTCGAAAGTACTAAGATAATTATCTACGTAAAACGACTTCGTCAAATCTGGCCTACCTTCCCTTTTGAAATGACAGTTTAAAACTTGTTGCAACAAAAAGTGCCTCGCCGGGATGCCGAACACCACGACTCTAAAGGCGAAGGTGAGCACTCGACCTGCTATCTCGCGCCACAGAAATCGTGTGTATTTGGCATCACGAGGATCTAACAAAACACGGTGGAAGGCCTTGCTGATATCGGCTAGCGTGGCATATTTGTTCAACCTGAACCTTATGAGCAAATGATATGCTAATTCTACCAGATTGGGGCCAGGTAAGAGGCATTCATTCAACGATTTATGACCCTTGGATTTCGCCAAGGCATTGAACACGATTTTGAAGGGGGTCGTGCGGCTATCTTTCTTAATTCCAAAATGCGGCATATAATACCCTTCAACCTTGGGTTCCTTCACTTCTGATATAAAACCTGCTTCAAGATATTTATTTATCACTCCCTGATATTGATCAAAATATTCCCTGTCCTTCCTGAACTTAGTTTGCAACGACTCTAACTGCGCTACAGCGTTTCGATAGTTCGTATCTGGCCTAGCATCCGACCTGAATGGTAGGCTAACCTGATAACCCTCAGGTTTCTTTACAACACTTTGTGACACCTTTCGCATGGCTTCCGCCTCGCGAACAGTATATTGCTCTGATGGGGCGATGCCAACACGGTCCAAACGCTATCACTCATCTACGTCAAACTGGTATGGATCACTCGCAATTTTACATACTCTCAGCGTTTTCACCTGTTCGATCCTTTTCCCTTCCAATAGCCACTGCGGCACTTTCCCATATGGCGACATACCATTATGGGTCAGGAAAAGATTTATCCCATCAACCTTCTCGATGCCTATGATGAAGTAGCTAAAATAATCAGCCCCTACTAAAATGTGGAAATTTTTCAGCACATCGGACTTGTTCTCTGGATCGGCTAATTTGACTCCTTTACTCAACCGATGCTGTCTGACTTGTACATAACCAGCGTTATGTATTGGGATGTCAACGTTTTCGTGTGCCACCAGCTTCATTCTTACTGTTCTTTTTCCCATCTCTACCCTACAGCTTACAACATCATATTGCCCGCTTATTTCTGCGGAGCCAACGGAGCTATGTTCGATGCTACCCTTCCTACCATCGGTAAGCCTAATTATCTCGCGGTTTTCGCAGATATGAAGCTATTTTGGCTTCCTGAATCGAGGAATAAGCGGACTCGCTTGTTACCTTTTTTATGATTGACTTCAGCCATAGCCATTGGCAAGTTGGTACATGGGAGGTCCACGTCGGATGTCTGTGCGATCTTTGCACTTTTGCACTGTTTGGATTCCACTTTATCTTTAGAAGGGCGGGGGGCAGTTTCCAGTTTCGTGCTGTCGAGGTGTCGCATTTACTACGGGGCGGGACGTTGTAGACGGACTACTACTATTACTTGGACCTGATTGCGGTCGTCTTCCCGCATTATAATTATCACAAATGGCTGTGTGGTGGTTAGCATTACAATTTTTACAAGAGTTTGGGACGGGACACTTATCACTTCGATGACCAGACTTTGTACAATTGAAACAGAGGCCCCTTTTTAGCAAAATGCGACGTCTGGCAATCACATCAGTTACTTGTCGGCATCCGTGAGGCGGGTGCAGTTCGTTACAAAAGGGACAAGAATTATTGTGGATGGGTTTTGTCTTCGCTCTTACACTGATGTCTACTCTCTTGCCAGGTTCAAGTTTATCTCCTCGCTGCAAGGCATCGTCCTCGAACCTTCTGATAATGAAATCTATCACGTTAAAGAACTCATCTAACATATAGTCACACTTTCTTAGATGCTCGACCACTTTCCTGTAGAGCTTCCCTTCAGACAGCTTTTGATTAATGAGGCTCATGACTATACCATGGCCTATATCATTACTACTTAGCCTCTTGATTTGCTCAATTATAATTGCGAAACGGAACCTTTTCAGCTCTACAGGATCTAATGAGGGTACAAAGATATTAGCCAACTTTCTGTGCAAAATTACGAGTGTCTGATGGACATTACCATACTGTTTACCTAAAAGATCCAACGCTATTTTATAGTTTGCGGCAGTTACACTTAGGGATTTCACGATCCTAAGCAGCTCTCTGCCTAAGGTCCCCAACAAATATGTGAATTTAGATACATCATCTAAATCTGCTCTTCGATCTACATGTATCGTAAAGAGCTCTCGAAATGAAGCATATTCCTGCACTTCCCCTTCAGACGTGGGGAGAAGCAGCGGCTTCAATCGGGGGAGGGAAACATTCCCCATTGGAGCGACTTTCACTCTGTCAATGCGATTATATAGAAGGGTAGAAGCTCGCGTAGCTTCTCCCAACGGCTGATTCGGGCTTCTAAACTAGGTTCTAGTTTAACATATTGATTCTTATACAGCTCTCTTGGCTGTCTTACCTCCTCTTGTAATTCCATGACCAGATTCTGGTACACTGATTCAGAGTAGGTTTCTACCAATGCGCGTTGCGTTTCACTAAGTACAGTAAGTCGACTATGAGGCCCATTGACGCCTCGATGTGTACAATCGTGGCCACCGCCATTTTGACTAACTTTACTCTATTTTAGGGGGGGGGGTGGTTTGGCAAACTAGAAAGAAAGAGAATTATATTTACGTTAAGAAGGTGGGGGCACAAAAAAAACCAAAGGCGCACGCGGTCGATCGCACATCGGGACGCTGAGGACTTTAATTGTTACGTCTCTCCCTCTCTCTCCTGATCAGCCTCATCAAACGGTTGAGGAAAGCATTGCAAATTGTTTGATCGAAGTGGACTCCGTCCCTTACCCTGCCCTCGCTGTAGGCTCTTGAATTCATCGGCAGGTGTCTCACACCGTACCGATGCCTCGTTGAATAATACTTGGAGACTCTCGCGTTAAAGTTCTTTACCTTGCTTATATACTCGGTCGGATTGACAGCGAACCTATTGTCAGGTAGGTACCCCCTAACCTTGGCATCACAAATAGCTATAATTTCTGTAATGTTCCTCAACCGTTCAACCAGGACCCTTAAGTTATCCCACACGGTTTTGGGGTGGTCGGTGGCCAGGTCGTTCCCTCCCAGGTACAAGACAATCAGATCATACCTCTTCTGCCAATATCGGAAATCGTCATTTAGGAATTGATTAACCAGACCCCCTGGCCTTCAGTAAATTTCTTCCTCGTTACCTGAACATTGCGGCAGATTCGGGGGAAGCTGGCTATGTCCTATCAGGGCTACTCTAAAGGTCATACTTTACTGATTTCCTTTCTAGCTCTGGGAGGCACTTGTTATCCGGTTCGAAGGACCAAATGTCGTGAATTTTCTCCGACTGATTACAATTATGATTCTAGGCCCGATGGTGTGGGCCGATAACAAGACCTTGAAGAGGTTAGCCTCCTAAAACTGTCCAGGATTCAATAAAATATGAATACACTTCACAAATTTATTACAAAAATAACTATTTAACAAGGAAATTACACACTAAAACATTTGAACTAATTGATAAATGAAACTGTCTCCCTTGGGGGTCTGTAACATGTGCCCGTGGGCACTAAGTCCATGTCGGACTAAAAGAGAACTAAATACACTCAACTTCAATGTAATACCTTGGTAGAACACCTACCAAGGTTCTCTGACATATCTTAGTTAAAAAATCTAATCCCCAATCACTGGGATCACAAAGTTATAAACAGATATAAAAAACACTTGGCACTCAGAAAAAGACTAGGGGGGACCGACTTGGTTTCATGCAGTTTGGAGCAGAGATAAGAGAGAGTAACAAAGAACAACTTACTTGTTTGGGGACTATAGGTAGAGAGGACGACCGTACCTCTGAGCAGCTCCGAAGAAAACTTTGGTCTCCCGCGCTAACTAAAGTGTCCTTGGTAGAGGGGAGGGAATTCTTACGTTATTTATTTAAAAGGGGACTGATAAAGTTTCTTTATCGACCACAAGACTGAAAAACTGTTAAAGTCTTACTTCAGATCGAAGGATGAGCTTAATGCTTCGGCTAAAGGCCATAATTTGCTATAATCCACCAAACTAGAGAGTCCTTGGCTCTAAACATATACATCAATATTTTTATCGTGGTGCAGTAATACGAGACAAATTCTGTGATTCGTAAATAACAAACACTTAATTTCTCTGACACCCGCTCCTTCCCCAACAGGTGGTTAAATTTTATGCCCCAATACCGTCACATATTGGACCATAGTCATTGGCATCAACGCCCGCGAGATCTTCCAGACTTAGCTGAATTTAACGTAACGTTTGTGGAGTTAAATGGCGGGAGTTTCCAATGATCAGTTCGAAACTCCCGACATTGTGATAGATCAGTACTTGATGGTTCTCACCAAAGACTATAAACTGAAGAAAGATAGGAAGGCTGACTCCTGAGCCTAATAGCACTCAATTGAGTGTGCTAGTAAAAGATGCCAGATACTCCCATACGAACGAATGACTCCATCTATTGAGCGGACGGTTAAACATTCAGATCGGTAATGCTTACGGGAATACAGGATGGAATTCCATTATATATTTTGCTACATTTCTTTTCATTATTTGCAGTATATTTTATTCTTATACTTATGACATTCTTAAATTTTAGATAACTAAATTATAATTCTACAAATAGGTAGGCCTATATAAATAGATTAAGAATACATATCTTTATGTTTCTCTGTCTATTTTTCAGAAACTTAATCGCTATATCTCTTATAATTTAGTTATTTTTCTTGCAGTATTAAGTATTGTAATTACAATAATTTTTAAATGCTCTATACATAATTAAGTTAATTTTCTTTCAATATTAAATATTGTATATTACAATAATTTTAAATGTTCGATACAATATCATGTTCGAGTAAAGTAAAACATACTGTATATCTGATTTGTTAAATTTAGCCAAAAGTGCATATGTGTAGGCATAGACTACATTTTATTACAGTTTGTAGGCTACTGTAGAATGGAGATATTAGGATTATATAAAACACATTTGCAAATTTTTTATCGAAACGGAAATGCATGATGCACTCATGTACACTCTTTAGTAATCTAAACTATTGAATGTATACACAGAAACTGTGGAAATTGTTTCCACGCTTTATTTTAGTCAACCCCGTTATTCCATTTTTTATTTTTTGCTTGTTATTTTCTGGGTTTTACGCATCTCTTTTTTTCTTTTGTTTCCTTTGTAACCTTCATTATTATACCCTTAAATATTCATTGCTGCTAACATGTCCATCATTCCCCTGTAATGCTTTACCTTTCATCACCTCATTCCTCTGTAGATGATTTTATCTCATTTCCTGAGCTCACAGTACATTGTTTGACGATGCAACCGACCGTCGACAATTTTTAAGAAAAAACAGCACTTGGTTGCGTTCTGTTCCAAATGCCCTTGAAGCTTTGGATGTTTATCCACAATTGGTTTGTATTTAAGTAACGCTTTAATTTACGTAACTCATTGATCTTAGCTTATTGCTATTTACATCTCAGTACCTATTTATGAGTATGTCTAGCTAGGATTGTTTTTTGTGTTATTGAACATCACTAAATGCCACTTAATTTTTTTGTATGTATATTAATTTTTATAAACCAGAACGTAGGATTTCTTTATAATTACACTCCCCTGGAGTTTCAAGAATGATCCTTGTATTTATAAAAAGCACCCTTAAGCGAACCACGTACTCATGAAAATTTGAAGAAGAAGGACTCAACCTGCTTGAACCTGCTCAGCGCCGGGAGGAAGAAGCGTGTGAGCGCCCCACTTAAAAACCAGGAAGCGTGGAAGACGGACGTAGATATAGCCTCTTCTTCCGAGACGTCGTTGTGGTATAGGCGTCGGTTCGACTACCTGTTGGTCAACCATTTACTAACCAACAGTATGCCTTTTTGGGCTCAAGCCATGACGTCCTGATGGAAGGTTCCTTCGGTAGCTTCCTTGGGTATATTTAACTACAAGGATATTCCCAGAGAATTAAACCACAGGTTATCACAGAATTCTTACTTCTGGTGCGAGTACCCTAAAGGTTTCCCTCTAAGATATCGTATATCAACAGGGGACGCATGTATTAACACGCCACATAGCTATCTGCACCCCATATAGAGTTAACACTTCGATATGGAAAGGTGGAGAATAACTGGGGAGCCGTTCCACAGTTACATTCATCCCTGGCTGCTTTTGGTACTCGAAACGTAAACAAACGGGCGCCATTGCTAAATGACGTCATGTCCGTCCTCATCCTTCTGCTTGTAGCACCTTGCTCTAGACGGATTTCCCCTTGTGCGATTTTCATCGACTTGCATCGCCGTTATGTCTTTACCTTCAGCCTCGCCTTCTGGAAAGTTGAGTACCAGGTCCCAGTATTGTTTAAATAAGCTCTAGCCGTAAAGTAACTTTTACTTTTCGTAATATTTTGTGTTTTGTGGCAGAGCTGTGCTGCTACCGGACACGCCATTTTATGGCGTCGCTGTTCTCTTGCATGCCTTATTTAGCTAGCCAGAACAGCTTTATCCGGCCTCTTAACTAATTGATATTGTTAGTTATTTAGTCTTCATAGCTAGGAACTACGTATATCGTGTTTTAACGCTCTATTACTCGGTCGTCGTTCGACCCCATACTAGATCGCTAGCTTAGCCCCTAGGCTAGATAGCCTAGCACTTGTGTTCATGCATGATATATTCCAGTGATCCTAGGTTAAGTTATGAAGATAGTGGCATTATTTATCATACTGTTAACTGTGATGTAAGTGTTTTCGCCTTCAGGGACCATATAGGGGATCGGTTTGATTGCGTTCCTTTCTAACCTAACCTAAATGTAGGAACCCCTATATGCTCCCTCCATCCCCTGCCTACGGGCTTTCCCTCTGTGTGGCCATGCTTGCCCTTCTATATAGGGGAATCTTGTCCCAATCAGAGTATTTATCGCTTTCTCTGTCTACCCTAAGGGAATGATCCCCCCTTAGGGTTGCGACCGAGAAAGAGGAACGGCTCTGCCCTTCCTCAGTTGCTTCTGGTTGGGTTACTCATCCCTCCCTGCAACTTGCGATGTGTCTTTCCGCCTACCTAGCCTGGGAATTAACATTCCTTATCTAGGTTAGGCTTTGGGGGGGGCTAGTTCTGTACTGTACTTTTATAGTTTGAGACGGTACCCTTACACCATTCTCATTCAGGTTACCTACCCTAGGCTAGGGAGCGTTCTCTCTTTCCTTGGTGGCCGTTCTTGTACAGAGCCTCCTCTATGAAAGACCCCTCTTCTTCTCCCTCCCCACCTATCCCTTTGGTGTAGGCTAGCCTATACATAGGCTTGCCTATACACATCTGTCCCTAGTCCTACAACTCCTCCCTTGGGTGGAGTGATAGGGCTATCTTGCTCTCCTGCTGAGCAGGCCGCTCTGGTACACATACCCCTCATAGCGTCCTATGGGGGTAGCCACTGGCAGCGATTTGTCCAGCAGGGGGTTCCCCCTCTTGAGTGTACTCTAACCCAACCTTGGGTTACCCTGGCACCCGGCCGACTGCCGGCCCCCTGCCATTGGATGCTAGGAGTATCTACTCCTATCATGTGTACACTCTCTCTGGAGGGATGCCGGAGGGGTATGTGGTCTTACCCCTCCAATCCCTCCTTACCTTTCTCTCCATCTATCCATGTGCCGGTCCCTTGCCGCCTCCACTGCCGGCGATACCGCCCTACACTTTGGTGACACTCTTTCATAAGATACCCACCCTCCTCTAAGTCATCAGCCTTCCGTGTGCCGGGGGCTGCCGCCTTCCGTCGGCATACAACCGATGTTCCACCCCTCCCTTACCTAGTTTCAGTTGGCCGACCTTCGGGCCGGCCTCCGGCGTGCCAGCATTGATTACTGGCAGTCTGGGTATACTACCATATACTTAATTATCTTATGAACTGATCCAAGCTCACCAAGCCGTCAGCCTTCGACTGCCGGAGCCGCCGGCGACCCTCCGCTGTGCCGGCGGTCGCCAAGATGGTATTATGCTTAGATACTCAATGTGTCTGTCTTGATGCCTTCCACCCTGCTGGAGCGGCCTCCGGCCGGCGTGCCGTCGGCCTGGCGGCGCCCTCCGGAGGCGCCAAGGGACATGCACCCCTTCTCTTACCTGCCCACAACATGCCGACAGTCCTACACTACAGCCAGATGGTTTAGCCACTTCTATATATAGGTATTGTCTTACCATCTAAACTTGTGGCTGTGCTGTCTTCTTGCACATTACAATATTCCAGCATACTCTGTGTGTCTTAGCACGGCCGGTTGCCCGATCCTATATCTAATACGGGGCTCCAATTACCCTTCTACCCCAGGGAACTGAGTGGTCTCAGTCCCTGATACACCTCGCAGGCAATTTCTGTTAGAAACTTAGCTTCTACCCACCACGGTGATCCACATGGATTTCCGTTTTGTGTCCTTCAGCCACAAAAGAAATTACCTAATGATAAGGTTACGGTAACCGACTGGGTGGGATTCACAAGTATGTGTCTATCTACTTCCTTTCCCGCTCCTACCCTCAAACATTATAATACTTATGAATTATTTAATGTTAGATAAAATTTTGATTACTTAATCTTAATCTTAGAGTAATGTAAGTCATTCTTATGCCTTCCATATACTCATGATCTCTTTCTTTTACAGGAGGAGTATATGAAGTGTGAAAGCAACTTCTGTGGAGTGAAACGCCCGGACTTCTACGGGCACAAGGCATGTCAGACCTGCGCCGCCAAGAGAGGCGACCTGAAATTCTGGGACCCGCAGCACTGTACAGTCTGCAAGAGTCATCTGGTTGAAGCGTTCGACGATCCTCCTTCAGCGGAGGCAAGGGACAACGCTCGGGAGAAGCTACGCAAGTGGGTGCGTGGCTTCCAGAAGAACGCCACCGGACCGTATCTCGCCACCGAAGATTTGAGGGCCTTGATCTTTCCGAAGGCATCAAAAAACTCAGTGGTCCCCAATGATCAGATTCCCACCGTCCAGATAGTGGTGGAACCTGATATTGTCATGGCCCAGTCCATGCATGAGTGCCGTCTAGATTCCAACAACGCAGAACGTATGTCGGAAGTTTCGGAAGAAACGGAGAGGAACCTCATGGGCGAGGAGCTCAACTATGAGGAAGATCAGGTGGAATACCCTGTTTCGGAGCATGAGGTCGCTCCCATTCCTACCCCCGCACCGACTCCTACACTGACCGAGGAATCCCTTCCTTCGACGTCTGCCACCCCAGATCCTCTCCCATCAGGCACTCAGGAGGTCTTCAAGATGCTTGAAGCCCTCATGGATAAAAATCTTCGCGAGACCCACGAGCTATTCAGGTCTAACTTGGGAAGTTTTAAACAACCGAAACGGATTTTGGTTAAGGACCTCCCTGCTTGCTCGGATACTAACCCATGGAGGTATGCCGAGCACATGCCGATCACCACGGACAAGATCTTCATCAGTGAGAAGGTCGGCTCGATCGCGTTGGAAGAAGTGGAGTTCTTCCCGAATTTCGAGGCTTATCCGGACTGTTACGTCCGGCTCAGGTCCGAACCCGCCTCTAAAGAAGAGACCGAACCGAAGGAGGTAATTGTGTTCGATCTCACGAAGGCCCAGGCTATGCTAGCCAACACGGTGAAGAGTAGGGGCTTCACCAATTCCAAGATGCCGGCGCTCAGCAAAAAGCACCCAACCTTTGTTGCACCGAACAATGCGACCTTCCCCTTTATAGAAAAGGCCTTCACTGCGGTATTGAAAGCAGTGGAAGAAGGGAAACCTTGCCCTGTACTGGAGGAGTGCATACCCTTCTCCCTGACTGTTCCCCCTGATGATAGACACTGGAAAGACGTCCAGTCAACATTCACAGTGGAGAAGTTAGAGCCTGACGTTTCCGGTCGTCAGTTTAATGAGGACCTCCCGAAGCTCAACGATCACCTCCTGCGTAGGGAACAAGATACGAAGGAGAGGCTTGCCGCATCGCTGTCCCTCCAGGTACAGCTTGAAGTCATGGCCGGAGACACTAGAATCCTGGACTTCTACATGGTCCTAGCCAAAACGCATTTGGCAACGGTAATGAAGGACCTGTACAGCTTCACTAGGGCTCACAGAGCCTGTCGTGAATTCGTGTTCGCGAACGCTACGGTGAAACACGAACCCCGGAGGCTGATTTCCTCCAATATCTGGGGTAAATACCTCTTTCCATCCTCCTTAGTGAAAGAGATCGCTGACAAAGCCGCCACGGAGAACAGGAACCTTCTCCATAAGTGGGGCATGTCGAAGAAAAGGAAATCCTCTCAGGACGATGGCCCTCAACCTAAGAGGAAACCTCAGAAACCCAAACCCCAGCAACGTCAACAGAGACGGCAGTTTCCGGGTTCCGCTACTCCCCAAGTGGCAGCTCAGCCACAACAGACCTTTCAGCTGGTCACCCAACCGGTGGTATCGCAGTCACCGGTCTTCACCCCTGCATTTGAGCAGCACACCATTACCTTTCATCCCAAGGGTAGAGGCTCAAAAAGAGGTTCTGGCAGAGATTCGTCTCACTGCCCCTCCAGAGGCAGAGGAGGAAGGGGAGCCAGCGGCCGAGGTGGCAAACCCTCGGGAAGCCAGAAGCAATGAAGTGCTTCCGGTGGGAGGAAGACTCCGCCAATTCCAGGATCGTTGGACCTTCGATCCCTGGGCACACAGCATCGTCAAGAAGGGACTAGGCTGGAGCTGGACACAACAACCCCCAGCCTTCCAGCAATTCTTCCAACAGTCAACCCCCCTCCTGGAAGAATACGTCCTGGAACTCTTGAACAAGAAGGTGATCAGGAGGGTAAAGTCAACCAGGTTCCAAGGGAGACTATTTTGCGTCCCCAAGAAGGACTCTGACAAACTCAGAGTCATTTTAGACTCTTCCCCCCTCAACAAGTTCATTGCGAACAACAAGTTCAAGATGCTGACTCTTCAACAAATAAGGACCCTCCTGCCTCAAGGGTCCTATACGGTCTCCATAGGATTTCGACTCCAAAGGAAAAGTTACGCCTTCAGGGCCATGCCCTTCGGGCTCAACGTGGCCCCACGGATCTTCACCAAGCTGGTAGACGCCATCGTCCAACAGCTCCGCCTTCGCGGCGTCCAACTGATGGCTTACCTAGACGACTGGCTGGTCTGGGCGACATCGCTCGAAGATTGTGTACGATCCTGCAACAAAGTCACCCAGTTCCTAGAACATCTGGGATTCAAGATAAACGCCGAGAAATCTCGCCTCTCTCCCTCTCTCCAGCTCAGAAGTTCCAATGGTTGGGAATCCATATGGATCTTCAGTCACACCGCCTTTCCATCCCGCAGAAGAAAAGAAAGGTAATAGCAGGGTCTGTCAGAAAACTGCTGAAATCCAAGCGGATCTCAAGACGACAGCAGGAACAAGTTCTAGGCTCTCTACAGTTCGCCTCTGTGACAAACCCAGTGCTTCGCGCACAGCTAAAGGATGCCGCGGGAGTCTGGAGACGTTCTGCATCCATCGCTCGAAGAGACCTCAAGAGACGGCTTCCAAACAGACTACGGCTACTCTTAAAGCCGTGGTCGGAAGCAAAGGCCCTGAAAAGGTCCATTCCTCTTCAACACCCGCCTCCATCGCTCAACATCCACACGGACGCTTCGCTGGAGGGTTGGGGAGGTCACTCCCACCAACGATAGGTTCAGGGAACATGGTCTCCCCTATTCAAGACGTTTCACATCAACATCTTGGAGGCCATGGCGGTCCTTCTCACTCTGAAGAAACTCTCTCCGCCTCCCTCGATCCACATCCGTCTGACTCTGGACAACTCGGTGGTAGTCAGATGTCTCAATCGTCAGGGCTCGAGATCGCCCCAGATAAATCAGGTACTTCTTCCAATCTTCCGTCTGGCAGAAAAGAAGAAATGGCACCTGTCTGCAGTTCACCTACAAGGATTCCGCAATGTGACGGCGGACGCTCTATCACAGACAAACCCAATAGAGTCAGAATGGTCTCTAGACGCAAGATCATTCTCCTTCATCTCTCGCCAAGTCCCGGAACTTCAGATCGATCTCTTCGCAACGAGCGACAACAATCAACTTCCTCGTTATGTGGCCCCGTACAAGGACCCCAAGGCAGAAGCAGTGGATGCCATGTCACTGGATTGGAACAGATGGTCCAGGATATACCTGTTCCCTCCCCCCAACCTTCTGCTGAAAGTCCTCTCCAAACTGAGAACCTTCAAAGGGACAGCGGCCCTAGTGGGTCCCAAGTGGCCCCGGAGCAATTGGTACCCCCCTGGTCCTGGAGCTGCAGCCCACGCTGATCCCCCTCCCGGGCCCAGTTCTCTCTCAGCAAGTACAGAAGTCGACTGTCTTCGCTTCATCACTGAAAGTCAGGGACCTTCATCTCATGATTTTCTCTCCGTAGCTGCAAAAAAAGGTTTGGGATCTCGAAGAAAAGTCTAGACTTCCTCGAGGAATACAAGACCGAATCCACACGACGGCAATATGAATCGTCCTGGAGAAAGTGGGTCTCGTTCGTCAAAGCAAAAAATCCTACGGAAATCACCATTGATTTTTGCATGTCCTTCTTCATTCACCTTCATGGACAAGGCTTAGCAGCCAACACGATTTCTACCTGCAAATCGGCTTTGACTAGACCACTACTGTACGCCTTCCAGATTGATCTGTCCAGCGATATCAATAAACTACCAAAGGCATGCGCTAGACTACGCCCAGCACCTCCGCCAAAACCTATCTCCTGGTCCCTGGACAAGGTGCTCCATTTTGCCTCTAACTTGGACAACGATTCGTGCCCTCTCAAGGATCTGACTCAAAAAGTTATCTTCCTTTTTGCTCTCGCCTCGGGAGCCAGAGTCAGCGAAATAGTGGCATTATCAAGAGATGAGGGTCATATCTTGTTCGCAGATACAGGATAACTTACCCTCTTCCCTAATCCGACGTTTCTCGCAAAAAATGAATTACCCACCAAGAGATGGGGCCCCCTGGAGAATCTGCCCCCTGAAGGAAGATGTCTCTCTATGTCCAGTGGAGAGTCTCAAGGTCTATCTTCGAAGAACTTCAGACTTCGGTGGAGGTCAACTCTTCAAAGGAGAAACCTCGGGTAGTGACCGGTCACTGAAACAACTAAGAGCGAAAATCACCTACTTCATTCGCAGAGCGGATCCTGACAGTACACCCGCAGGTCATGATCCTAGAAAAGTTGCGTCTTCTCTGAATTTCTTCCAGAGTATGGATTTCGAAAGCCTCAAGAGCTTCACAGGATGGAAATCTTCACGCGTTTTCTTCAAGCACTACGCGAAGCAAGTGCATGAAGTCAAACATTTCGTGGTAGCCGCAGATAGTGTTATGAAACCTGCCGTTTAACTCTGCATAGAACAGCGAGTTACTTGGGACTTTAACTCTACGGGTGCCTGTGTTGACCCTCGTGTGATTCATAGTGATTTCATGGACACTTAGTGTTTCTAATAGACTGTTCTTATCAAGGTGAAATGTCATAGACTTCACATGAGTGCCACATGCCCTAGGGCATGATGTGTTTTTTTCTTTGATAAAGACTGATGTTCCTCAGGAACTTGTGTTTTCTAAATTTGAAATTTCTTTCAGATTCAAGATTGAAGTCTTCTATTGTCTATGTACATTATTTATTATTGTAAATTAACTTTACACCCTTTATTGCAATTATTATTACTATAACCTGCAATTTATGAAATAAAATGTCTATTTTATTACTTGTGCGTCTCTCTTCGCTCCTATTACCATTATGAAATACATGATTGTCATAGTTTCATTTACCCCTTTCACTTGAAATGAGAAGAATAATATAAATTGTCTGTATTATATACTCACCCATGCCGTGTAATATTCCTACTTGAATACTTACCTTCGTCATGCCTTCGAGACCAGATTGATCTCTAATCTATGGAATGTAGTGATTAATTATCACTTGTCCACTCTTGAGAATATTCCTACACAAATATTAACCTTCTGTCTTGTCTCCGAGTCCTACACGAACTCTCCGCAGGGTGAGTAGCCCTTCGATGACCACTTTGGATTTTGGTATAATCCGCCGGGACTTCTCTGCCAGGGGGGCAGGAAGCTGGATCCCCACGGAACCTCTACCGAGGTCACATTACATACCTCTATTCGAAGCCCTTGGCACTTACTCCAAAAAAGGGGAAATTTTCCACGATACATTGATTCTCTGGTACTCTTCCATCAGGACGTCATGGCTTGAGCCCAAAAAACGGATTTTGAGCGAAGCAAAAATCTATTTTTGGGTGAGATAGCCATGACGTCCTGATGGACCCTCCCGTCTATTCTAGTCCAGCCTTTCAGGCCCTACCCTGTCCTGCTGTATCATGGAGATTAGCAAGGAGCTGGCATCAGGATGAGGACGGACGTGACGTCATTTAGCAATGGCGCCCGTTTGTTTACGTTTCGAGTACCAAAAGTAGCCACGGATGAGTGTAACTGTGGAACAGCTCCCCAGTTATTCTCCACCTTTCCATATCGAAGTGTTAACTCTATATGTGGTGCAGATAGCTATGTGGCGTGTTAATACATGCGTCCCCTGTTGATATACGATATCTTACAGGGAAACCTTTAGGATACTCGCACCAGAATTAAGAATTCTGTGATAACCTGTGGTTTAATTCTCTGGGAATATCCTTGTAGTTAAATATACCCAAGGAAGCTACCGAAGGAACCTTCCATCAGGACGTCATGGCCATCTCACCCAGAAATAGATTTTTCGCTTCGCTCAAAATCCGTTTATTTTGTGCCATTATTCAAACGATAGGACTAAGAAGACAAAACACGACTGTGCAGAACTGAAGATGCACCGTGTTGTTAACAGTTTTCAAGATGCCTCCACTTCAATCAACCCTCAAGAGCGTGAGTGCAAATTAGCGGTGCTCAACCTTGGCCAAGGAATTGTACCCCCCATTTTTTTCTAGCCTTTATTTGACGATGTGCACATTTAGCTAGGAAGTCATGTTCAAACTGTCTGGTTTAATCATTCGTGGCGTGTCCATTAACATAAGTTGTGTTCCCGTTCCCCTCTATCAAGTTTGAAATTTTATTGCCCGAGAGGAATGTGTTCAAAGTAGTGAGTAGAACTTTTGGTATTATTTCAGTCACCATTTTTACTTTCATTGGTTGATTAGTTATTTACTTATTGATTTACGATTTAATTGATTTGACCATTTTCTTAGCATTTTTCATTTTTCATATGCCATGCGGTCTTTATTCAAATTTCTATTAGGTAGTTTTGCTAGTATTTTCCTGTGTCAGTTCGGTGAAAATTCCTGTTGTACTTTATGGAAATAAATGCCATTTTTAGGTTAAAATTATTAACTGTTTTTAACTTGACCTTTACATTTTGAAATGACTAAATGAGTTATCACATGAGGTGAGATATGACTTAAGGGTAAGTTTATATTTACATCAATCTAAAGCTATCGGTGTCAATCCTTTATTGTAATGTTCTACGGTATTACCTCCCGGTGGTCCTTAGGACGTTTTGACTTTTACAGTATTGCTCCCCCTAACTCTTTGTGAAACTGTCGTTAACGTAACTGATTCAGTCCAACCACACTTGATTGGGATTTACTATTCTGTGCCCTGGAGTAGCGTCTGAAACTGTCGTTAACGTAACTGATTCAGTCCAACCACACTTGATTGGGATTTACTATTCTGCGCCCTGGAGTAGCGTCTGAACATCAAGGTGATATCGGTGCCGACAGTCCCGGTATAGAATAATCTTTGGACTTAAACGTGTAGGGAAGCTAACCGTCTTCGTTGCGGTTCTCTAGTTTGTCAAGTGTGAGAGTGTTGGTGCTCTATCCTTCAGGCTCGGGTCCGGAAATTAGAAACGGGGAGGCCTTTCCCGGAATTATTTCCCACAGAAACAAAAGGAAGAAAAAAATAGCATACAAGCCAACCAAAAAATGCAAGATAAATCACATGCAAATGAACTTTAATAAATTATACATAAATAAGAAAAAAAAACAGTAAATAGTATTGCACATATAAAAATTGTAACCCACACCCCCCCCCCCCCCCACCCCGCAAAAAAACAACATACAAGTAAACCAAAATTGCATCATGAATTACATGCAAATAAACTCTCATATGATTATTAATATGAGAAAACATAATACCAAAAAAAAGGGTTTCTTCAAGAATTGAATACATCGTGCAAACATAAGTCAAAGCAAGTATGCAAACATAGAAAGCACAGACAGTACACACACATTCAGTGTACATGAAGATACAAATACAAACAAATACAGTTTACATATACTGTAAAGTTTTCAGTCTTTAATTTAGGAAATAGAAAAAAATAAGAAGACAAGGAACACTTACAAAAAAACTTGTTGAAACATAGGCCTATACTCCTGTAATGCTACTCAGGTGTGCAAACATGCTGAAATATTCAAACACTTATAAGTTAAATCAAAGTTAAATATAATACATACCACTAAACATATTCTTAATGTCAAATATGTCAGTTCCTGAGAAATATATAATTTCAATAGCTTTATGACCAAGTAAAAAAGTTTGAAAAAACGGATTTTGAGCGAAGCGAAAAATCTATTTTTGGGTGAGATAGCCATGGCGTCCTGATGGAAGGTTCCTTTTTGGTAGCTTCCTTGGGTATAAGACTACTAAGATATTCCCAGAGAATTTAACCACAGGTTATCACAGAATTCTAACTTCTGGAGCGAGTATCTCAAAGGTTTCCCTTTAAGACATCGTAATACAACAGGGGACGCGCATGTCTGAACGCGCCACATAGCTATCTTCACCCCGAACAGAGTTAATGCTTCGGTGTGTAAGGACTGAGAATAGCTGGGAGCCGTTCCACAGCTAATCTCACTCGTGGCTACTACTGATACTCGAGACGTAAACAAACGGACGCCATTGCTCTAATGACGTCACGCCCGTCTTCATCCTGAAGCCAGTTGCTGCCCATCACCATGATACAGTAGCACAGGGTGGGAACAAAACTGGACGAAGTAGTAGGGAGGGTCCATCAGGACGCCATGGCTATCTCACCCAAAAATAGATTTTTCGCTTCGCTCAAAATCCGTTTTTTGGGCTCAAGCCATGGCGTCCTGATGGAAGAGTACCAGAGAATCAATGTATCGTGGTAGATTTTCCCCTAGTATTAAGTGCCTAGGCATTGACAGAACAGCAAAGTAATCTTAGATAAAGAACCATAGGGAAGAAGTATCCTGCCCCCCTTGGCAGTGAAGTTCCCATGGGCTATGCCGACGTCAAAGTGGTATTGAAGGGCTATTCATCCTGAGAGAAGAACTTGAAGAACTTAGAGATGAAGCTGAATGTTTGGTATTTGTATAGGAACATTCTGAAATTAGACCAGTGGTGGTTGGACACTGTGTATAGAGTTCATCTCTTGGGTATCAGAAGTAAGTATTCGTGTAGGAACCTTACTTAGTCAGGGTGAATATAATTTAGGATTAGACATCTTAAATTCTTCATAACCATAAGAAAGGAGGAATAAATAAAACTATGACAGGTATGTATTTCATAGTAAGTAGGAGCTGATAGAGACGCACAAGTAATAAAATAGAAATTTTATTTCACAAATGCAGAAATTAAATAATTTACAGCAAAAAGTAAAGTTCATTTACAGTAATAATAATGTACATAGAAATAAAGGCTTGCTCTTGAATCTGAAAAGGAATTTCAGGATATTAGTAGGTACTCGTTCTCGAGGAACGCAAGTCTTTAATTAAAACACATCATGCTCAAGGCATGCGGCACTTGTGTGACACTATGACATTTCACCTGGGATAAGAACAGGTATAAAAGCACTAAGTGTTTTTCGACATCACTATGAATCGCTCGAGGGTCAACATAGGCACCCGAAGAGTTAGAGTCCCAAGTAACTCACTGTTCTACGCAGAGTTAGGTGCAGGTTTCATAACACTACCTGCGGCTACCACAAAATGTTTGACTTCGTGCACTTGTTTCGCATAGTGTTTAAAGAAAACTCGCGAGGACTTCCAGCCCGTGAAGTTTTTAAGGCTTTCAAAGTCCATGCTCTGAAAGAAATTCAGAGATGATGCCACTTTTCTAGGATCATGACCAGCGGGTGTACTGTTCGGATCCGCTCTGCGAATGAAGTAGGTGATTTTCGCTCTTAATTGTTTCAGTGACAGGTCGCTGCCCGATGTTTCTCCTTTGAAGAGTTGGCCTCCACCAAAGTTCGAAGTTCTGCGAAGATAGACCTTGAGGCTCTCTACTGGACATAGAGAGACATCCTCCTTCAGGGGGCATATTCTCCAAGGGCCCCATCTTTTGGTGGGTAATTCATTTTTAGCGAGAAACGTCGGATCAGGGGAGAGGGTCACTTCTCCTGAATCGGTAAACAGGATGTGTCCTTCTTCTCTTGATAATGCCACTATTTCGCTGACTCGAGCTCCCGAAGCGAGAGCAAATAAAAATATAACTTTCTGAGTCAGATCCTTGAGGGGGCATGAATCGTTGTCCAAGTTGGAGGCGAAATGGAGTACCTTGTCTAGTGACCAGGAGATCGGTTTCGGTGGGGGTGCTGGACGTAGGCGAGCACATGCTTTTGGTAGTTTGTTGAAGATGTCGTTGGACAGATCAATTTGGAAAGCATATAGAATTGGTCTAGTCAAGGCCGATTTGCAGGTTGAAATCGTATTGGCTGCTAATCCTTGTCCATGAAGGTGAATAAAGAAGGACATACAGAAATCAATCGTGATTTCTTTAGGATTTTTTGTCTTGACGAAGGAGACCCATTTCCTCCAGGATGATTCATATTGCCGTCTCGTGGATTCGGTCTTGTATTCCTCTAGGAAGTCTAGACTTTTCTTCGAGATCCCAAACCTCTTCTTTGCGGCAAGGGAGAGAAAATCATGAGATGAAGGTCCTTGATTTTCGATGATGAAGCGAAGACAGTCGACTTCTGTACTTGTTGAGAGAGAACTGGGCCCGGGAGAGGGATCAGCTTGGGCTGCAGCTCCAGGACCAGGGGGTACCAGTTGCTCCGGGGCCACTTGGGAGCCACTAGGGCCGCTGTCCCTTTGAAGGTTCTCAGTTTGGAGAGGACTTTCAACAGAAGGTTGGTGGGAGGGAACAGGTAGATCTTGGACCATCTGTTCCAGTCCAGTGACATGGCATCCACTGCTTCTGCTTTGGGGTCCTCGTACGGGGCTACGTACAGAGGAAGTTGATTGTTGTCGCTCGTTGCAAAGAGATCTATCTGAAGTTCTGGGACTTGGTGAGAGATGAAGGAGAACGATCTTGCGTCTAGAGACCATTCCGACTCTATCGGGTTTGTCCGAGATAGAGCATCCGCTGTCACGTTGCGGAATCCTTGTAGGTGAACTGCAGACAGGTGCCACTTCTTCTTCTCTGCCAGACGGAAGATTGGGAGAAGCACCTGATTTATCTGGGGCGATCTTGAGCCTTGGCGATTGAGACAACGAACTACCACCGAGTTGTCTAGGGTTAGACGGATGTGGATCGAGGGCGGCGGGGATAACTTCTTCAGTGTTAGAAGGACCGCCATGGCCTCCAAGATGTTTATGTGGAACGTCTTGAATAGTGGAGACCAGGTACCTTGAACCTGTTTCTGGTGGGAGTGACCTCCCCAACCTTCCAGTGAGGCATCCGTGTGGATGTTGAGTGATGGAGGAGGGTGTTGGAGAGGAATGGACCTTTTCAAGGCCTTTTCTTCCGACCACGGCTTTAGGAGGCGTCGCAGTCTGTTTGGAAGCCGTCTCTTGAGGTCTCTTCGAGCGATGGATGCCGAGCGTCTCCAGACTCCCGCGGCATCCTTTAGCTGTGCACGAAGCACTGGGTTTGTCACTGAGGCGAATTGTAGAGAGCCTAGAACTCGTTCCTGCTGTCGTCTTGAAATGCGTTTGGATTTCAGTAGTCGCTTGACAGACCCTGCTATTTCCTTCCTTTTCTTCTGGGGGATGGAAAGGCGGTGTGACTGAAGATTCCAGTGGATTCCCAACCACTGAAACTTCTGAGCTGGAGAGAGGCGAGATTTTTTCTCGTTGATCTTGAATCCCAGGTGTTCTAGGTACTGGGTAACTTCGTTGCAAGACTTTGCACACTCTTCGGGCGATGGAGCCCAGACTAGCCAGTCGTCGAGGTAGGCCATCACCTGGACGTTTCTTAGGCGGAGTTGTTGTACTATGGCATCCGCCAGTTTTGTGAAGATCCGAGGGGCCACGTTGAGGCCGAAGGGTATGGCCCGGAAGGCGTAGCTTTTCCTTTGGAGTCGAAATCCTAGGTAGGAGGAAGCGTGATGGTTCATTGGAACGTGCCAGTAGGCATCCGCCAGGTCTATAGAGACCGTATAGGAACCTTGAGGCAGAAGGGTCCTTATTTGTTGAAGCGTCAGCATCTTGAATTTGTTGTTCGCTATGAACTTGTTGAGGGGGGACTTTACCTTCCTTATCACCTTCTTGTTCAAGAGGTCTAGAACATATTCTTCCAGAAGGGGGGTTGATTGTTGGAAGAATTGCTGGAAGATTGGGGGTGGTTGAGTCCAACTCCAGCCTAGACCCTTCTTGACGATGCTGTGCGCCCAGGGATCGAAGGTCCAACGATCCTGGAATTGGCGGAGTCTTCCTCCCACCGGAAGCACTTCATTGCTTCTGGTGTCCCGAGGACTTGCTGCCTCGGCCGCTAGCTCCCTTTCCTCCTCTACCTCTGGAGGGACGGCGAGATGCGTCTTTGCTTGCACCCCTGAATGAGCCTCTACCTTTGGCACGAAAGGTAGTTGATTGTTGCTCAAAGGCAGGGGTGAAGACCGGTGACTGTGACAACACCGGTTGGGGGACCAATTGAAAGGTCTGTTGTGGTTGGGCAACCACTTGGGAGGTAGCGGGTCCCGGAAACTGACGTCTTTGCTGACGTTGCTGGGGTTTTGGCTTTTGGGGTTTCCTCTTAGGCTGAGGTCCGTCGTCCTGAGAGGGTTTCCTTTTCCTGGACATGCCCCACTTGTGGAGAAGGTTCCTATTCTCCGTGGCGGCTCTGTCAGTGATTTCCTTCACAAGGTCAGAAGGAAAGAGGTGTTTTCCCCAGATGTTGGAGGAAATCAGCCTCCGGGGTTCGTGTTTCACGGTGGCACCGGCAAACACGAATTCACGACAGGCTCTTCGAGCCTTTATGAAGTGGTACAAGTCCTTCATTACAGTCAATAAGTGGGATTTGGAGAGTACCATGTAGTGGTCTGGTACTCTAGTGTCACAGGCCATAACTTCAAGTTGGACTTGATGAGAAAGAGATGCCGCAAGCCTCTCCTTCGTGTCTTGTTCCCGACGAAGGAGGTGATCGTTGAGCTTAGGGAGGTCTTCATTAAACTGAAGTCCGGCGACGTCAGGATCGAGCCTTCCCACGACGAAAGTATGTTGAACATCTTTCCAGTGTCGAGCGTCAAGGGGGGTCACTATGGAGAAGGGTCTGCACTCCTCCAATGCAGGGCAGGGTTTCCCTTCATCCGCCGCTTTAAGGCATGCAGCTAAGGCCTTTTCCAAGAATGGAAGAACCGCAGTTTCAGGTGCAACGTAAGTAGGGTGCTTCTTGCTCAAGGCCGGAAGCTTAGAGCAGGTAAAGCCTCTACTCTTGAATGCGGAGGCTAGCATAGCCTGGGCCTTTGCGAGATCGAACACTATCTCTTCCTTAGGTTCGGTCTCTTCCTTAGAGGCAGGTTCGGAACGAAGCCGGACGTAACAGTCCGGGTAGGCCTCAAAGTTTGGGAAGAACTCCACATCTTCCAAAGGGACCGTGCCGATCTTATCACTGACAAAGATCCTGCCGGTCGCAATAACCATATGCTCTGCATACCTCCACGGGTTGGCATGAGAGCAAGCGGGGAGATCCTTGACCGAAATCTTCTTCGGTTCTCTGGATCCTATCATCGACCTGATGGACTCCTGGTTCTCCTTCAGCCTGTCGTCCATGACGGCTCTAATCAGTCGGATCAATTCTTGAGTGGAAGAAGAAGGATCCGGAGTCGAGGAGGTAGACGGAATAGACATTTCCGTCGGTGTAGGAGTAGGAGGGGGGATGGACGGGGGAGCGACCTCTTGCTCCGACTCGGCGTATTCCACCTTGTCTTCGTCATCTTCGGCTCCTTGAGCCATAAGCGTTTTCTCCGTGTCTTCCGAGACATCCGAAATCTGTTCGTCATCTTCGGAATCCAAACGACACTCGTGCATGGACTGAGCCATGACTACATCAGGTTCCACCGTAATTTGGACAGTGGGGATCACGTCTTTGGGTACCACTGAGTCAGGGGAGGCCTTAGGGAACAACAGTGACCTCAGTTCTTCGGTGGCCAGGTACGGTCCGGTAGCATTTTTCTGGAAGCCACGCACCCACTTGCGCAGCTTTTCACGAGAAATGTCTCTAATCTCCGCTGAGGGAGGATTATGGAAGGCCTCAACTAGGTGAGCCTGACAGACCGTACAGTTCAGTGGATTCCAAAACTTCAAATCCCCTTTCTTGTCTGCACAAGGGGCGTGAGTCCTGCAAGCCGTATGCCCGTAAAACTGCGGGCGTTTCACAGCGCAGAAGGCGAAATCACACTTCATCTGCTCCTCCTGTGGAAGAAAGAGAAAATGAGTATGGGGGAGTCATAAGAATGGCTCTTAAAGTAAGTTAATATTAATTATTAATTTTAACTTAATGAAAGGTGTGATGCATAGAGAATGAAATAGTAAAGGAGAACATGCTCCATGCATCTCGCCCGGCTGGTTACCATAAGCTTGGTCCCTGGATAATCCGAGTGACCGAGGGCACCGGATATAATTCCTTAGAGCTCCAAGTATTTTGGAATTCCGTGGAAAAATCCAAGGGCAAGATTGGGACCGAGATCATTCGGTTCCAAGTTAAGGGCCAGAAGGCCTCTTTTAAAGGTAACTGCTTCTGGCAACCAGCCGTGCTAAGATGCACATAGCATGCTGGAATTAGAAGAATGCAAAGAGACAGCATGATCACTAACAGAGCAGTACCAGGTACTGATCTTAATAGTAGAAACAGTCTATCTGTTTGCGATATAGGGCTATCATTGTCCTATGATAGCTACAGGAAGGGGGTGCAAGTATTCTTGACGCCTCCGGGGCATCCGGCAAGCCGCCGGCATGCCGGAGCTCGCTCCAGCATAGATTCTGGCATTAGGACAGACAATGTTCAAAGTCAGTCAAATACCAGGATGGAGGCCGCCGGCACAACGGCGGCACGCCGGCAGGGAGCGGCGGCTCCGGCAGTCGGAGGATGCCGGATTGGTGACTGGGATAAGGATGGTTAAAGCTGTACCGGGTTGCCGGCAGTATATGCCGGCACTCCGGCGGCCGACCGGCAGGCGGACGACAAGCTAGGAGGAGGAGAGCCGCCGGTAGTAGCCGGCAGTCCCTCGGTACACGGGGGGCTGGCGGCAAGGTTAGGAAGAGTCACCAAGTAGGAGGCAGGTATTGCCGACAGTAGAGGCGGCAAGAGACCGGCACCCGGATAGGGAGAGAGACAGGGGGGAGGGGGGAAGGGATGCAGGAAGTACCATCAGGACTCCAGACATCCCTCCCCCTCCCTGAGAGGGTGTACCCATGATAGAGGCAGGCTCTAACATCCAGGAGCAGGGGTCACTAGGGACCGGGAGCAAGGTAGCCCAAGGGAGGGCTAGGGAACACCCAAAAAGGGGGGGGGGGGGGAGACTCCCATATGCAGAGCTATACTAGCAACTAACCTTATAGGACACTATGAAGGTATATGTACCAGAGCGGACTGCACAAGGAAGCTCGGGTAGCCCTACTATTCCACCCTAAGGAGGAGTTGTAGGACAGGGGACAGATGGGTATAAACTAACCTAAGCATAGGCTAGGCTATACAAGAGATAGGTGGGGAGGGAGAAGAGAGAAGTCTTCCAAGGAAGGGTTTCTGTACCAGAGCGGCCACTAGGGAAAGGGAGGACACTCCCTAACCTAAGATCAGGCAGATCAGCTAAAACGGTGCGAGAGTACAGTTTCAGCATGGAACAGAGAAACCTTCCTAACCTAACCTAGAGCAGGGCTAAGAGTCCTGAACTAGGAAAGGAAGAAGACATATCGCTATCGCAGGAAAGTCATAGACTATCCTAGCCATAGAGGTAGGGCTAGCCTAACCTCACTCTCGGATGCAACCCTAAAGGGGGTTCATTCCTTTAGGGAGGACAGAGAGGCGATATATACTCTATTAGACAATTGATCCCTTTACTCAGAAAAGGAATCAAGGCTAGATAGAGGGAATGCCAAGGCAGGGGATGAAGGAAGCATATAGGGGTCCTATCATTAGGTTAGGCTAGAAAGAGTCACTGACTAGCCTATCCCCTATATGGTCCCTGAAGGCGAAAACATTTGCATCACTGTCAAAAGTATTGTAAAATAATGCCACTATCTTCATAACTTAGCCTAGGATCACTAATAAATCATGCATGAACACTTGTATGTAGGCTCCTGGCCTGGGGGCTATAGTAGCCGACTGGTATGAGGTCAATCGATGACCGATAAAAAGCGTCTAAACACGATATAAAAGTTCCTAGCTATGAAGACTAAATAAACTAATGTAATCGATTAGTAAATAAGGCCGGAAACGTTGTTGTGGCTAACTAAATAAGACATGCATAACAACAACGACGCCATAAAATGGCGGGTCCGGTAGAGGCACAGCTCTGCCACAAAACAGCAATTATCTCGAAAAGTAATATTTACTTTACGGCCAGAGCTTAATTAAACAATACTAGAACCTTGTACTCAACTTTCCAGAAGAAGGCGAGGCTGAAGGTAACGACATAGCGAAGATGCAAAACGATAAAGTTAACACAGGGAAAATCCGTCTCAGTAGGGCAGCTACTAAACAAAGGATGAAGACGGGCGTGACGTCATTAGAGCAATGGCGTCCGTTTGTTTACGTCTCGAGTATCAGTAGTAGCCACGAGTGAGATTAGCTGTGGAACGGCTCCCAGCTATTCTCAGTCCTTACACACCGAAGCATTAACTCTGTTCGGGGTGAAGATAGCTATGTGGCGCGTTCAGACATGCGCGTCCCCTGTTGTATTACGATGTCTTAAAGGGAAACCTTTGAGATACTCGCTCCAGAAGTTAGAATTCTGTGATAACCTGTGGTTAAATTCTCTGGGAATATCTTAGTAGTCTTATACCCAAGGAAGCTACCAAAAAGGAACCTTCCATCAGGACGCCATGGCTTGAGCCCAAAAAAAGTATATTGTGGATGCCTTGCCCTAATCTTATATCCAAAATCGGTGGGGCTTACTCATTAGTAGCACATATTTCATGTATTATACTTTCAGTACTCCCCTGTCTGTATCCTTACGGAACCTGTGAAACTCAAAATGAGGATCGGTTTCCTTTCGTTTATTGCAAAAAAGACACTTCTGTGACTTATTCACAGTTGTCGCCATGGTTTTGTCTGTGTCAACTGTCAAATTCTAAATATAAACAAACAGACGACATGCGACATACCTACAGATTACAACACCATCTGAATACTGAGCGTCAAACTATTATGTTCACTTTGAAGTTGGCAATTAGTGTAATAACATTCGTATTTTGAGCCTTCCTATCTTCCTTCAGTATAGAGTTTCCGGTTCTTACCATCACTGAGCCCCTCAGATGACGTAGGTGCGCAGAAGAGGCTTAAATTTGGTATGTCATCATCATCTGAGTAACCTGTTGTATATGGACAGTCGGTGGTTGGAAAGAAAAGCACTGCAAGAAACTTTGGTGGTATTCAAATAAACACAAATAACAACTCTGTCCTGATATCTAGTAAAGTTTGTGATCTAGGTTTATCTCTTAATTGTAACTTTTCTTTCAATGACCAAATAAATAATGTAGTAGAAACATTGCTTTTATAAAGAAATACCTGAATGAACATTCTGTAAAGAAAGTTGTGATATACTGAGCTATTACCAGTATTGACTACTGTAACTCCATCTACTACAATTTACCAAAAGTACAACTCAAGAAATTACAAAACATAATAATTAGAGGAACAAGATGGATAAAAGGTGTCACACCCTGAGAAAGGATCACTCCTATACTACTTGATTTACACTGGTTGCGTATTAAAGAGAGAATTGAGCTTAAAGTATGTACAATAACACATCAAGTTACCAGAATCTGACGTCCAAAATATCCAAGAGAAATACTACATATTGTAAAGCCTACAAATCGTGTTGGCACGAGAATAGTTACACATGGTTTCAAAAATATGGGAACGTCGATCCATGTCTACTGTAGGCTCTAGAGCAGGGGTTCTCAACCGGGGTCCACATGGACCCTAGGGGTCCATGGAATATTTCTGGGGGTCCACAGGCAAAACATAACAAATTGGGGGTCCACAGTGATATTTTGGTGGTCCATGATGAAAACCAACTCATGATGGTTTTTATTATTAAAAATTTAATTTCTACTGCAATTTTGGCCAGACGATTTTACTAGGTCATGAAGGAAGTGGCAGCTGCCTTCCTAAATAGGTTGGATTATAATCTCCTTAGGGAATCAATTCTAGAAATACTTCGATCTGTCGAATCCTTCTATATTCGACCCGAAGAAATAAGGCGGCTGAAATCTTAAATATTAGGGGAAAGTCATCCTTTTCGGCCATAAACAATCTGACCAAGCTTCAAGTTAATCCTCTGCCCTGATTAACACCTTGGTGCCAATGAGGAACCCCCATCGATAAAGAGTACTTGTTGTTGTTGGGGTATTAAAGCCAACACTTGTTGTTGGCACGGGCCTTTCCCTTGGTTGGCCCGTAGCAAAGAGTACTGATCCAGGACTGCTAATCTATGATTATAGGTGGCCGTGACCATCATTGGTCATTTCACACGGCTTAGTCATGAGTGAGGACAAATTCTTTGCGTTGAGACAATAAGGATTACTAGGAGGTAGGTAGATTACTGACCCTTCAAATCACCTCCCACCGTGCTCAGGTGTTTAAGTGCCCTATGTCAATTCCTGTGGATCAACTATAGGGGAAATTTATTAAAAAGTGAATTCACCCAAGCAGTTGACTTCAGTCTAACGTTGAACTCCATCGTGGAAAGGTAAGAGATATTAAGAAGTTCCTAGTATAGACATTCTATCGTATTTTTTCTTTTATTTCTGCATTTCGATAACAAAAAAATCACTTTCCAGTATAAAAGTATGAAAAGACTGAAGAGAAAAATGGCAATTTTTTCCCGTTTTGATACAAATTTTAAATATCAATTCATAACTTGTCAATTATCTGAATATAATTATCAGCTTTGAGGAAGTAAAAAATGTCAATGGTGACCTTAATGATAATAGTTAATGACTTGTATAGTTTTTTTAATCATTCAGGTTATTTTAACTATAACATTTCTATTTACCAGTTTTACCTCAAACACTTAACTTGCACTCTGTATCTAAATATGTGTTATATTTGTCGAAAATATATATAAAAATTAATAGCAATATACATAGTTAGATATTATGAACTGGAATAATTGTATTACCAGCTGTATATATATATATATATATATATATATATATATATATATATATATATATATATATATATATATATATGCATATATATATATATATATATATATATATATATATATATATATATATATATATATATATATATATATATATATATATATATATATAAATATATATATATATGTATATATATATATATATATATATATATATATATATATATATATATATATATATATATATATATATATATATATATATATATATATATATATGTATATATATATATATATATATATATATATATATATATATATATATATATATATATATATATATATATATATATTGTAAGGACAGTGAGACGAGCTATGACCAACAACAACTGACGGTTTATTCAAACATGTGCGAGAATATAATACAAGGTGCGGACGGAAAAGTAGCATGCACGCAGGCGCCAATCTGGCTTGAACTAACCGCTACAATATGTGTGTTTTTTTACACTTACAAATGCTTGAAATACAAGTCAATAGAAATAGGTAGCGAAATGATAAATACATAAAATTGTAGCTCTGAGGGAGCGGAATAAATATATACAGTGAACTACAGTGTGGTGAAAGGAGAATTTAAATGAAATGGAGAATTCGATGAGAATGCTGGACGACGGAGGGAGCGATGTCCTTACAAGTCTTCCCCCCCCAAGACATCAGGCGGCGTAGAAGGCTGATGAGGCTAGTCTTCGTATCGTTTCGGGCGTCGGAGGGTTCCTCTTGTTCTTGAACGGAGGGGCGCTTTGGCGGTCGGCGTATGGATCGCTACCTCTCGTCGTCGTTTGTTGCTTTTCTTCTCATTGGGCGCCTTGTTTTGAGGTGGCACTCTGGATCTGCCAGGTCCCGCGGAGGCAGTGTCGCTTCCTTCGAGAAATGCCGGTTTCACGCGGTCTATTGAGACCCAGTCCTCTTGGCCATGCACGCCGAGAAGGAAGGCTTTCGTTGTTTTCTTGATTACTCGGTAGGGGCCTCGATAGGGTCTGATTAGCGGCTGTCGATGAGCGTCGACACGGACGAAAACATACTCTCAGTCGTCTAGGTTCCTCGGCTTGAAATGCTTAGTTCTGTCCTGGTAAGTTTTAAGACATGACCTGAACTTTCTGGCGATGTCCCTAAGATGATCCAGCTGCGTGTCGTCGGTTGATGTGGGAAAGAATTCGCCGGGAACTGCGAGCGCCTCTCCATAAACCTTTTCAGCGGACGATGGCTCGCCATCTGCGCGAGGGGCGGTGTGAAGGCCGAGAAGTACCCAAGGAAGTCGTGATTTCCAGTCCCTGTCGGTGCAGCTCACCATCAGGGACGCCTTGAGGGCACGATGAGTTCGTTCGACCATGCCGTTTGCTGCGGGGTTGTATGCCATGGTGCTGTGGAGTATCGTTCTCATCAGGTTTGCCAGAGCGAGCCATATCTCTGACAGGAAAGCGGGGCCTCTGTCTGTCGTGATGTCGTCAGGAACGCCAAATCTGCTCACCCAGCTTGACAAAAGGGCTTCGGCGCATGCTTGGGTCGTAGCTTCGGTCATCGATGATGCTTCCAACCACCTCGTGGAGTTATCGATGATTGGCAGTAGGTAGTGAGCAGATCCTGAAGGCGGCAAAGGTCCCATGACGTCGATGTGGATGTGACCAAAACGTCTTTTCGGTTGGGGAAAATCACCTATCCCCGATTCGGTGTGATGGCTTATCTTGCTTGTCTGGCAATTGATGGATGTCTTCGCCCATTCCCGGGCGTCCTTTTTGATCCATGGCCAGATGAACTTTTCAGATAGGAGGCGAGTAGTGGTGCGTCCTGAGGGGTGTGAAAGTCCATGGATGATGTCGAATATTTTTCTTCTGCAGGAAGCCGGAATCCAGGGACGTGGGCGGCCGGTGCTGCTGTCGCAGAGGATAGTTACTCCTGCTGGCCCGAGGGGAATTGCAGTTATCTTGAGCGCAGATGGCGCCGTCAGGTGATCCTGTGCCTCTAGGTCGGTGCGCTGCTCGGATGCGAGGTTGGCGTAGTCAATTCCCAGGTGGACTGCGTCGATTTCAATCCTTGAAAGGGTGTCTGCGACTGGGTTTTTCTTTCCGGAAACGTAGCTTATGGTGCACCCAAATTCGGCGATTGCTGCGAGATGACGTTGTTGTCGGGAGGACCATGCGTCTGTCGATTTTGTGAAGGCATGTACGAGGGGTTGATGGTCCGTCGCGATGGTGAAGGGTGGGCCTTCCAGGATGTGCCTGAAGTGGCGGACGGCGAGGTAGACGGCGAGGAGCTCCCTATCGAAGGTGCTGTATCTTGTTTCGGCGGGTTTCAGTTTTCTGCTGAAGAATGCCAATGGCTGAGGAGAACCATCGACGAGCTGTTCCAGCACAGCCCCACAGGCGACGTTGCTGGCGTCGGTCGTCAGTCGCAGTGGGGCATTGTCGTCGAAATAAGCCAGGGTAGTGGTGTTTGCGAGGGCGTCCTTTGTCCGGGTGAATGCGTGTTGTTGTGGGGAACCCCACTCAAGTTTCTTCGCCTTTCCCTTCAGGACGTCGTCGAGGGGTGTCAGGGTCTGTGCGATGTTGGGGATGAAGCGCCTGTAGTAATTGACCATCCCCAGGAACTCCTGAAGTTGGCGGGTGGTCGTAGGTGTTGGGAACTTTCTGATGGCGTCCACCTTGGTTGTCATGGGTTTTATCCCACTCGAGGACACGCGATGACCGAGAAAGTCCACTCCTTCAGCGCCGAATGTGCATTTGTCGAAACGTACAACTAGGCCATTCTCCTGCAGGCGTTTGAGGACGGCGCGGACGTGCCTCCGGTGTTCCTCCTTGGTCCTTGAGAATATCAGGATGTCGTCGACGTAGCAGACGCAGAATGGTAGGTCGCCCAGGATGCTATCCATTAGGCATTGGAAGGTCGCCCCCGCATTGCGTAGACCGAAGGTTGAGTATGCGAAGGTGTAAGATCAGAACGGTGTCACAATGGCAGTTTTCGGAATGTCCTCTGGAAATACGGGGACCTAGAAGTAAGACTTGAGAAGGTCCATCTTGGTGAAGTATTTCGCGCCATGCAACGCATTCGTCAGGTCTTGCATGATGGGCAGAGGGTAGTGGTCAGGCGTTGTGATGAGGTTGAGGCGCCTGTAGTCGCCGCAAGGTCTCCAGGTCCCGTCAGGCTTCTTTACCATGTGTAGAGGAGATGCCCAGGGGCTCGATGCTTTCTTACAGATACCCATGCGTTCCATGTCCTCAAAGGCGCGTTTGGCGTCCCTCAGCTTCTGAGGCGGGAGGCGGCGGAATTTGGCGTGTGTAGGAGGTCCCGTCGTCGTGATGCGGTGGTAGATTCCGTGCTTGGAGGGGGATCCCAGCGATTGTCGGAGCTCGGGCTTGAAAACGACAGGAAATTCTTGCAGAAGGTCGGCGTAGGGCTGCGTCATTACAGCGGATACGGACATTGTGGCAGGGCCGGCTCTCAGGGTGCGGGACCGGCAGGTTCCTGTGTCAATGAGGCGTCTCCCGACAACGTCGACAAGTAGTCCGTGGTGAGCGAGGAAATCTGCACCGAGGAGGGGGCGACTGACGTCAGCGATGGCGAAGGGCCAGGAATACGAACAGCCCAGGATAGATATCCTGAGGATCCTAGTCCCATAACACCGTATGGAAGACCCGTTGGAGGCGACGAGCGAGGGGGCGTCTTTGCTGGGACCACGGTCTAGGTCGGCTTGTGACGGCGGGAACGTTGACTGCATAGCGCCGGTGTCAACCATGAGTCTATGGTTGGAGACGGTGTCGAGGATATAGAAACCATTCTTGCTTTGGTTTCCTGCAGCTGCGATGGTGGTAGGTGGTTTCTTCTGGCGTCATCTTCTAGGGAAATTGCATGGTGCCCTACATTTCTTGGCGTTGCTGCTGAACTGCTGGTGGTAGAAGCACCATGCTGGATTAGGCCTAGGGTTCGTACGTGTCGGTTGCGGTGGTTTCCTCCTTGCTAGAGCGTTGATCTCGTCGTCGTCGTCAGGAGGCGTTGCTGAAGAGTCTATGGAAGAGCAGCTGAAAGAGGAGAATGAAGGCGATACTGATGATGCCCCGAGGCGAGAGGCTTTGGAGGCCTCGTGGAGCTTCTGAGCCTTCGACAGGAGTTCGTTCATCGGAAGTGTGTCGGCGTCCGTCAATTGGGCCCTTACGTCCTGCGGCAGGCGTCGAAGGAAAATCTCAAGAGATAGGCTAATCTCGCGCCGTCAGCCGTTGCTGTCGGTCTCGGGAAGCATTAGCAGGCCGGTCAACTCGTCCCACGCCTCGACAGGAGAGGTGTCACCCATGGGTTTGCCGGCGAGGTCTAGGACTTTCTGTGCCCTTGCTGAAATGGAGAGTGAGTAGATACTGATGAGTTTCGTTCTCAGGTCGTCCTAGGAAACTTGGCCAGCCCGGGCGTCAAGCTATGGGGAAATCTTGTCGAATACCTCCTCTGGGATGGAGGTGAGAACGATGTTGGCCTTGGTGCAGGAGTCGCTGAGCCTAGTGACTCGGAAGAGTACGTCCGCTCTCAGGAAGTGGTGTTGTGTTGAGAAAACGGCGGCAGTTTGACTTTGGGCGTGGAGGCGAGGCCGTTGGGCGTGATGGGCAGGTTGAATCCTCCGTTGTGGTCAGTCGACGAGTCGGCGAAGAGGTGTGAAGTTGATATGTCGGTTAAGCTCATCCTACTGCCTTACAAATGCACCAAGGTGTGGGAGCACCAAAGGCTGAAGCTCACGCCTAAGGTAATGGAGTAAAAGAAGGTAGCACGTCAATACAAGTCAATAGAAATAGGTAGCGAAATGATAAATACATAAAATTGTAGCTCCGAGGGAGCGGAATAAATATATACAGTGAACCACAGTGTGGCAAAAGGAGAATTTAAATGAAATGGAGAATTCAATGAGAATGCTGGACGACGGAGGGAGCGATGTCCTTACAATATATATATATATATATATATATATATATATATATATATATATATATATATATATATATATATATATATATTATAGCCACGGAAGGAAAAATGAAAAGACTTGATTGGAGTTAGTACTTTCATCCACTCTAGACATCAACAGACTCAACAATGAGAATACATGTACAAAGACATCGTATTTATACAGGAGAAGGGGATCCAACAGCTGTCAGTTTCTTAACAATTCTGAAAAGGTCAGATTTTAGATAAAAGGATAATACTGGATTAACAGAGAACAGACCTGAGCTTAGATTCAAATTTGAATCTAAGCCCAGGTCTGTTGCACTCCCCCAGTCATTATCATACTTATGAGTAGCACTCCCCCAGTCATTTTTATACTTACAAGTTGCACTCCCCCAGTCATTTTTATACTTACGAGTTGCACTCCCCCAGTCATTATTATACTTACGAGTTGCAATCCCCCAGTCATTAATATACTTACGAGTTGCACTCCCCCAGTCATTATTATACTTACGAGTTGCACTTCCCCAGTCACTTTTATACTTACGAGTTGCACTCCCCCAGTCATTATTATACTTACGAGTTGCACTCCCCCAGTCATTATTATACTTACGAGTTGCACTCCCCTAGTCATTATTATACTTACGAGTTGCGCTCCCCTAGTCATTATTATACTTACGAGTTGCACTCCCCTAATCATTATTATACTTACGAGTTGCACTGCCCCAGTCATTATTATACGAGTTGCACTCCCCCAGTCATTATTATACTTACGAGTTGCACTCCCCCAGTCATTATTATACTTACGAGTTGCACTGCCCATGTCATTATTATACTTACGAGTTGCACTCCCCTAGTCATTATTATACTTACGAGTTGCACTGCCCCAGTCATTATTATACGAGTTGCACTCCCCCAGTCATTATTATACTTACGAGTTGCACTCCCCCAGTCATTATTATACTTACGAGTTGCACTCCCCTAGTCATTATTATACTTACGAGTTGCACTGCCCCAGTCATTATTATACGAGTTGCACTCCCCCAGTCATTATTGTACTTATGAGTTGCACTCCCCTAGTCATTATTATACTTACGAGTTGCACTCCCCCAGTCATTTTTATACTTACGAGTTGCACTCCCACAGTCATTATTATACGAGTTGCACTCCCCCAGTCATTATTATACTTACGAGTTGCACTCCCCTAGTCATTATTATACTTACGAGTTGCACTCCCCCAGTCATTATTATACTTACGAGTTGCACTGCCCCAGTCATTATTATACGAGTTGCACTCCCCCAGTCATTATTATACTTACGAGTTGCTCTCCCCTAGTCATTATTATACTTACGAGTTGCACTCCCCTAGTCATTATTATACTTACTAGTTGCACTGCCCCAGTCATTACTATACGAATTGCACTCCCCCAGTCATTATTATACTTACGAGTTGCACTCAACTAGTCATTATTATACTTACGAGTTGCACTCCCCTAGTCATTATTATACTTACGAGTTGCACTCCCCCAGTCATTATTATACTTACGAGTTGCACTCCCCTAGTCATTATTATACTTACGAGTTGCACTGCCCCAGTCATTATTATACTTACGAGTTGCACTCCCCCAGTCATTATTATACTTACGAGTTGCACTCCCCTAGTCATTATTATACTTACGAGTTGCACTCCCCCAGTCATTATTATACTTACGAGTTGCACTCCCCCAGTCATTATTATACTTACGAGTTGCACTCCCCTAGTCATTATTATACTTACGAGTTGCACTCCCCCAGTCATTATTATACTTACGAGTTGCACTGCCCCAGTCATTATTATACTTACGAGTTGCACTCCCCCAGTCATTATTATACTTACGAGTTGCACTGCCCCAGTCATTATTATACGAGTTGCACTCCCCCAGTCATTATTATACTTACGAGTTGCACTCCCCCAGTCATTATTATACTTACGAGTTGCACGCCCCTAGTCATTATTATACTTACGAGTTCCACTCCCCCAGTCATTATTATACTTACGAGTTGCACTGCCCCAGTCATTATTATACGAGTTGCACTCCCCCAGTCATTATTATACTTACGAGTTGCACTCCCCTAGTCATTATTATACTTACGAGTTGCACTCCCCCAGTCATTATTATACTTACGAGTTGCTCTGCCTCAGTCATTATTATACGAGTTGCACTCCCCTAGTCATTATTATACTTACGAGTTGCACTCCCCTAGTCATTATTATACTTACGAGTTGCACTGCCCCAGTCATTATTATACTTACGAGTTGCACTCCCCCAGTCATTATTATACTTACGAGTTGCACTGCCCCAGTCATTATTATACGAGTTGCAATCCCCCAGTCATTATTATACTTACGAGTTGCACTCCCCTAGTCATTATTATACTTACGAGTTGCACTCCCCCAGTCATTATTATACTTACGAGTTGCACTGCCCCAGTCATTATTATACGAGTTGCACTCCCCCAGTCATTATTATACTTAAGAGTTGCACTGCCCCAGTCATTATTATACGAGTTGCACTCCCCCAGTCATTATTATACGAGTTGCACTCCCCCAGTCATTATTATACTTACGAGTTGCACTCCCCCAGTCATTATTATACGAGTTGCACTCCCCCAGTCTTTATTATACTTACGAGTTGCACTCCCCCAGTCATTATTATACTTACGAGTTGCACTGCCCCAGTCATTATTATACGACTTGCACTCCCCCAGTTATTATTATACTTATGAGTTGCACTCCCCCAGTTATTATTATACGAGTTGCACTCCCCCAGTCATTATTATACTTACGAGTTGCACTGCCCCAGTCATTATTATACTTACGAGTTGCACTCCCCCAGTCATTATTATACTTACGAGTTGCACTCCCCTAGTCATTATTACACTTACGAGTTGCACTCCCCCAGTCATTATTATACTTACGAGTTGCACTGCCCCAGTCATTATTATACGAGTTGCACTCCCCCAGTCATTATTATACTTACGAGTTGCACTGCCCCAGTCATTATTATACGAGTTGCACTCCCCCAGTCATTATTATACTTACGAGTTGCATTGCCCCAGTCATTATTATACGAGTTGTACTCCCCCAGTCATTATTATACTTACGAGTTGCACTCCCCCAGTCATTATTATACTTACGAGTTGCACTGCCCCAGTCATTATTATACGAGTTGCACTCCCCAGTCATTATTTTACTTACGAGTTGCACTCCCCCAGTCATTATTATACGAGTTGCACTCCCCCAGTCATTATTATACTTACGAGTTGCACTCCCCTAGTCATTATTATACTTACGAGTTGCACTGCCCCAGTCATTATTATACGAGTTGCACTCCCCCAGTCATTATTATACTTACGAGTTGCACTGCCCCAGTTATTATTATACGAGTTGCACTCCCCCAGTCATTATTATACTTACGAGTTGCACTGCCCCAGTCATTATTATACGAGTTGCACTGCCCCAGTCATTATTATACTTACGAGTTGCACTCCCCCAGTCATTATTATACTTACGAGTTGCACTGCCCCAGTCATTATTATACGAGTTGCACTCCCCCAGTCATTATTATACTTACGAGTTGCACTCCCCTAGTCATTATTATACTTACGAATTGCACTCCCCCAGTCATTATTATACTTACGAGTTGCACTGCCCCAGTCATTATTATACGAGTTGCACTCCCCCAGTCATTATTATACTTACGAGTTGCACTCCCCTAGTCATTATTATACTTACGAGTTGCACTCCCCCAGTCATTATTATACATACGAGTTGCACTGCCCCAGTCATTATTATACGAGTTGCACTCCCCCAGTCATTATTATACTTACGAGATGCACTCCCCCAGTCATTATTATACTTACGAGTTGCACTCCCCTAGTCATTATTATACTTACGAGTTGCACTCCCCCAGTCATTATTATACTTACGAGTTGCACTCCCCTAGTCATTATTATACGAGTTGCACTCCCCCAGTCATTATTATACATACGAGTTGCACTCCCCCAGTCATTATTATACTTACGAGTTGCACTCCCCCAGTCATTATTATACTTACGAGTTGCACTCCCCTAGTCATTATTATACATGCAATAAACACTCCCTCTGTATAATAAGCTCTCGCCTAGTTTCTGTGTGATTTGTATAATTGTCTGTTCATTCCAACGCCCAGTACTCACCGTTCTCTCGAGCAAGTCGTAAGTTTCTACATTTTCTCGAAAAAGCTTTGATTTTGCTGGTAAGTAAACTTTACGTCATATCTAATTATTATAGAGATTTCAAACTTGGTTCAAATCTTAGTTTATGAAAAGCTGCAACAAAGATGACCTTGAAAAGGGTGTCTAAGGTCAGAATTTTGAAACCTTGATAATGGAAAATGTCAAAATATTAATATCAAATTTAGTGATTCAATTTTGAGTATGCAAATTCATTCGCCTCAAATAACGAGACAGTTACAATTCGAAGGTGGGTATCTTACATTCTGAGAAATTAAAGGTATTCTTAAGAGCATCAATAAGCACCAGATACCTAAATGGCATTTATCTTTTATATGGCCTTTTCCCCTTTCCCTCATGGAACCCGAATAATTAAGTTTTCATACAAAATGTTATATTAATGTCAAGTTTTAGAGAAAAAATCTGGCTCAGTTTATGTTGTGTATTATGTTACATTCCTGTTCTTTGGCAATATAGCTCCATATACCAAATTAAGTAACTCAATCCGATTTTCAGCAAGGGTTTTAAAGTAATTAACCCTCATGAAATGGCGTGCCAATTATCCATAAACTTATTTTTCTTTTTGTGCCATAAGCCATAAAATATATCCTTTGCATCGGTAGGCCTATCATGCCGATTATGCACAATACCTATAGGTTATTTGTGTTTTTTGTTTTTCTTGTAACTCGATTAAAATTCTTAACAATCATATCTGATAGGTTTTCTTAAATAGCCTACATTATTTAAGAAGTTTCAATGAACACGGCATGTTGTAAGAGGGTGCATTTTTTTCACCCCTGGATTTTCTCTATTCTTTTTTATAATAATCAAACATGTTTTTTCTCTGCATGACCAGTTTACCTGGATGTCAACTTGGCGGTGAACAAAAATCTCTCGTGCACCTCTAACACATTATATACAAAGTGATTTCTTTGCCGATTAGGTAATATCTTTTCCTTGTGGATTTTTTCCCCCAAATATATCTTGGTTTCCTAGGTTGCTGAATGGGGAGGTGGTAAAACCGTAAGAGAGTTATATACAGAAAGACTTTGACCAACATTGTTGATACACCCAGAACAAATTTAACGATCACCGTTTCAACTGAGTTGTGGAAGTTTTTTTTTTTTTTTTTTTTCCTAATGTTTAATCAAAATGTATCAGATAAGCTATATACGATGAGACCGAGAAGACTGTCGAGTAACTTAGAATTATTATTATTATTATTATTATTATTATTATTATTATTATTATTATTATTATTATCATTATTATTATTATTATTATTATTATTATTATTACATCCTCCACCAAGGAGGTTATATTTTCGAGTTGGTTTATTTATTTATTTATTTTTCTGTGTGTCTGTGGACAAGATTACATGAAAACTATCGAGGGGATTTTGACGAAATTTTCACCACAGATAGATCTTAGGTCATGGATATCCCCAATAAATTTTGGAGACGACCCGGATCCGGATTCTAGATCCAGACTGCATTTTTTTTTTTCACAATTTTAAAGATTACGTCAAAACAAATTGACACATTGGATTTTTACCAAATTTTAATCATCATCATCATCGTACCTCCTCCTACGCCTATAGCAAAGGGCCTCTGTTAGATTTCGCCAGTCGTCTATATCTTAAGCTTTTAAATCAATGCTTCTCCATTCATCATCTCCTACCTCACGTTTCATAATCCTCAGCTATGTATGCCTGGGTCTTCCAACTCTCCTAGTGCCTTGTGGAGCTCAGCTAAACGTTTGGTAAACTAATCTCTTTTGGGGAGTGCGAAGAGCATTCCCAAACTAATTCCATCTACCCCTTATCATGATCTCATCCACATAAGGCACTCGGGTTACCTCTCTTATAGTTTCATTTCTAATCCTGTCCTGCAATTTAACTCCCAATATTCTACTGAGGGCTTCGTTCTCAAATCTACAAAATATGTTGGATATTATTTCATTTTCATACCATGACTCGTGTCCATACAGTAGCATCGATCACACTAAACTGATATATAGCGTGGTTTTTATATGTAATTCAGGCAATTTGATTTCCAAATTTTACTTAACCTAGCCATTGTCTGGTCTGCTTTTATACAATCGTTCATTAAAAACAAATTATAAAGATCCTGTATTAGAGATCATAGTTCCTAAATATTTAAATGGTCCACCCCATTAATCCTTTCTCCTTCCAATGATATTTCATCTTCCATTGCATATTCCGTTCTCATCATCTGTCTTTCTTCTATTTATCTTGAGCCCTGTGATGTTCTGCTAATAAGGACAGGTTATCAGCATACTCTAGGTCAGGTAATTCCCTGTTACAAATCCAGTCTAATACTTCTCCACCATCCCCAACTGTTCTATGCATTACAAAATCCATAAGGAGGATAAACAACGTAGGTGACAACACATTCCCTTGGAGTGCGTACTCCAATGTTCACTGGAAATTCATCTGATTAGACTCCATTAACATTAACTTTGACACATATAAATTTTAATAGTGGATAGATATTATGCATCAGAAGAAACCATGAAATTTTGTAGAGGTTACGGATCAAGGTCACGATTCTGGATCAGCATTGCACCTTTCACCATCTACTATACAGTGAGCATATGAAAAGTTGGAGGCATGTCCGTAGACTTTAGCCAAATGTTGGCAATATTCATCGGCAAGTTAGGAAAGCGAAATAAAAGTTCACAGGTTCGAACAGTGAGTGCATCCAGTGCAGAATGGAAATTTGCCAAAATTACAGTAAAGCCAGTAAATTTTAGACCTTTCGGAGTACTGTATATAGACAATGGCTACGCTTTAATCAGTTATATCGGTATTTTCTTGCAATTATAATAGGCATGTGGTGGGAATGGGGTCAGGGTTTGTAAAGCATGCGGGAATTATGGAAAGGGTTCAGAAGTCACAAATTACTTAAAGTACAGTAGTTTTATTTCTATATATGTAATGACAATGACTATTTTTATCATGTTATTATTCATTTCAGAAGCACTATAAGCCTCTACAGCAGATATATTTTCATCGTCTAATGGTTAATTTTCAAGTTCTAACTTTTAGGTGGAATTATGAATAAATATTCACATGGACGTATAGATAAGCATATAATGATAATACTGAATTACTGATACTGTACTTTATTTTTTTTTTCTAATTTAAGTGAGACGTAATACTAAATTTTAAGTGACCGAGTCACCGAAAGAGAAGTTCTAGAAGTTATTAGGTTACAGAAAGAGCAACTCTAATGTTTACTATAAGTCTAAACCATTTGTTGGACGAGAGTTCCTTTAAATCTCTATTAAGTTCTATGCACGTGAATTAAGTGGCCTTATTTCTACCAGAAGTACTACATGCCAACTTACACCTGTTAACGTTATGCTAAAATGGACTTTATAAAGGTAAATGTTGTTTCATTAAGCAATGTCTGTTATCTGTTAAGAAATGGTAGCCTACTGTAGGGTCTTGGGTCTTGTGGTGTTCTCAGAGCGAAGCCCAACTCACCGAATCTTAGCCATGAAAAAGTCATCGGAAGAAACGATTCTTGGAATAATTCATGTACAACAATAATTAACAGGAAACTGTAGTAAACCCATTGTGACTTTGGTTGTGGGTCCCTGAGGTTAGGCTGGTGGTTATCACTTTATTATTCAGTAAGTTTATTCGTTATCCGTTCTGTAATACTTGTTTGTGTATGCTATGAGCAGGAACAGGTAATAGGAGGTCCGTCTAGGATTTCCATTATGCTTTACTACAAGATTAAGGTAAATTTATGATGCTTTTGGGGTGTATGTATGATAGCGGCCACCTTTATGTATTATTATGGCTAACGTAGAATACGGCAGTGTAAGGGGGGTCGCAAGTGGGTGTTAGCCCCCCCTTTAAGTATGTAGGTAAGGACACGGCTTGAAGGATAGGTTAGGGGGGAAAGTTTAGGTCCATTTTTAATCAACGCATGAGGAACTAGCCGCTGATGTATAAAGGCTCCGATGCTTTAATTTTTAGCCAAATGCAGGAACCATAAATTTTTCCTACTCAGTATCTTATGCATTTCTGGGCAAACCATCTGTTCAAGAGATTTTGGACCCCCTTATTTGAAGACAATTATGGAGGACCCCAGTGGGAAACCGGGGTGTTTTTGGGTGGGGAAATGTCTTAAAAGAGTTATTTGCAGCAGGAATGCAAAATAAGCACAAGGTAACCAGTTAGAACAATATATGGTTCATGTACTGTAAGTGGCTGAAAACAGGCCAAAACATGATTTTTTGGGCTCGAGCCTTGTCGTCCTGATGGAAGTTCCTCATTGGCGGCTTCTACTTGGGATATTTCTGCGAGTGATATACCAGAGAAATTTTGCCTTAGAATTTTCAATGGAATTCTAAACTTTGGAGCGAATATCCATGAGAGATAGCGTGTACTAATCAGGGACGTGTTAATAACAAGCCATGGTTATCCTTCCTGAAGAGAGTTAACCTTGTCTCGAAGGAAAGGTGTTGGTAGGATACGTGGGCGAGAGAGCCGTTACAACTCCCAATCTCAGTGTGCTACAACTAACACGTTTCCTGTTGATCCATTCCCCTTCACAGTCGCCATCGTTGACGGTCGCTTGGAGAGTTTCTGCTAGTTTTTCTTAGTTTTCTGAGTGATTTTCCATCATGGATGCTTCAGCTACTTCCTCATCGACCAAGTTGAGTACGGTACCCCTTTTTCGTGTGTTTATTTTGATTGCATTATTGTTCCAAAGCCAGCATGCGGTCGGCGCCATTGCATTATGTTCCAAATCGCTCAGAAACGCTTGGTTATTCAGTCATTTTACTGTAGGAAAGTTTTATATTATTTTAAAGTATGGCATGTTTATGGTATCCCCCCCCCCATCCTTCCTTGGCGTTTCTTGTGTATTTTTTATCAGCATTGACTTGGGCTAGCCTACCCTAGCCAGCGGCCATGCCTGGTAAATTTTCACTATGCGCCATAGTTTCTTTCACCTAACCTTACTGGTTGGGTGAGGTTGTCTATCCTCCCATGCTGTCGATTCATCACGGTGGGGAGCTGCAGTCTTGAAGGTCCTTCTGGGAGTTGTATAGTGTTCTCAGTTGCCCTAGGGCAACTATTTTCACTTTCCACTTAGCCTAGATATTTGGCGAGGCGGTACAGTTCTTGGGATCCTGTTCCCTATGTCTACTTATGTTTACCCATTGGGACACCTTACCCCCTGTTCTGGTGCTGGATAGTAGACCACCTTGCGTTGCCTTAACCATTATTAGGCTTCTCTCTTAGTCTTTGGTAGGTTATGCTTGGTTGTGAGGACTTGTCCTCTGTGCCCTATCACGGCAGACCTTTTGGAACACTATTGCTGCTCTAATGTTGCTTTGTTCTGTAACTGGAATAAAAACCACGCTATTTATTAGGGGTTATACTTTCGGCAGAGCTGAAATGACGAGCCATTAAAATTTAGCGAGGGTCAACTACCCACACCGCTAGTTAACGGGGGTAGGGTGGGGTAGCTTGCTACCACTCCCGTTCACACACCTGTGATTTAGTCACTTTACTTTTGGCTTGGATTGAGAGTGGTTGTTTCCTCTCTCCCTCCTCGCCTATTCTGGACTGCCATTAATTTTTGTCTTTTAACTTAATTTTTCTTATACTTGTACCTGTATATATATGAAAACATTCTTAATGTTTATGTATATATATATGTGTATAGAAATGTGGTAAGTTTCCTTTTCAGTGTTTGTGCTGTGTGTGTGATACATATACGACAACGACACTTGCGTAGTAGCAAGGCCAGCACAGTTCCACTTCGTGGGGAACAACCTCTCCCTCTCTGGTCCATCGGTCTTCCCGTCGGCATATAACCGTTAACTCAGCCGCCGCAGGGGAATCGTCATCGCCTGGACCCTCTTCATTCAACTATTGTCTTCGCCTTTTCCTTTTTTCTTACGGGAAACATGGATTCTGAGCGAAGGGAATGTGGCCTTTCAAAGATTGACTACGGTCTCTCTCTTCTCGAGGTTGTTCACCTTTACAACAACAGCGTACTATTGGGATGCTCCTTTCCCGTGCGTGGGTTAAGTTGCTCTTCCGATTGTTTGTCTCAATTATTTTTAGTGAAAATATAATTGTATTTTAACTCTTCAGCTTTCTCCGTGGGGAACACTTCCCTTCGGAGGGTCAGTGGTTCTCACTATAAGTGAATATTCTTAGCAGATTTAAATAATTGTAATTCTGTTTTTATTACAATTACTTCGCTCCCCCCTTCTCCCGTGGATGTCGACTGGGGAAGGAAGGGCGCAATACTTAATTTTATGCTTTCCCCTCTTCGGAGTTCCTCCTGGGGAATTTGTTAAATAATAAATTTTTTGTCGGCGCAATACTTATTTGTTCCGTAACTGAAATACAAACCACGCTATTTAATATGGGTAATTACTTTCGGCGTAGCTGAAAAGACGAGCCATTAGAAGTTTAACGAGGGTTTACTACCCCACCGCTAGTTAGCGCTTGGTAGGGAGGGGTAGCTTGCTACCCCCCCCCCCCCCTCACACACACCTGTGCTGAGCTCACTTTGCTATCGGCTCGGGTGCTAGACGGACGTGTCCCCTATCACCCTCGCCTACACTGACAGCCATCAATCTTTGTTTGCTTTTTCTTTTTGACAGAGTGTTTGGAAGTTGGCCTCTGCGATGTGGAAGTGTCCCGGCTTACCTGACCGCCCTTGTGGGACTTATATGTCAGCGGTCGACACAGATCCACACACCTTATGTCCTTTTTGTAGGGGCCAACGGTGTGATAGAGATAACGTATGTGGTGAGTGCAGGGAGTGGTCTACCTCCCAGTGGGAGAGGTTTTCCCGGCGCCGGAAGAAGAAGTCTAAACGGGATTTGTTCCGTAACCGAAATACAAACCACGCTATTTACATTGGGTTTACCTTTTAGCGCAGCTGAAATGACGAGCCAAGAGTTTTGACGAGGGTTAATTACCCCCGCGCTAGTTAGCGGGGGCTAGGGGAAGGGTAGCTTGCCTCCCCCCCCCCACACACCGGTGACTTGCTTCTCTTCACTTTTGGCTCGGCGATGAACAGACGTGTCTGTCCATCGTCCTCGTTGACAGCCTTTAATCTTTTTCCTGCTTTTTTTTTACTACAGCTTGTGTGTGTTTGAAGTTGACTACCTATTATATTATATTTACTATGCGTACGTGCCCTGGTTTTGCCGGCCGCCCTTGTGGGACCTTTATGTCGGCCTTGGATGCGGATCCTCACACCCTTTGCCCTCAGTGTCGGGGCCGACGGTGTGACCAGGAAAACGTGTAGTGAGTGTAGGGAGTGGTCTGCCTCCCAGTGGGAGAGGTTTGGCCGCCGGCGTAAGAAGAAGACCAAGAGAGACCGTTCTCCTTCGGGGGTTGCCTTGAAGGAGGAAGGTTCTCGGGACTCGTCTTTCGCCGCCCAAACCTCCTCCGAAGCTCCCCCTCGTCCGGCTCCTAAGGAGAGTCGGCCGAGTGGTAGCACAGGCCCTAGTTCTGTTTCCCGACCTTGGGTGGGGGGAGAGGGCGTCGCCTCCCATAGCGGGGCGGTTCCCCCTCCTCCTCCGGGGGAGGTTATTGATAATTCGTTGTCTAATGATGATCTTTTACAGATTTGGGCTTCGCTGGGGCTTAAGGGCTTGCCCTCCAGGGTCGCCTGGATTGACCTTGTCTCGTTGGGGGCCGCCGTTAAGCAGTCGCCGGCGGTAGCAGAGGTAGACCCTCTGTCTATCGTCGACGTCGTGGTGGCAGAGGCCTCCGACGGAGCGGGGCAATCCACTGCAGGTGAAGTTGAGGATGATGGTGCTGACGGCTCTCCTCCCCCTTCCGTACATCCTTCGAAGGGGGAAGTGAGTCCTACGGGCTCTTCTGCTGTTCAGCTTCCCTCTAAGGGAAGTGCCTTGACTGAGACTTCCCTTCGGAGAACTGATGGTCCTGATGATCTTCCCCGTGGCCGCCTTCGCCGTAAGGCTCACCGTCCGCTGCGTCATAAGGGCCTCCCTTCCCCTTATAAGGGGGTTAAGAGGCACCTTTTTGGATCTTCTTCCTCTGAAGGGGACTCTCCTCATCGTACTCAGCTTACAGCTCCTGCTCCTTTGGACCTCTCTGCAGACTGTTCTCCAACTCCTGCTAGAACTTCACCTTCTGGGGAACTCGTCACTCGACGGGCAACGGTCCCTTCGGGGCAAAGGGATTCTTCCCTTTCATGTGCAGTGTTAGCGCACAGGCGCTCTCCTGCTCGTCAGCGTTCTCCTGCTCGTCAGCGCTCTCCTGCTCGTCAACGCTCTCCTGCTCGTCAATGCTCTCCTGCTCGTCAGCGCTCACCTGTTCGCCGGCGCTCTCCTGATGTTCGCCCTCCTCGTCAGCGCTCTCCTGAGTACATCCTACATCCTGTGGTTCCTGAAGAGCGCTTAGCGCGCCAGCATTCTTCTGCTCGCCCTTCTGCAGTGTTAGCGTACAGGCGCTCTCCTGCTCGTCAGCGCTCTTCTGAGCGTCATCGCTCTTTTGAGGATCATCGCCCTCCTGCTCGCCAGCGCTCCCCTGTGGTCTCTGATCATCCTGCAGTCCCTGTTGGACACCCTGCGCGCCGTCAGTCTCCTGAGCTCTCTCGCGATCCTCATCTTGTGTCTACTCAACATCGTCCGCGTTCTCCAGCGCTTGTTTCTAAAGCACATGTTCGCCCACGCGCCTACGCTCTTCCTGTTCCTGTTCGTGAACGCGCCGCGCCACCTGTTCCTTCACAGGATCTCACGCGTCGCCCCCTTGCTCGCCAGCGATCACCTGCTCGCCAGCGTTCACAGACGATCCTAGTATCGCCTGTTCGTCAGCGCTCTCCTACGCGTCAACGATCACCTGTTTATCGGCGATTTCCGGACTGCCCGCGTGATTTACAGCCTGCGCGCACGCGTTCTCCAACGCGTCGTCAACCAGAGGTTCTGGAAGGACATGGTTCGCCATCTGCTAGCTCGCCATCGCGCGATCATTCACCTGCGCTTCCTGCGCGCTTTCGCTCGCCAACGCGTCACCATGCGACAACGCGCCATCGCTCACCTGTGCGTCAGCGTTCGCCAGCCTACCACCGATCGCCTGCTGATTTACGCCGCCAGCGACCTTCTTCGCCCACGCAGCAACGTGTTCCCTCGCCATCGCGCCAACGCATTCGTTCGCCGACTCGGGCACGCGCTCGTTCACCTGTACACCCTAGCGCCCACTCGCCTGCGCGACCGCTCGCCTGCGCGCCCGCGCGACCGTTCGCCTGCGCGCCCGCGCGACCGTTCGCCTGCGCGCGACCATCGTTCGCGGCGAATTTCGCAGCCAGTGGTACAGCAGGAACGCGTGTTCCTAGACAGCGCTCGGGATCGCCTCCATCCAAACGCAGGACTGTAGTGCAGGACAGGGAAGACACTACGGAGATGTTAGTGCATCATTCTTCCCCCCTTCTTTTCAGGCAGGTACTGTGGTGTCCACTCCAAAGGATCGCCCGATCCCTTTCCCTCCAGCGAGGATTTCGGACTCTGTGTCCGTGGAGCAACAGACTTGGTTTGGTCCTCTGATGCGGGTGTTAGTGAGGGTAATGAAACCAGCACTCACCGATCAGGGCAACAAACCAACGGCTGCCTCTCCTACGCTGAAGAGAAAGAGAGGAGTAGACTTCGTGGTGACTTCCCCCAGGGCGAAGTTGGTTCCCAAGAGGTCTGTCGCGAAGCCCCCTTCTCCTGCTCGAGCGTTTTCTCCTTCTCCCGTGGACGAGGCTTTTCCGTCCTCGGGTGAGTCCAGTGAAGCGGTAGTCTTCCCCTCGGCACCAAGGGGGGAGACTTCGCTTCATGGAGGAGAGTCGTCTCGTGAGGAAGGGGCTCCTCGAACCTCTTTGTTGGGGTCCTGTATCCCTCCCAGGAGGGAATCCAAGGACTCCAAGACCGTCCCGAAATCATCTTCGAGGATTCGCCAGGAACCCGCGGCTCCCCGGGGGAACGTCCACGCTTCACCCCAGGAAGAGATTCCGGGGACAGGAGACTTAGCTGCCAGCCCGCAAGGAGGAGATCAGCAGGAATCCGAACATGCCCTCTGGCAGGTCCTGAGCCTGATTAGGCAACTTAATGGGCTTATGGACCCCGTGATCGCCCCCCGTGAAGGCAAGGACACTATCTTGGACGAAGTGTTTGACATTCGGAAGGCCCCTAAGTCCAGTGCGGCTCTGCCCTGGTCTCGGGGTCTGAAGAGTGCCAGAGCTAGGGCCAACGCTCAGCTCGCGATTCTTGCCGCCTCCAGTCGTTCCTCTGCCGGGAACAAGCTCATCCCTCCTCCTCGTCTTCAGCAGAGGAGGTATTTTGAGATCTTGGGTGAGTCCAGCCTCGCTCTTCCTCTCCATCACTCCGTGGAGGAGCTGGCGAAGGGAGTTCCCCCTGAGAAGCTCTCTGCCCGGCAGGTGTCGTTCTCGGCGGCAGAGATCCTTAGCCATGAAAAGGTCGCGAAGTGTGCCATGCAGGCCACTTCGTGGCTGGACACCTCGCCTATCCCAAGTCTCCTTGTTGATGCTGGAGAGTTACCTCTAGACCTTTACCGAATGTCTTCCATTCTTCGGTATTGGTTTAGATTGCAAAGGCTCCCTAACTCTCTAGCCTTTCAGACTGCAAGCCTTGTAAGACACGCATCATACTTTGAGTTGCACCCAAAATCTCCTCAACCTTATGGCTTTCGGGTGAAACGATTATTAAATAGTCTGGATATAATTAGAAATAAGGTACTTCCATTCAAGGTATCATCAACGCCTCCATGGAAGTTACCAGAGATATCTTTTTGTAAATATTTTATTGGAGATAAGAAGAATATGTCAGACCTAGAAGCCAGGTCTCTTTTTAATGAACATGTTAAAGAACATAGAGGATCAACTTTTATCTATACTGATGGCTCCAAATCTGATGCTGGCGTTGGATTTGGAGTACATAGTAATGGTTTTAATTGTAGAGGTGCACTTCCTCTGACCGCTTCTATATTTACTGCCGAACTGTATGGCATATTAACCGCTATTGAGAAAATATCGTTGGAGAAGGAGGGTAATTTTACAATTTTTAGTGATGTAAGGAGTGTCCTTCAAGCTATGGAAGTTTTTAATTCTAATAACCCTCTAGTTTTAAAGATTTTAGAATGGCTCTTCCTTATTGGACGGAGAGGTATAACAGTTCAATTTTGTTGGGTTCCAGCACATGTAGGTGTGTCCGGGAATGAGAAGGCAGATTCACTGGCTAAGGAGGCTGCATCCGAGTTGCTGCCAAGAAGGTATCCCATTCCCTGTAATGATTTCTTACCTGACATCAAGAAATTGGTTTGCAATAAATGGCAACAGCAATGGGATAGTCAAGATGGCAATAAAAGGAGGGAAGTAACAAATGACATATATCCTTGGAGGTATAATATGATGCCCCGAAAATGGGAGACGTCTCTTTGTCGTCTCCGTATTGGTCACACTCGGTTGACACATGAGTTTCTGCTGAAGGGCCAACACCAACCGTATTGTGACAACTGTTTAGTACCTCTAACAGTAGGGCATTTGTTGACCGAATGCCCCAATTATAACAACTTGCGGAATAGATATTTGTTTGAGGCTCGAGGTGAGGGTGGCAGGTTCATCCTTGCCAAGATTCTTGGAAATGATGTGTCCTACCATGCAAGTGGCATTTTTAGATTTCTTTCAGAAGCAGGTCTTCTGAAAAATATTTAACTTTTATGACATTCAATTTTTATGATTTTAATTGAATACTCTTTAATTTTTTATTTTATTTCATTTTTCATTTTTGTATACATAAATTAAATGTTACCGGCGTCAATGACCTTAGATGTCAGGATGCCTGAAAACTTTAAATCATTCATTCATTCATTCGTGGCTGGACTTTTGGCTAGGAACTCTGGGCATCCTATTGCGCTCTGAGGACTTGTCCAAGGAGACCAATAGGAAGGCCCTGGAGACCTTCTTACTCTCGGGCACCCGCTCCATCGAGTTTTTGGCGCACCAGGTTACCACCCTGTGGGCCAACTCGGTGTTGAAGCGGCGCGATGCTGTGACCGAGAGATTCCATCCATAGGTCCCCGCCGTGGATGTGTGCAGGCTCAGACATGCTTCCCTTCTGGGGGAGAACCTGTTTGAGCCTCAGGACATGGAGCGAACGGCTGAGAGGTGGAGGAAATCCAGCACGGACTCCCTCCTCCATAGGGCCCTTACAGCTCGGCCCTATAAGCCTCCAGCTCCGCCGCAACAGCAGCAGCAGCCTCGTAAGGCTCCGAAGCAGACACCGGCAGTTAAGAAGGTGGTGTCTAAGCCCCAGCCCTTTCCAGCCAAGGTCAAGAGGGGCGGTAAGTCCTCCAGGGGAGGCAAGACTCCTAGGGGTGGCGGCCGCGGCCGCAAGCCCTAGGGGTGGCAGTCCCCCTGCGTGTCCACCTGTGGGGGGATGCCTTCAGCGTTGCGTCCGCAGGTGGCAGCAACACGGAGCCGATGCTTGGACGGTCTCAGTGATCAGCCAAGGCTATCGCGTCCCGTTCACAACATCTCAACCTCCCCTGACAGCGAATCCAGTGTCGTTGAGCTCCTATGCCACGGGGTCGGCAAAGGCTTCGGGCCGAAGTCGAGACCATGCTCGAGAAGGGTGGTCTCCAGGAGGTCGTCGACGGCTCCCCAGGCTTCTTCAGTCGACTCTTTCTTGTAAAGAAGGCGTCTGGAGGCTGGAGACCTGTCATCGACCTCTCAGCTCTGAACGGGTTTGTCAAGCAAACCCGGTTCAGCATGGAGACAGCAGACACGGTCAGACTTGCGGTGAGACCACAAGACTTCATGTGCACACTGGATCTAAAGAACGCGTACTTCCAGATCCCAATCCATCCGTCTTCCAGGAAGTACCTGAGATTCTGCCTAGACGACAAGATCTACCAGTTCAAGGTGCTGTGTTTCGGTCTCTCCACAGCTCCTCAGGTGTTCACCAGAGTGTTCACCCTGATTTCATCTTGGGCGCACAGGAACGGCATTCGTCTCCTTCGTTATCTGGATGAAGGGTGGGGCGCACGTTCTGAACCAGAGGGTCTCAGGCCTTTGGTCAGAATCAGAAAAGTGCCTACACATCAACCTGCTAGAATTGAAGGCCGTCTTTCTCGCTCTTCAGCAGTTCCAACGGTCCCTGGCGGGTCACTCCGTGGTGCTGATGAGCGACGACACCACGGTAGTGGCTTATATCAACAAGCAGGGAGGCACTTTTTCGCAGCAGCTATCCCATCTTGTAGTAGAGACTCTGAGGTGGACCGAAATCCACTCGATAACACTATCAGCTCGCTTCATTCCTGGCAAGAGGAATGTGCTCGCCGACAGTCTGAGCAGGGCCTCGCAGATAGTGAGTACCGAGTGGTCTTTGGATCGTCTAGTAGCCAACAAAGTCCTGACTTTGTGGGGTTCCCCGACTGTGGACTTGTTCGCGACAGCGTTGAACTTCAAGCTGCCCCTGTACTGCTCCCCAGTCCCGGACCCCAAGGCACTCTGGCAAGATGCTTTCCAGCAACGGTGGGACAACATCGACTTGTACGCCTTCCCACCGTTCTGTCTGATGAGAAGGGTGCTCAACAGGACCAGACTATCGGTCAACTGTTCGAGGACTCTGATAGCTCCGCTATGGCATCACGCGGAATGGTTCCCGGACCTTCTGCAGCTCCTGACGGAGCTCCCGAGGGAACTTCCTCCACGACACGAGCTTCTCAGACAACCCCACTCCGGCGTCCCTCACAAGGCCGTGGCCTCGCTTCGGCTTCACGCCTGGAGACTATCCAGTGTCTCCTCGCGGAGAGAGGCTTTTCTCTTCAGGTTGCGGAGAGAATGCCTCGGCACCTGCGAAGGTCCTCTGAGGGAGTCTACCAAGCAAAGTGGAGAGTCTTTTGTGGTTGGTGTCGTGGGAGGGGTATCTCTCCACTCGATGCCACTATTCCAGCAATAGCGGACTTCCTCGTTTATCTGCGGGAAGAAATGCGCCTTTCTGTCTCGGCAGTGAAAGGCTATCGCTCAGCCTTAAGCTTAGCCTTCAGGCTGAAGGGCGTGGATATTTCTTCATCGCTAGAACTCTCTTTACTCATACGTAGATATGAGCTTACCTGCCCCCAGTCGGAAGTGAGACCTCCTCCTTGGAACGTGGTTCGAGTCCTCAGGTCTTTTAAGAGACCTCCCTTCGAACCATTACGCCAGGCCTCCGATCGCCACCTGTCTTGGAAGACGGCTTTTCTACTCGGTTTGGCTTTGGCCAAGCGGGTTAGTGAACTTCATGGTCTCTCGTACGACATCGCCCATTCAAGGGGATGGGGGGGAGGTAACGTTCAGGTTCGTCCCTGAGTTTGTTGCCAAGACTCAGAATCCTGGAGTGCCGGATCCTCGCTTCGAATCTTTCAGGATCGCGAGTCTCCGTTCTGTAACAAGCGACCCAGACCAGCTGCTACTATGTCCAGTGAGGTGTCTGAGGCACTACTTGAAGAGAACGGCTGCAGTCCGTCCTCAAGTGCGAGCTTCGTTTGTGAGCACAGGCAGGACTAAGAGGAGGGTCACCAGGAACACCATCTCAGCTTGGATTCGAAGGGTTATTCACCATGCCTTGAATCCGGACCCTGCTCCGTCACGTCGCCCTCAGGCACACGATGTCAGGGGTGTTGCTACATCCCTGGCCTTCAAGAGAAACTTCTCTGTGACGCAGGTACTGTACTTCAAGCTGGGGTCTGGAAGCGTCAGACGACCTTCACAGCCCACTACCTGTAAGACGTGACCCACAGGAGCCTCGATACGTTTTCTATCGGCCCTGTGGTGGCTGCACAACAGCTGGTCTAACCTCAGGCTCCTTTTTGGACAAGTAGCAGTAGGTTGAGGGCATTGTTACCCGGGCTTAGTCTGCGTGAATGAAAGAGTATGTCTGACCCTTACTTCTTTCTTCATTCTCCCCTCTCTTGGGGAAGCAGCATCCTGGTCCTCGCATAGCTTACCTCGACCTCTGCAGGTAACCCATGCTTCTTTGTGCTCCTAGTATTAAGCTTAATACTGTTGCATCTCCCATACCCTGACAAGGTGGTATTGGGAACGTCCTATCCTAGATTCCTATCTAAAGGTCTCAAGGTCAACTTCATAGGACGAGTCACACTCTCCTCCACACACTGCTTATGTAGGCCACTCGTTCCTAGCGATGCTAGGAACTTGTGAGGTACAGGGGCCCCTTTTCTCTAGTGCTGCTCACTGAGGGATTGAGCCCCCGGGCAAGCCGAAGTCAGTAAGGCTGGGGACTTTCCACCCTTCCTAAGGGGTAAGTCACCCAATGTAAATAGCGTGGTTTGTATTTCGGTTACGGAACAAATGACAAATTCGAAGATAATTACCTTAGCTATTTACACATATGTGCCCGCCATCCCTGATCCCCAAGTCAAGTCCTACCTCTAAGTGAAGTGAAGCAAGACACCGGTGTGTGGGGGGAGGGAGGGGTAGCAAGCTACCCTTCCCCTACCCCCCGCTAACTAGCGCGGGGGTAATTAACCCTTGTTAAAACTATTGGCTCGTCATTTCAGCTGCGCTAAAAGGTAAACCCAATGTAAATAGCTAAGGTTTGTATGGTTAGGAAAAATACAAATTATCTTCGAATTTGTCATATTTCTCCTTCAAGGGCTTCCTTGAAGAGAGAAAATCCCAAGGACTCTTCTTCCGTAGCCCAAACCTCCTCCGAAGCTCCCACTCGATCGGCTTCTTTCGAGAGGCCGGCGAGTGGTAGTGTAGGTCGCATTTCTGTTGACCGATCTCGGGGTTTGAGAGAGGGAGTTGCCTCCCATAGCGAGGCAGCTCCTCCTCCTCCCCCGGGGGAGGATTTAAATGTATCTAATGTTAATGTTGGTAATGATGATTTGTTACAGCTTTGGGCTTCCTTGGGGCTTCAGGGCTCGCCCTCCAAGGAATCCCTGTTTGACATAATCAGGTTAGGGTCAGCTGTCAAACAGTCTCCGACGTTAGCAGAGGTTGATCCTCTGTCTATCGTCGACGTTGTTGTGGTAGAGGCTTCTGACGAGTTATCTCAAACCTCTGCTCCTGTTTGCTGATGTAGCTGAAGGCTTAGTTCTCCCCTCCGAACATCCTTCGAGGGAGGAACTAAGTCCAACGGTCTCTCCTGCAGGTGATTCTCTCCCTCGGGGGAGTTCACTGACAGAGACTCCTCTTCGGAGGACTGCCGACGGTCAACCTGCTGCCTCCAGAGGGCGTATAAGGCATAAGGCCTGCCTTCCCCTCCGCTGTAGAGGCCTTCCTTCATCTTACAAGGGTGTTAGGAGGTGCCTCATCGGCTTGTCTTCGCCGCAGTCCGCCGCAGAGGATCCTCGTCGTCATTCACCGACCTTTCCAGCTACATTCTTGGACCTGTCCGCTGATCGTTCGCGATCTCCTACTCTTGTGAGACTTGCTGACCTGCCGTCGCCCTTCCTAGCTGCCAATGCGCTGTGGGCGCCCACGCATCCTGTGATCAAGCAGGCAACGGTCCCTTCGGGGCAAAAGGGACTTTCTCACATTGTGGCAAAGTCCCTTAAGCGCCAGGTATCCCCTGCGCACCAACGTTCTCCTGCAGTTGCTGATACGGAGACAACGCACCAGCGAGCACCTGTCCCAGAGACTTCGCGCCAGCGCTCACCTGTGCGCCAGCGCTCTCCTGTGCGCCAGCGCGCCCACGATCTCCTGCGTGCCCACGATCTCCTACGCGCCAGCGCTCGCCTGTGCGCCAACGTTCTCCTGTGCACCCACGATCTTCGGATCTGGGCGCAGGAGGGAAGATACCTTCTTCTTCTGCTCGCCAGCAATCTCCTACGCGCCATCAGATCCCTCCTGCTCGCCAGCATTCTCCTACGCGCCATTGCGCGCAGTCACCAACACGCGCCCACGCGCGCCCTGCCCATTGCAGATGTGCGACCTCTTGCGCGCCCGCGTGCAAGTCATATTTCCCACAATTTTCCCCTGCGCGCGTGTGCCCAACGCTATCACCCTCACAGGCTCATAGAGATCCTGCGCGTCCATGGGCACGCGAGCAATCGCCTCCGCGCGTGCGAACGCTTGTTCAACCTACTGCGCGCCCTCGGCATTCTCCAGAACGCGCCCCTGCGCGCCATCGATCACCTGCGCGCCCACGCGCTCCATCGCCCCTGCGCGTCATCGATCACCTGCGCGCCCACACGCTCCATCGCCCCTGCGTGCTCCATCTCCTGCGCGTGCAATCACTCGCCAGCGCGCTCCCTCGCCTGCGCGCCATCGCTCGCCCGCCTGCGCGCCATCGCTCGCCCGCCTGCGCGCCCACGCGCACCCTCGTCATCACCCCCTTGCTCACGCGCCAGCAAACCAGGTAAAATCCCATCGCGCGAGTGCCAGCGCAACCACAGGCATGATTCGCAGCGGGATTCCCATGCGCGAGGCTGCAGGACCGCGTGCGACCAGGTCTTCGTCTTCACGTTCCCCCCCACGCAAGCGCAGACCAGCGCGCTCGCCGGAGGGCGGGAGAACACCGGATATGTCCAGTAACTTACTTACTTCCCCTTCTTCTTTCCAGGAAGACCCTGTTGTGGTTTCTACTCCTAGGGATTGAACGATCCCCTTCCCTCCAGAGGGAGTCTCTGACAGCGCCGCTGTCAGTAAGCAGCCATGGTTTGGGTCCCTTGTCAGAGCTGTCATGCAGGCCTTTAAGCCTGCTTTCTCTGAGTTGGGCCTCAAATCAGCGGCAGTTCCGACCCCCCTGAAGAGGAAGAGAGGAGTAGACGACGTGGTGACTTTTCCAAGGGTTAAGCTGGCTCCTCGGAAGTCTTTGAGGAAGGCTCCCTCCCCCCCCCAGACTTTCTCTGCTTCCCCTTCGGATGAAGATTTCCCGTCCTCAGGGGATTCTTGTGAGGTGAGGCGTTCTCCCATCGCACCTATGGGAGAAACCCCACCTCGCGTAGAGAAGTCTTCTCGGGTAGGGGTGGAGAAGAGCCTCCCGCCATCACTGTTGGAGTCCTGTATCCCTCCCAGGAGGGAGTCGAAGGACTCTAAGACTGTCCCTAAGTCGTCCTCGAGGATGAGACCAGAGCTAGCCAAACCAGCGGAGAATGTCCACAAGTCCCTCCAAGAAGAGCCTTTGGGGACAGGAGACTTTGCTGCCAGCCCTACAGGAGGAGAGCTACAAAAGTCAGAACATGCATTCTGGCAGGTTCTGACTCTGATGAGGAATCTCAACGGGTTCTCGGATCCTGAGATTCCCCCTCGAGAGGGCAAGGACACAGTCCTGGACCGAGTCTTTGGCACTCAAAAACCCCCTAAGGCCAGTGCGGCTTTGCCCTGGTCCCAAGGGGTCAAGAGAGCCAGAGATAAGGTTGAGGGCCAGCTCTCCGAGCTTACCTCCTCCAGCTGTTCCAGCGCCGGCAACAAACTCCTCCCGCCTCCTCGTCCATCAGAGGAGGTACTTTGAGATCATGGAGGAGTCTTGTTTAGCGCTTCCGTTACACCACTCTGTGGAAGAGCTTACCAGGGTAGTCCCTCTAGAGAGAGACTCCAACCGGCAAGTGTCTTTCTCGGCCTCGGAGATCCTCAGTCAGGAGAAGGTGGCGAAGTGTGCCATGCAGGCAACTTCGTGGCTGGATATCTGGCTAGGGTCTCTCGGCATCCTGTTACGATCCGAGGACCTGTCCAAGGAGAGTACCAGGAAGGCCTTGGAGACCTTCCTTCTTTCAGGCACTCGTACCATCGAGTTTCTAGCCCACCAAGTCTCGAACTTGTGGGCTAATTCCATCTTGAAGCGTCGAGATGCGGTGTCTGAGAGATTTCACGGGAAGGTCCCCAGCACCGAGGGCAGCAGGCTCATACATTCCTCCATCTTGGGGAGGAATTTGTTTGAGCCCAAAGATGTGGAACAGGCAGCTGAGAGGTGGAGGAAGTCCAACCAGGACTCTCTCCTACATAGGGCTCTTACATCAAAGACCTATAAACCTCCAGCACCTCAACAACCTCGCCCGTCCAGGACAACGAAACCGGCAGTGGCAGCAAAGACAACGGTGTCGAAGCCCTTTCTTGTCAAAGACAAGAAAGGCAAGAAGTCCTCCAGGGGAGGGAAAAATCTTAAAGGGAGTGGCCGAGGCCACAAATGCTAGGATTGGCAATCCCCCTGCATGTCCACCAGTGGGGGGATGCCTACAAAGTTGCGCGATCAGGTGGAAGCAACTCGGGGCCGATTCCTGGACGATTTCCGTAATCAGTCAAGGATATCGCGTCCCGTTCACAACATCTCTACCTCCCCTGACAGCGGATCCAGTGTCGATGAAGTCCCTTGCCATGGGACTGGCCAGGGGACAAGCCCTTCGGACAGAAGTCGAGACCATGTTGAAGAAGCGCGCTCTCCAGGAGGTCGTCGACGGGTCCCCAGGCTTCTTCAGTCGACTCTTTCTTGTAAGGAAGGCGTCTGGAGGCTGGAGACCAGTCATCGACCTCTCAGCTCTGAACAGGTTTGTCAAACAGACCCCGTTCAGTATGGAGACGGCAGACACGGTCAGACTCGCAGTGAGACCTCAAGACTTCATGTGTACACTGGACCTGAAGGACGCGTACTTCCAGATCCCAGTCCATCCGTCTTCAAGGAAGTACATAAGATTCAGCCTAGACAACAAGATCTACCAGTTCAAGGCGCTGTCTTTCGGTCTCTCCACAGCACCCCAGGTTTTCGCCGACAGTCTGAGCAGAGCGTCTCAGATAGTGAGTACCGAGTGGTGTTTGGATCGTCTAGTAGCCAACAAAGTCCTGACTTTGTGGGGTTCCCCGACTGTGGATCTGTTCGCTACAGCGTTGAACTTCAAGCTCCCGCTGTACTGCTCCCCAGTCCCGGACCCCAAGGCACCCTGGCAAGATGCCTTCCAACAACGGTGGGACAACATTGACGTTTACGCCTTTCCCCCGTTCTGTCTGATGAGGAGGGTACTCAACAAGACCAGAATATCGGTCAATCTCTCGATGACCCTGATAGCTCCGCTATGGCATCACGCGGAATTGTTTCCAGACCTTTTGCAACTCCTAACGGAACTCCCGAGAGAACTCCCTCCACGACACGAGCTACTCAAACAACCACACTCCAACATCTTTCACAAGGCCGTAGCTTCGCTTCGGCTTCACGCCTGGAGACTATCCAGCATCTCCTCGCAGAGAAAGAACTTTCGCAGCAGGTTGCGGAAAGGATGTCTGGACACCCGCGGAAGTCTTCCACAGGGGTCGACCAGGCAAAGTGGAGAGTTTTCTGTGGTTGGTGTTGTGGAAGGGGTATCTCGCCACTCGATGCCACTATTCCAGCAATAGCGGAGTTCTTTGTGTATTTGCGAGAAGAAATGCGCCTTTTAGTCTCGGCAGTGAAAGGCTATCGCTCAGCCTTAAGTCTTGCCTTCAGGCTCAAAGGAGTGGACATTTCTTCTTCGCTGGAACTTTCTTTACTCATTCGAAGTTATGAACTTACCTGCCCTCAGTCGGAAGTGAGACCCCCTCCATGGAACGTGGTTCGAGTTCGCAGGTTTCTGAAGAGACCTCCCTTCGAACCATTATGCCAGGCTTCAGATAGCCACCTGACTTGGAAGACGGTGTTCCTACTTGCTTTGGCTTCGGCCAAACGAGTTGGTGAACTTCATGGTCTCTCGTATGACATCGCCCATTCAAGGGGATGGGGGGAGGTAACGTTCAGCTTCGTCCCTGAGTTTGTTGCTAAGACTCAGAATCCGGGAGTGCCAGATCCTCGGTTTGACTCTTTCTGGATTTCGAGTCTTCGTTCCGTAACAGATGACCCAGACCATCTCCTATTGTGCCCAGTAAGGAGTCTGAAGCTCTATCTTAAGAGAACAGCTGCAATCCGTCCTCAAGTGCAAGCATTGTTTGTAAGCACTGGGAGGTCAAAGAGGAGGGTCACCAAGAATACTATCTTGGCTTGGATTCATAGGGTAATCCATCTGTCCCTGAATCCCGACCCTCCTCTGTCACATCGCCCTAGAGCACATGATGTCGGGCATAGCTACGTCCCTGGCCTTCAAGAAGAACTACTCAGTGACGCAGGTTCTACAAGCAGGGGTGTGGAAGCATCAGACGACCTTCACAGCCCACTACCTGCAAGACGTGACCGACAGGAGGCTCGATACGTTCTCTATCGGTCCTGTGGTGGCTGCACAACAGCTGGTTTAAACCTCAGGCTCCTTGATGGACAAGTAGCAGAAGGTTGAGGGCATTTTTACCCAGTTTTAGTCTTCATGAATGAAAAGGTATGTCTGGCCCTTATTCTTTTCTTCATCCTCCCCTCTCTTGGGGAAAGCAGCATCCTGGGTTCTCTGCACAGCTGACCTCAAACCACTGCAGGTAAACCATGTTCCCTTGTGTTCCTAGTATTAAGGTAATACTGTCGCGTCCCCATACCCTGACGAGGTGGTATTGGGAGAGTCCTAGCCTTAAGTTTCCATCTAAAGGACTTCAGGTCAACCTCCTAGGACGAGTCACACTTCATTCCTTCACACACAGCTTATGTAGGCCACAGCCCTTGCAGAGCAAGGTGCTAGTGAGGTGCAGGGACTCCTTATCATTTAGTGCTGACACACTCAGATACTGAGTCCCCGGGCAAAAAGCCAAAAGCCAGTAATGGCTGGGACTTACCATCCTACCTAAGGGTTGAGTCACCCATATTAAATAGCGTGGTTTGTATTTCAGTTACGGAACAAATGACAAATTCGTAGGTAATTTGTATTTTTCGTAACTATACAAACCTTAGCTATTTAATCAAACTTGCCCACCAGCCCTGTCCCCCGTGAAATACTACGTCTGAGCAAAGTGAGCTCAGCACAGGTGTGTGTGTGTGTGTGGGGGGGGGGGGGGTTAACAAGCTACCCCCCGCTAACTAGCGGTGGGGTAGTAAACCCTCGTTAAAATTCTAATGGCTCATCATTTCAGCTACGCCGAAAGTAATTACCCATGTTAAATAGCTAAGGTTTGTATAGTTAGGAAAAATACAAATTACCCACGAATTTGTCATTTTTATGTTGTTCCCTCGGGGTTCCTCTTCGGAGTTCCTCCCTAGTGAATTTCTGATAATTATTTAATTTTGATTATTTAATTTTATTTTTTCCCAGTTAACTTTGCAGTTTTTCTTCGTTCGACTAAGAGTGCCAACGAAGCAGAGCTGTTCTGTTCATGCGTGGGGAATCTGCTGTCACTGCCGTCCCTCAGAGGACGTCATCATGGGCGTCATCCCTTTTCTTAGAAGTACTCCCGTGACAATATGACCAGCACTTCAGATCATCTTAGAACGCTAAAGGAGATTCGCCTCCAGCGGTTGGACCACTTCCCTTCCGAGGGAAGTTTCCTTCCCAGGTGTGAGGTTGTTTCTCCCTTCAGAGGGAGAACTTCCTACATCTTAATGAATTCATCGTCTCCGACTGCTGTTGCTGCCTTCGCCCAGACTTCTCTCCCCCCTTGCTGAGTTTCTCTTCCTTCAGGGGCGGAGCACGGTCTTGGCAAGTCTCTTCTACGAAGTGTTCACCTCTCTCGTTCGCGAGAAAGGCCACTCATAGAGACTCCTCTATGGAGGATCGCTACTGTTAAAGGTCAGCTTGCTGATCCACCGGCCCTCAGTGGACGTCATCATGGGCGTCTTCTAGTCTCTTCTACGAAGTGTTCGCCTCTCTTGTTCGTGAGAGAGGCCACTCATAGAGACTTCTCTTCCGAGGATCAATACTGTTAAAGGTCAGTTGTTCCGTAACTGAAATACAAACCACGCTATTTAACCCTTTTACCCCCACCATAAGGTTAAATTTTGAGCACATTTTGCTATATATTTTTTTTAAATTGCTCTAAAAAGCTTAATTTTTGTCCTAGAGAGGTCAGGTTGGTCTCATTCTTTTGGAAAATGCCTGAAGTTTTTCAAAAAATTATCAAAAATATGTAAAAATATGTAATTAATAGAGTTTTGCAAGAACGTACCGGTACGTCCTTTTGGGGGTGAAAGGGTTAATATGGGTATTACTTTCGGCGTAGCTGAAATGACGAGCCATTAGAAGTTTAACGAGGGTTTACTACCCCCATCGCTAGTTAGCGGGGTGTAGGGAGGGGTAGCTTGCTACCCCCCCTCACACACCTGTGTAGTGAGCTCACTTTTACTTTGGCTCGGGTGGTGATCGGACGTGTCCGCTTTCACCCTCGCCTCTTTGACAGCCATTAATGCTTTTTGTCTTTTTGCTTACTTTTTCTTATACTTGTAATATATATTTGTTCCGTAACCGAAATACAAACCACGCTATTTACATGGGGTATTACTTTTGGCGTAGCTGAAATGACAAGCCATTAGATTTTTAACGAGGGTTAACTACCCTCTCGCTAGCTAGCGAGGGGGTAGGGGAGAGGTAGCGAGCTACCCCTCCCCCCTCACACATCGGTGAACTGATTCACTTCGCTTTTGGCTCGGACGGTGGGCAGACGTCTCTGTCCCGTCCTCGCATGGCAGCCATTAATGTTTTGTCTTTACTTAATTACTTACTTTTCTTATACTTAATATATATGTAAACATTCTTATGTTTATGTATATATTTAAGTATAGAAATACAGTAAGTTTCCTTTTCAGTGTTTGTGCTGTATGTGTGTGTGTGTAGTGTACGACAACATCTCCGTGTGGTTCCAGGCCCCCACGGTGACATTTCATGGGTCGCGATCTCTCCCTTGGTCCTTCGGTCCTCCCTTCGGCTTCCGTTTCTCGTGCGCCATGGGGAATCGTCATCGCTGGACTTTATTTCTTAATCTGTTTTCTCCGCTGTTCCTCCTTCCCTACGGGGAACTTGGACTATCAGCATAGGGAACATGGGAGTTTAGTTTGACTACGGTCTCTCTCTCTCTCTCGAGGTCGTTCACCCTTTTATTACTACTACGTATTACGGTAGCTTCCTTCCCGTTGTGGGTTGAGTCGCTACTCCGTTTATTTTGTCTCAATTATTTTTAATCAAATCTAATTGTATTTGTTAACTTTTCAGCTTCTGTGTAGAACGTTTTCCTTCGGGGTTCATTCGTTCTTACTATTAGCAAACATTCTTAGATGAATTACATAATTATAATTGTTATAATTCTGTTTTTGTTACAGTTCTCCGCCTTTCCCCCCTTCCCGTGAGTGTCAGTGGGGGAGGAGGCCGCATTCCTGGTGTGTAATTATGTTCTTTTCCCTCGGGGCTTCTCTGCGGAGTTCCCCCGGGGAATGAATGTTAACTAATTATTTATTTTCACAGTTAACTATCTAGTTTTTCGTTTGCCTAATGTGCCAACGAAGCAGAGCTGTCCTGTTTGGGCCTGGGGAGTCTGCTGTTGCCGCCTCCTCTCTACGACTTCGTCATGGGCGTGTTCCCTTCTCCTAGAAGTTCTCCTGTGACAACTGTCAGCTCCTTAGTTCATTTAGAATGCTCGGGAGGTTCTCCTCCATGGGTGGGTATCTTCCCTTCCGAGGGAGGTTCTCTTCCCAGGTATGAGTTTTTTCCCCTTCAGGGGGGCCATCTTCTCTTACCTTAATAATTCCTGGTTGGCTTTTTTTCCTGATCCCCGGGCGGTTATGCTCTTGGTGCTGAGCGACCGCTTTTATAACCATGCTCAAGGGGCTGAGCGGTTGCAAGGCCGGACCGTGGAATTTGTGCGACTATGCTCTTGGTGCTGAGCGGTCGCACTTGCCGCTACGCTCAAGGGGCTGAGCAGCTGCAGGAGCTCCTCTTCGGAGGGTTGCTCTTTATGGTCAGCTTGCTGATCCAACGGCCCTAAGGGGCGCCTTCATCAGTTCTTCTTGTCTCTTCTACGAAGTGTTCACCTCTTTCGTTCCCGAGAGAGGACACTCATAGAGACTCCTCTTCGGAGGACTCCCCTGCTGTTGTTGCTGAAGGCTCAGTTCCCCCCTCCGAACATCCTTTGAAGGGGCAGCTGAGTCCAACGGTCTCTCCTGCGAGTGGCTCTCCCCCTCGGGGGAGTTCACTAACAGAGACTCCTCTTCGGAGGACTGATGATGGTACTCCTGTCCGTGGTCGTCTTCATCTTCAGCCGCAGAGGATCCTCCTCGACGAGATCAGACCGTTGCAGCTGCTTCGCTAGACCTTTCGGCAGATCGTTCGCGATCTCCGACACCTGCCAGACCTTCTTGTCTTCATTCTCCGTTCCTGGACGCAGATGCGCAGTGGGCGCCACTCCACCCCGTTTTCCAACGGGCACCGGTCCCTTCGGGGCGAAGGGCTTATCTCACAATGTGAGTAAGTCCCTTTAGTGCCAGGATTTACCTGTGCAACCTCGTTTTCCTGCGCGAGTAGTTCGCAAATGCTCTCCTGCTGTGGACCAGTCTTCTGCTGAATCAACACTCCAGCGACCTCCTATAGATCTCCTGATCGCTAACTCTTCTGAGACCTTCTGTGCGGCTCTGTGCCATGTGCACCAACGGTCTCCTGAACGCCCACGATCGCCTGCTCGCCAGCGCACATCTGCTCGCCCTTTTCTGATGTGCGCAATGCGCGCCAACGTTCGCCCTCGCGCCCACGATCTCCGGATCTGGGCACAGGCAGGGAGATTATTTTTTCGCTGAACTCCCACGTTCGCCTACTCGCCAGCCCACTCTACGCGCCCTTTCCTGATGTGCGCAATGTGCGCCAACGTTCGCCGACGCGCCCACGATCTCCGGATTTGGGCGCAGGCAAGGAGATTATTCCTTCCCCTCCTCGCCGACGATCTCTCTGGTTCTGCACCCTCTCTGATATCATCTGGCCGCGCAACTACGCGCCAACGATCTCCCCGGTTCCTGCCTCGTCGCGCGCAGTTCAAGAGGTTCCTAGGCTAGCGCACAGGCGCGCACAGGTTCCTCTGGACTCGCAGCGCCCTTCTGGAGTTTCGCGTCGCCAACGCGCCAGCACGCTTCCACATCACAGCGCGCCGCCCAGGAGGTGCCTAAGCTAGCGCACGGGCGCTCACAGGCACCCCAGGGCTCTCCTCGCGCGCCAGCGATCTCTCAAGCACCCGCGCAATTCTTCGCCTGCGCGCAAGCGTTTTTCAACGCGCCAACGCTCCCACGCTTCAATCGTCGTAGGTCTCCTACGCGCCCATGCGTTAACTCTCCTGTACGCGATCGATCGCTACGCGCCATCGCTCGCCATCGCTTGCCAGCGCGCCATCGCTCGCCAATGCACCTTCGCTCGCTGACGCGCCAGCAGTCTCCCGGCCGCCAGCGCTCGCCCTTACAACCGCGCGCCCACTCGCCCGCACGTATGCGCACCCATGTTCGCCTGCGCGCGAACCAACGATTTTTCCATCGCGCGAGCGCCATCGCGATTTCGGCCGCGATTCCCGTTGGGTTTCGCAACACGGGCAACCTGGCGAGTCTTCTGGAGTGCGTACTTCCAGATCATTGTCGTCACGATCTCCACCCGTAGACGCAGAGCAGCACACGTGCAGGAGCAGGAAGAAGCTTCAGAGAGGTCTGGGCATCATTCTTCCCCTTCTTTTCAGGCAAGCCCCGTCATCTCTACTCAGGATCACCCGATCCCCTTCCCTCCAGCGGGGTCGCTGACACTGCGTCTGTCAGCCATCAGCAGAGAAGGTACTTAAAGATTATGGGGAAGCCTGGTTTAGCTCTGCCTCTCCACCATTGCGTGGAAGGGCTTCCAGGGGAATTTCTCTCGAGAAACTCTCCGCCCGGCAGGGGACATTCTCGGCGTCGGAGATCTTGAGCCAGGTGAAGGCCGCAAAGTGTGCCATGCAGGCCACTTCGTGGCTGGTCGTCTGGCTTGGATCTCTGGGCATCCTGTTGTTATCCGAGGACTTGTCCAAGGAGAGCACCAGGAAGACCATGGAAACTCTCCTCCTCTTGGGCACGAGCACCATCGATTTCCGGCTCATCAAGTTTCGAACTTGTGGGCAAACTCGATGTTGAAGCATTGAGATGCAGTGACCGAGAGGTTCCTCTCGAAAGTCCCAACCGTGGATGTCGGCAAGCTCAGACACTCTTCCATCCTTGGAAAGAGCTTGTTTGAGCCCAAGGACGTAGGACGAACAGCTGAGAGGTAGGGGAAATCGAATCACGATTCGCCCCTTCAAAAGGCGCTTACATCCAGACCCTACAAGCCTCCAGCGCCTCAACAACCACAGCCTCATCGGCCTAGGACATCGGAACCGGGTCCGGCGGCAAAGACAAAGGTGTCTAAACAGCAGCCCCCTCCTGTCAGGGACAATAAGGACGGGAAGTCCTCCTGGGGAGGCAATAATCCTAGAGGGAGCGGCCGAGGCCGCAAACACTAGGATTGGCAACCCCCCTGCTCCCCAGTGGAGGGATGCCTAAAGTTGCGCGTTCAGGTGGCAGCAACTCGGAGCCGATTCCTGCACGATCTCAGTGATCAGCCAAGGATATCTCGTTCCGTTCATAACATCTCTACCTCCCCTGACAGCGAATCCAGTGTCGCTGAGCTCCTATGCCATGGGATCGGCAAAGGGCCTAGCCCTTCGGGCAGAATTCGAGACCATGCTCTAGAAAGATGCTCTCCATAAGGTCGTCGACGGCTCCCCCCGGCTTCTTCAGTCGACTTTTTCTTGTTAAGAAGGCATCTGAAGGCTGGAGATCCGTCATCAGCTCTGAACAAGTTTGTCGAACAAACTTCGTTCAGCGTGGAACAGCAGTCGTTCAGACTTGCAGTGAGACCACAAGTCTTCAGGTGCACACTGGATCTGAAGGACGGGTACTTCCAGATCCCAATCCATCCAGAAGTCTTCTCTGCTTCCATCCCAACAACTGGGATATTTAGGCATGATATTAGACACCAATCTCCACAAAGCCTTCCCATCAGTCGACAGGATAGCAAGGCTGAGGAGAGTCGCAGAACCTCTCCTCAGACGAGGAGAGCTTCCAACCTAATCTTGGTTACGTCTCCTAGGTCATCTTTCCTCCCTGACCCGTCTAGTTACAAACGGCCGCCTCAGGATGAGATCCCTGCAACGGCGGCTCAAGTCCCGGTGGAACCAAGGCAACGATTCCCCGGACACTCTGGTCCCTATGGGACCTGTGGAACGAATGGACCCGCTGTGGTGGTTGTCCTACGGGAACCTTTGTAAGGGAGTGGATCTTCGCGTCCCTCCCCCGCATTTGATGCTGTTCTCGGACGCGTCAAAAGAAGGGGGTGGGGGGGGACCACATTCTGAACCAAAGGATCTCAGGCCTATGGTCAGAATCAGAAAGGTACCTCCACATCAATCTGCTAGGAATGAAGGCCGTATATTTGGCCCTTCAACAGTTCCAACAACCCTGGCGGGTCACTCCGTGAGCGACAACACCACGGTAGTGCCTTATTTCAACAAGCAGAGAGGTACCTTTTCATAACAGCTTTCCCATCTTGCAGTAGAGATACTGAGATGAGCCGTTTCCACTCAACACCACTATCGGCTCGCTTCATTCCGGGCAAAGGAATGTGCTCTCCGACAGTGAGCAGAGCCTCGCAGATAGTGAGTGCCGAGTGGTCTTTGGACCCTCTAGTAGCCAACAAAGTCCTGACTTTGGTCCTGTTCGCGACAGCCTTGAACTTCAAGCTGCCACTGTACTACTCTCCAGTCCCGGACCCCAAGGCACTCTGGCAAGATGCCTTCCTACAACGGTGGGACAACATCGACGTCTACGCCTTCCCACCGTTCTGTCTGGTGAGAAGAGTGCTCAACAAGACCAGACTATCGGTCAACCTGTCGATGACTCTGATAGCTCCGCTACGGCATCATGCAGAGTGGTTCCTGGACCTTCTGCATCCCCTGACGGAACTCCCGAGAGAGTTTCCCCCACGACACGAGCTACTCATGCAACCACACTGCAACGTCTGCCACAAAGCCGTAGCATCGCTTTGGCCTCACGCCTGGAGACTATCCAGCATTCCCTCACAGAAAGAGCCGTTCCGCAACAAGTTGCGGAGCGGATGTCTCGACATCTGCGAAAGTCATCCGCAGGGGTCTACCAGGCGAAGTGGAGAGTCTTCTGTGGTTGGTGTCGTGGGAGAGGTATCTCTCCCCTTGATGCCACTATTCCAGCAATAGCGGAATTATTGTATACCTGCGGGAGGGAATGCGCCTTTCGCTCTCGGCGGTGAAAGCCTATCGCTCAGATTTAAGCCTGGCCTGCAGGCTGAAAGGAATAGACATTTCCTCCTCGCTGGATCTTTCTTCGCTCATACGAAGCTACGAACTTACCTGCCCCCGGTCGGAAGTGAGACCTCCTCCATGGAACATGGTTCGGGTTCTTAGGGCTCTCAAGAGACCTCGACCTGCTTGCGAACCATTACGCCAGGCTTCTGGTCGTCACCTGACTTGGAAGACGGTGCTCCTGCTCGCTCTGGCCTCGGCCAAGCGTGCCAGCGAATTTCATGGTCTCTTGTACGTCGTCGCCCATTCAAGAGGAGAGGGGGAGGTAACGTTCAGGTTTGTCCCTGAGTTGGTCACTAGTCTCAAAATCTTGGAGCCCGGACCCCCGGTTCAACTCCTTCATGATTTCGAGTCTCCGTTCTGTAACAGATGACCCAGATCATCTCCTAATATGGCCAGTAAGGAGTCGGAGGTGTTATCTTGAGAACAGCTGCAGTTCGTCCTCACGTGCAAGCCCTGTTTGGGAGCACAGGAAGGACGGAGAGGAGGGTCACCAAGAATACCTTTTCAGCCTGGATTTGGAGGGTCATCCATCACGCCCTGAATCCAGACCCTCCTCCGTCACGTCGCCTTAGAGCACACGACATCAGAGGCATCGCAATGTCCCTGGCCTTCAAGAGGAACTACTCTGTGACGCAGATGCTACAAGCTGGAGTCTGGAAGCCTCAAACGACCTTCACAGCCCACTATCTGCAGGACGTGACTCACAGGAGCTTTGATACATTCTCGATCGGCCCTGTGGTGGCTGCACAACAGCTGGTCTAACCTCAGGCTCCTTAATGGACAAGTAGCAGAAGGTTGAGGGCATTGTTACCCGGTTTTAGACTGCATGAACGAAAGAAGTATGTCTGGCCCTTACTTCTTTCTTCATCCTCCCCTCTCTTGGGGAAAACAGCATCCTGGGATCTCTGCATAGCTGACCTCAAACCTCTGCAGGTAAACCATGCTTCCTTGTGTTCCTAGTATTAAGATAATACTGTCTCGTCCCCCATACCCTGACGAGGTGGTATTGGGAACGTCCTAGCCTAGAATTCCATCTAAGGGACTTCAGGTCAACTTCCTAGGACAAGTCACACTTCATCCCTCCATACACGAGCTTATGTAGGCCGCACGTTCCTTGCGGTGTAAGGAACTTGCGAGGTGCAGGGACTCTTTTTCTCGAGTGCTGCTCACTCGGATTCTGAGCCCCCGGGCAAAGCCAAAGCCAGAAAGGCTGGGACTTTCCACCCTTCCTAAGGGTTAAGTCACCCCATGTAAATAGCGTGGTTTGTATTTCGGTTACGGAACAAATGACAAATTCGGAGATAATTTGTATTTTTCCTAACCATACAAACCTTAGCTATTTACACATATTTGCCCGCCAGCCCTGTCCCCCTAGGCAAGTCCTACCTCTAGGCGAAGTGAATCAGTTCACCGGTGTGTGAGGGGGGAGGGGTAGCTAGCTACCTCTCCCCTACCCCCTCGCTAGCTAGCGGGAGGATAGTTAACCCTCGTTAAAAATCTAATGGGTCATCATTTCAGCTACGCCGAAAGTAATACCCCATGTAAATAGCTAAGGTTTGTATGGTTAGGAAAAATACAAATTATCTCCGAATTTGTCATATAAACATTCTTTATGTTTATGTATATATTTATAGAAATGTAGTAAGTTTTCTTTTCAGTGTTTGTGCTGTGTGTGTGTAATGTACGACAACGACACCTGCGTAGTGCAAGGCCACCACGGTTCCACGTCATGGGGTACGGCCTCTCCCTCTTGGTCCATCGGTTTTTCCTTCGGCTTTTCCGTTAACTCGGCCGCCGTGGGGAATCGTCATCGCTGGACTTTCTTCATTCATCTATTATCTTCGCTGTTCCTCCTCTCCTACGGGGAACTTGGATTCTCAGCGAAGGGAATGTGGGAGTTTTATTTGACTACGGTCTCTATCTCTCTACTCGAGGTCGTTCACCCCTTACTACTACTGTCCTACGTACTATTACGGAAGCTCCTTTCCCGTTGCGGGTTGGGTTGCTATTCCGTTTATTTGTCTCAATTATTTTTTAATGAAATCTAATTGTATATTTAACTTTTCAGCTTCTCTGTGGAGAACACTTCCCTTCAGGGGTCAGTGGTTCTTACTATTTCTGATCATTCTTAGATGAATTACATAATTATAATTCTGTTTGTTCAGTAGCTGAAATACAAACCACGCTATTTACATGGGGTAGTTACTTCGGCGTAGCTGAATGACTAGCCATAAGAGTTTTAACGAGGGTTTACTACCCCGTCGCTAGTTAGCGCGGGGTAGGGAGGGGTAGCTAGCTACCCCCCCCCCCCTCACACACCGGTGAATGCTTCACTTTACTTTTGGCTCGGGCGGAGAACAGACCTGTCTGCTCTCTCCCTCGCTTTGACTGCCATATTTAATCTGTTTTTGCTTTTTCTTTTCCAGTGTGTTTGAAGTTGGCCTCTACTGACTATGCGTACATGCCCTGGACTTCCCGGCCGCCCTTGTGGGACCTTTATGTCGGCGGTTGACACCGATCCCCACACCTTGTGTCCTCACTGTAGGGGCCAAGGGTGTGATAGCGGTAATGTATTTACCGAATGTAGGGAGTGGTCTACCTCCCATGGGAGAGGTTTGCCCGGCTCCGGAAGAAAAAGTCTAAAAGGGATCTTTCTCCTTCAGAGGCTTCTTTGAAGAGAGAAAATTCCAAGACTTCTTCCGTAGCCCTTTCCTCCTCCGTAGCTCCCCCTCGAGTGGTCTCTTCCGAGAGGCCGGCGAGTGGTAGCGTAGACCGTACTGCTGTTGACCGATCCCGGGGTGCGGGAGAGGTAGTTGCCTCCCATAGCGAGGCGGCTGCCCCTCCTCCCCCGGAGGAGGATATGAATATTGATTTACCTGTGTTTAATCATGATTTGTTGCAGCTTTGGGCTTCCTTGGGGCTGCAGGGTTCGCCCTCCAGGGAAGCCCTGTTTGACATGATCAAACTTGGTACAGCTGTCAAACAATTGTCAACTACAGCAGGGATAGATCCTCTGTCTGTTGTTGACGTTGTGGTGACGGAGGCATCTCATGGGTCTAGTCAAACCCCCGTTCCTGTTGCTGAGGTAGCTGAAGGCTTAGATTCCCCCTCCGAACACCTTTCGAGGGAGGATCTAAGTCCTATGGTCTCTCCTGCCGGTGATCCTCCCCCACGGGGGAGTTCACTCATAGAGACTCCTCTTCGGAGGCCCTATGATGGTCAGCCTGCTGACTCCACGGCCCCTCGTGGGTATATAAGGCGGAAGGCTCGTCCTCCCCTTCGCCGTAGAGGCCTTTCTTCCCCTCATAAGGGAGTTAGGAGGTGCCTCTTTGGCTCGTCGTTACCACAGTCCTCTGCGGAGGAGACGACTCTCCGTTCGCCGATCCTGCTAGCTACTACCTTAGACCTCTCCGGGGATTGTTCGCGATCCCCTTCGGATGATGGTCGTCCTTCGTGTCCCTGTGACCAGTCTCCCTCCAGACCTGCTGACCTGCCGTCACCTTTCGAGGATGCTGATGTGCGTTACGCGCCACCTGATCCTGCCACTGCGCAGGCACCGGGCCCTTCGGGGCTGAAGGGCCTTGATCGCAAATCTGCATCTCTTGCCCTCAAGTGCCAGGTTCAACCTGCGCACCCTCATGCTGCTGCTGCTGCTGTTCCAGTCTTAGCGCCACAGTGCTCACCTGCGCGCGTGCGCGCTCCTGTCCCTGTTAGGCGCCAGGGTTCCCCTGCGCGCCCACATCCTTCTGCGCCCCGGCGCCCGCCAGCAGTTCCTGATCCAGCGCCCACCTGCGCACACGCGCCCACCTACCCCCCAGTGTTCCCCGGTTCCTGCCTCGTCGCGCGCAGTTCAAGAGGCTCCTACGTTAACGCACAGGTGCTCACAGGTACCTCTGGACTCGCAGCGCTTGTCTGGAGTTAAGCGCGAAGCGCGCCCATCGCGCGCAGTTCCAGTTACAGCGCACACGCGCTCGCCAATGAGCCAGCGCGCTTCTACATCATAGCGCGCACGGGCGCTCACAGGCACTCCTGGACTCTCCTTCCAGACCGCGCGATCCTGCACGCGTTTCAGCCGCGCGCGACGCTCCGGTTGCGCGCCAGGTTCCAGTCCCTCTCAAGGCGCCTCATGCAACCCTCCAGCGCACACCCGTGCGCCCTAATCCAACTGCGCGTCCTGCTCGCCCACCACAGCAGCGCACACCAACACGCCCACATCCTGATGCACGCCATGCGCGCCCAGCGCGCCCACAGGTTAATATGCCTGTTCTCTCGGATCAGCGCCCACCTACGCTCCAACGTGCGAACCCACCCTGGCGCTATCCTGAACCTGCGCTCTCGCACCCTCGCCCGGTTCTTCCAGATACGTGCCTACGCGCCACTGCCGTCTCCCGCCCGTCAGTGCCGCATCAGGATCCTGCGCGCCCTCGTATCCGGCCTCCTCACGTTCCAGCTCCTGCGCGCCACACGCCCTCGCCATCTCCTACGCGCACCTGCTCCATCTCCTGCGTGCCCCCGCACCTACGCGCCCGCACCATCTCCTATGCGCCATTGCGCCCATGCGCCTGTGGCCTCACCTACGCACCACCGCGCCCTCGCGCCCGGTCCACCAACCTCTCACGCCCGCGCCCACGCAAGCGCGAGATTCCTGTGACACGCGATCCTTTCGCGCGCTATCCTGGTTAGGGCCCATCGCGCGACCTCCAGCGTGAGCGTCGCCAGGCGATAGGTCATCGTCTCGTTCCCCTCCCCACAAGCGCAGAACAGCGCGCTCGCCGGAGGAGGGCCGGTTCCCGGACAGGTCTAAGGACTCTTTTGTTTCAGCTTCTCAGGCGAACCCACATTTGTCGACTCCTCCAAGAGATCGAACGATCCCCTTCCCTCCAGAGGGAGTGTCCGACAGTGCGACTGTCAGCCAACAGCCCTGGTTCAGGACCCTGGTCAGAGCTCTTGTGCAGGCGATGAAGCCCGTCCTCTCTGACGTGGGTCACAAATCAGTGGCGGCTTCCTCCCCCCTGAAGAGGAAGAGAGGAGTCCCCGTGGAAACACCCCCAAGGACTATTCTGTCTCCTCGCAGATCCTTGCGCAAGGCTCCTCCCCCCCCAGACTTTCTCTCCCTCCCCTGCGGATGAGGATTACCCATCCTCAGGAGAGTCGGACGAGCCGGATCGTTCCCCCATCGCACCAATGGGGGAAACTCCGCCTCTTCCTGAGAAGTCTTCTCGTCCAGGGGTGGAAAAGAGCCTGCACCCATCGTTACTCGAGTCCTGTATCCCTCCCAGGAGGGAACCGAAGGATTCTAAGACGATCCCCAAGTCGTCATCAAGGATCGGACAGGAGCCATCTAGACCTTCCGAGGATATCCACGTGTCCCCCCAGGAAGAGCCTCTGGGGATAGGAGACTTTGCTGCCAGTCCTTCAGGAGGAGAGCACCAAGAGTCAGAACACGCGTTCTGGCAAGTCCTGACCCACATGAGGAACCTCAACGGGATCCCAGACCCAGAGATTCCTCCTCGTGAGGGTAAGGACACGGACCGTGTCTACGGCACCCAGAAACCCTCTAGGGCCAGTGCAGCTTTGCCCTGGTCTCAGGGGATGAAGAGTGCCAGGGCCAAGGTCGAGGGCCAGCTCTCTGAGCTTGCCTCCTCCAGTAGAGCCAGCGCCAGTAACAAGCTCCTTTCTCCTCCTCGAGTCCATCAGAGGAGGTACTTTCAGATCCTTGAGGAGTCTTGTTTGGGTCTTCCTATTCACCACTCCGTGGAAGAACTCACCGGGGGAGTCCCTCTAGAGATACTCTCCAACCGGCACGTGTCCTACTCAGCTACTGAGATCCTAAGCCAGGAGAAGGTCGCTAAGTGTGCCATGCAGGCAACTTCGTGGCTTGACATCTGGCTGGGGTCTCTGGGCATCCTGGTGCGGTCTGAGGACCTCTCCAAAGAAAGCACCAGGAAGGCACTGGAGACTTTCTTGCTCTCAGGCACGCGGACCATCGAGTTTCTGGCCCACCAAGTCTCGAGCTTGTGGGCCAATACGATTCTCAAACGACAGGATGCAGTGGCTGAGAGATTCAACCAGAAGGTTCCCAGTTCGGATGTTAGCAGGCTCAGACACTCTTCCGTGCTCGGTAAGAGTTTGTTTGAGCCTAAGGACGTGGAGCTTACCGCTGAGAGGTGGAGGAAGTCCAACCAGGATTCCCTCATCCATAGGGCCCTGACATCGAGGCCCTACAAACCTCCAGCGGCCCAACAGCCCCGTCCGGCTAAGGACACAAAGAAGACGACTGCAGCAAAGCCGAAGGTGTCTAAGCCCTTTCCTGCCAAGAGCAGAAGGAGCAAGAAGTCCTCCAGGGGAGGCAAGAACCCTAGAGGAAACGGCCGAGGCCGTAAACGCTAGGGTTGGCAGTCCCCCTGCATGTCCACCAGTGGGGGGATGCCTACAAAGTTGCGCAGCAAGGTGGCAGCAACTCGGGGCAGATACCTGGACGATTTCCGTAATCGCTCATGGTTATCGCGTCCCATTCACAGCTTCTCTACCTCCCCGACAGCAAATCCAGTGTCGTTGAGCTCTCTTGCCATGGGATCGGCAAGAGGGCAAGCCCTTTGGGCAGAAGTCCAGACCATGTTGAAGAAGGACGCTCTTCAGGAGGTTGTAGACGGGTCCCCAGGCTTCTACAGTCGACTCTTTCTTGTAAGAAAGGCGTCTGGAGGCTGGAGACCAGTCATCGACCTCTCAACCCTGAACGGGTTTGTCAAACAGACTCCGTTCAGTATGGAGACGGCAGACACGGTCAGACTTGCAGTGAGACCACAAGACTTCATGTGTACACTGGACCTGAAGGACGCGTACTTCCAGATACCAGTCCATCCGTCTTCAAGGAAGTACTTAAGATTCAGCCTAGACAACAAGATCTACCAGTTCAAGGTGCTGTGTTTCGGTCTCTCCACAGCCCCTCAGGTGTTCACCAGAGTGTTCACCCTGATATCTTCGTGGGCTCACAGGATCGGCATCCATCTCCTTCGTTATCTGGACGACTGGCTGATCCTAGCGGACTCGGAGGCAACCCTTCTTCGCCACTGAGACAAGCTCCTCGAAGTTTGCCAGGATCTAAGGATCATGGTAAATCTCGAGAAGTCCTCTCTGCAGCCCTCTCAGAAACTGGTATTTGTTCCGTAACCGAAATACAAACCACGCTATTTACATTGGGTATTACTTTCGGCGTAGCTGAAATGATGAGCCATTAGATTTTAACGAGTGTTTCCTACCCCGCGCTAGTTAGCAGGGGTAGGGGGAGGGGCACACTGTGGAAAAAATTAATAATAGTTGGGAAAAATACAAACCATTTCCACATACAACAAGCTTGGGTTACTGTATATATGTTTTAAAAGTAACTCTCATTATCAATTCCCTTTTGTCATAATGTCTGATATTCTGCCCCAGTACTGTACTATAACATTTTATTCACTGTAAAGATTTCAATTTTTCTTAAATAGGTTTAAATGTTTTGCAAGCATAATGTATTTGTTTAAGGGGTATGTATATATTTTTGTTTGGTCCTACCAACTGTCTTAACAACATTTGTTTTTCAATATTAATCTTACCCGATGATCATGTAGCTGTCAACTCTGTTGCCCGACAGAAATCTAAGGTCGGGATACGCCAGCGATCGCTATACAGGTGGGGGTGTACACAACAGCGCCATCTGTGAGCAGGTACTCAAGTACTTCTTGTCAACAAGAACTCAATTTTTCCTCTGTCGTGCCACAGGCAAGACCTACTAAATACGCCGTCCCTAACTGGATTTGTTTTCACAACGTTTTGGTGAAGTACACTATTCCAGTTTTGAGCTTTCGCTATGCAGGGGTTTTTTCTTCATTTCAAAACTTGAACTCGTTTTGGATAGATTTAATTATGGTGAAGAAGAGAGTATGGACTCTCTTTCACTTTTTAATGGCCGACCCTTCCCTTAGACGGAAGTGTTGGTGACGAAGAGAGTATGGTCTCTCTTTCACTTTTTAATGACCGACCCTTCCCTTAGACGGAAGTGTGTTTAGGTTTTTGGTAATTTTGCTATTTATTTTATATCTCTCCGCCTTTTATAGGCCTCTTCGATTAACTTTCCATTTATTATAAACTTATAAAAAATTAATTTTTATGTTTGTTTATATACGACCTTTCCTAATAGTAGGCGGTCCTTACTTGGGACCGAAGTTAATTAACATTGAGCCCGTCATATCGTATTTCCTTTTAAGAATGTATACTTTTTTAATTTTAATGTTTTTGAAAGAATTTCTTTGATAGTCTCGTACTGTTTTCAAAGATGAACTAACGTTTAGTTTAGTCTCCGCAGTTGTTGACGTTCAGAACGTTCAACATGCGCTCTATCGTTACGATAGAGAGAGAGTATTTCACGGTTTCACGTTGCAGTAAGAGTAAACCGATTCTAGCGTTTCGTTCATTCTTTCTTAGCTTAAATGGTTTTAATTCTAATAAAGGAACTTTTTATTTGGGAAACCTTTCAGTTTTTTTCCTTTAACAAATAATATGTTTTAACGATATATAATTGGGCTCATCTCTCAGGTTCTAAGTCAAGAGAGAGAGAGAGAGATAGAGACGGAGGGAGAGAGAGGAGAATAAACGTTTCGTTCAAGCGGGTAACGTTGTTCTCGTTTTTTTTTTTTACTCTTCTCCCTAGTCGCTATAGGGGAAGAAGGTAAAACGTTTCTAGAGTTTTATTCTTGTTCCCAGGCTTTATGCGGTGAGAGATTTTAAACGTAGTTTATTTGATCTAGTGTTTAGTCTCTTTTCCAGCCACTGAATTCTTTATCTTTCATTATGTTTTTCTGTTGCATTGTAAAACTGTTTTCGCAATTACTACCTTTTAATGAAGGATAGGATTGCGTGTTTCAGGTACAAATCACTTAAAGTTTCGAGTTCAGTGAAATAAGTGCAAACAGAAAATCAAAAGTGATAAAGTGATATGCGCAAAGTGTTACAGTGTTGCGTTCGAGGGTTCGTCTGTTCGTGCCAGTTGTTCACCTAGTCCGATACCTCTTACAAACTCCCATGCCCAGGGGAGAAGTAATGTCGAAGGACTTATGGGTTCCACAGGCCTTGATCGACGAACAGACGTTTCCCTCCGTGGTTTCGGGTGTATCTACACACGTTGCCGACGTGATCACCCCACCCACACAAAGACGAGAGAGCCCATTTATTCCTCGTCTGCGGAAGAGGTTTCTCGCAGAAACCATGGACCAAACTTGCAGCTTTTAAGTGCAGGTCGGTCCCTTCCGCGCAAGTCCAACGGCCTAGGTGTAGCCACTGGGTCAGTTCGGACTCGCTGCAGTCTTCGACGACTGCACACCCAGGGTTGCCAGATTTTCTATATGAGATAAGTCCAACTTTCAAACAACGGAAGCTTTAAAAAACCTTTATGTAGAAAAAGGCCAAATATATAGTACTTAATATCCGCATATTTTTCATGATATTACTGAAGGCCAATTAAAAAAAAAAAAAAAAAAAAAGGGTCAAATTCGAGGTTTTTTGGCCTGAAAAAAGGCCAACCTGGCAACCCTGTGCACACCTTCCGAGAGAGGCAAGGTGGTACCGCAACAGGCAGTAACTCCGTCTGTTGCCGCACCAGCTGTTTTAGACCCTCAGTCACAACGGACAGTAGCTCCGTTTGTTGCCGTCTTTTATAGACCCTAGTGGTCCATACTGCAGATATGCAGTCTCAGCTTGCTTCCTTCATGCAGGAGTATCGTGCTGAGAAGGTTGACACTGCACCTGTTAACCTACAACCTGCCACGGTTGTGCGTTCAGCAGATACTGCGGCTGCCTGCTCCCACACTCCACCTGTGAGAGCTCCACCACCGATGCGCAGTCGACCCTGCCAGACGCATGTTCATGCTGCACCCTCCGTTGACATGCGTGAGCTACCGCATCAGCAGTGGGAAGGTGCTGTCAAGCTGCCGTGTTTTGCCGCAATGCGGCATGCTCCGCAACCCACGGCAGTCTCTCCCACGCACCAGCACTCCGCTTTTGTTGTTGCCAGCTCCCACACTCCGACTGCGGAGAAGGTTGACGATGCACCCGTGGGCCTACAGCCTTCCACGGTTGTGCGCCCGGCATGGCTGCCTGCTCCCACACTCTTGTTGTGAGAGCTCCTCCACCCATGCACAGTCAACCCTGCCAGACGCATGATGACTCCCACAGACACACGGAGCACTCCGTTGCCGTGCGTGAGCTACCACAAGCTGCTGTGTTTTGACATGGTGTGTCAGCCTCCGCAACACACTGTGGTTACCGCCACTCGCCCGCAGCAAACTAGTCAGTCAAGAGTTGAGGCTTCCCCACACAACTTTGGTTGTTGCCAACTCACAGACTGTCAAACAGTTACATGACGTTGCCTTCTGGTCTGCTACTATACACCAGTGCTGTATGTCCTCACGCTCCTGTTGTGGTTGACAGTTCAGTTTTTGACAGTTCACAGACTGTCAAGCAGTTTCATAACGTTGCCTTCTGGTCTGCTGCTTATGCTCCAGTGAAACCCTCACTGAGATAACCTAGCTTTTCTCGGACATGGTTCCTGTAGATGAGAAAGTGCTGTTCTCCCTCCTTCTGATATTCCCTTGAGGACTCTGTCATTTGGAGAGGAGCCTTAAGCTGCTTAGCCTCCTATGGACTTTAATTAAAGCATAACATGCTTCCAGGGAGGGTAAATGGTTCCGCTTCAGTCGCTACCCCGTCTGTTGCCACACCTGCTCCCATAGACCTTGGGCTTTGTTGCAAGACATGCAGTCCAAGCTTAGTCCTTGATAGAGGATTTTTTACGGAGAAGAACCTTCTTGCCAACAACCTTCCTACCGGTTGGTTGTACGCCCTGTTGACGCTGAGATTTCCTACTCACGTCCGCCAGTTGAGATGATTCCTCCTCCGGTGCGACCCAGTGTGGGTTGCCAGTCGCACGTTAACGTTAAGCGACTCTCGGAGGTGGTTGTGGACGTTCAGTGTGTCACTAGGAAGACGTTCAACAACCAGCAGAGGTGACTTGTTGTGACGCAGTGCGGCAACCTCAGCAACCCTATAGGGGTTGTCTGCACAACCCAGACAGTCTAGACAGTTTCGGGTTGTCGCTGTACTTTCTCGCTTCCCCATGGTTGACAGTTCACAGACTGTGCAGCAGTACCATGATCTTGTGTCCGGCTCCGTCACGCATCCACCAGTGCGACCGGATTCAGCGAGTCAGACGTTGCCCACTCCGTTGCCGTTTCCTCATCAGTTTCGGATGAGGAACCCTCTGATGAGGACATGGCTGAACAAGACGATCAACCCCCAGCCCTGCTATCCATCCAGAAGATGCTGAAGAAGGAACGCGGCCCTGTCAGCCTGTGGATGAGTCTGGTTAAGACACTGTCATCCGTGGTTCAATTGGTGTCACTTGGAAGACTACACCTCCGTCCTCTTCGGTTTCATCTAGCTCTTCACTGGAAAAGGACAAGACGCTAGAAGCGGTCTAGATCCCGGTTTCCGGAAGATAAGTCTGGTCTGACTGGATGAAAGGACTTTATCAACCTTTGATAGGTTTTTCCCCTGACTGTTCAGACTCCCAACCACGTTCTCTTCTCAGACGCATCGGACGTAGGCTGGGGTGCGACCTTAGGCGGTAGGGAATGCTCGGGATTATGGAACTCGAGTCAAAGGACAATGCATTTCAACTGCAAGAAGCTTCTGGCAGTACGTCTGACCTGGAAAAGCTTCAGGTCTCTCCTTCAAGGCAAAGTAGTTGAGGTGAACATGGTCAACTCCCTGCTTTGATGTACATCTCCTAGCAAGGAGGGACCTACTCTTTGACATGGTACGAGTTCGCAAGTGACCTCCTCTCCTGTTCAGCAGGTCTAGACTTTTCACTAGTAACAAGTTTCTTCCAAGGCAACTTGAATGTCTTAGCAGATTGTCTCAGTAGGGAGGGACAATAATTCCAACATATTGGATCCTCCACTAGGATGTATGCAAGAGACTTTGGGTCTCCTGGGGCCAGCCAACCATAGATCTCTTCGCAACCTCGATGTCCAAGAGGCTCTCAATACTTTGCTCACCTATCCCGGACCCAGCAGTAGTTCTTTTAGATGCCTTTCTACTTGATTGGTCTCATCTAGATCTATATGCATTCCCTCCGTTCTAGATTGTCAACAAGGTACTGCAGAAGTTCGCCTCTCACGAAGGGGCAAGTGGACGCTAATTGCTCCCCTCTGGCCCGCGAGAGAATAACTTACCGAGGTACTTCGATGGTTAGTAGACGTTCCCAGAACTCTTCCCCTAAGGGTGGACCTGCTACGTCTGCCACGCGTAAAGAAGGTACTCCAAGGCCTCCACGCTCTTCGTCTCACTGCCTTCAGAGTATCGAAATACTCTCGAGAACTAGAGGTTTTTTGAAGGAGGCAACCAGAGCGATTGCTAGAGCAAGGAGAACATCCACCCTTAAGAGTCTACCAATCGAAGTGGGAAATCTTTCGAAACTGGTGCAAGTCAGTTTCCGTTTCCTCGACCAGTACCTCTGTAACTCAAATAGCTGACTTCCTCTTATATCTGAGGAAAGAGCGATCTCTTTCAGCTCCCACTCAAGGGTTACAGAAGCATGTTGGCATCAGTCTTCCGTCACAGAGGCTTAGATCTTTCCAACAATAAAGATCTACAGGACCTCCTTAAGTCTTTTGAGACCACGAAGGAGCGTCGTTTGGTTACACCTGGTTGGAATTTAGACGTGGTTCTAAGATTCCTTATGTTAGACAGGTTCGAACCACTTCAATCAGCCTCCCTGAAAGATCTCACCTTTAAGACTCTTTTCCTGATATGCTTAACCACAGCTAAAAGAGTCAGTGAGATTCATGCCTTCAGCAAGAACATCGGATTTTCTTCCGAAACGGCTACATGTTCTACATCTTGGTTTTCTAGCCAAACACGAGCTGCCTTCTCGGCCTTGACCAATATCGTTCGATATTCCAAACTTATCGTATGGTTGGAAATGAACTAGAAAGAGTATTATGTCCTGTAAGAGCTCTTAAGTTCTATTTTAAAACCTTTACGAGGCCCGTCTGAAGCTTTATGGTTTTCAGTTAAGAATTCATCTTTGCCTATGTCAGAGAATTCTTTATCCTATTATTTTCAGACTGTTAATACGAGAAGCTCATTCCCTTCTGAATGAGGAAGACCAAGCTTGGCTGAAGGTAAGGACACACGAAGTTAGAGCTGTCACAACTTCCGTGACCTTTAAACAAAATAGATCTCTGCAAAATATATTCGACGCAACCTTTTGGAAAAGCTAATCAGTGTTCGCGTCTTTTATCTTTAGAATGTCCAGTCTCTTTACGAGAACTGCTACACTCTGGGACCATTCGTAACAACGAGTGCAGTAGTGGTGGGGGCTCCACCACTACAATTCCCTAATTCCAGAACCTTTTTAATCTTTCTCTTGAAATATTTTTGGGTTGTCCGGAAGGCTAAGAAGCCTTTCGCATCCTACTTGATTTGGCGGGTGGTCAAAATCATTTCTTGAGAAGCGCCTAGATTAGAGGTTTTGATGAGGTCCTTTAGTATGGGTTGCAACCCTTCATACTTCAGCTCCTAGGAGTCGCTCAGCATCCTATGAGGATCGCGAGGCTCAGTAAGGAAGACGTACTTAAAAAGGCAGAGTAATTGTTCAAGTCGTCTTCCTTACCAGGTACTTATTTATTTTATGCTTGTTATTTTGAATAACTGCTAAAATGAAATACGGGATACTTAGCTTCTAATGTTAACATGTATGCTGGTCTCCACCCACCACCCTGGGTGTGAATCAGCTACATGATCATCGGGTAAGATTAATATTGAAAAATGTTATTTTCCTTTGTAAAATAAATTTTTGAATATACTTACCCGATGATCATGAATTTAAGGACCCTCCCTTCCTCCCCATAGAGAACCAGTGGACCGAGGAGAAAATTGAGTTCTTGTTGACAAGAAGTACTTGAGTACCTGCTCACAGATGGCGCTGTTGTGTACACCCCCACCTGTATAGCGATCGCTGGCGTATCCCGACCTTAGATTTCTGTCGGGCAACAGAGTTGACAGCTACATGATCATCGGGTAAGTATATTCAAAAATTTATTTTACTAAGGAAAATAAAATTTTTGCAGCACGCCCTACTCTCTGTAGGGTTTGAATGTGTAACCAGAGTTTGAGTAAATAGAAGTACTGTACTTTATAAGAATAGGTTCCTTCATCAAGAAAAGAAAAAAGAACAGATACGGCTGACATTTATGTTGACAGAAGTTCCCAATTGTAAGGGAAATTTACTCGAGACCACTGTATGTACAGTATATAGGAACAGAGTATCTGTCTAGTACTGCTCATAACAATTATGAATGTGGTTGATGGCCTGTTACCAGTGTGTAGTGGTGGGTGTGTCTGCTCTGTATTCATTTTTCACTGCCTGTGAACTGTAAGTACCATCATGAGTTTGAATGAATAACACCACAACCAATGTATTATAAGGCCATTGGCGATTGTTCGTGTTGTTGACAAAATTTTTGAGACATTGTTATTGTGGGCCTGCAGAGACCTGCACGCCATCGTATGCGGCCTTACCGGTTAGAGTATGATAATTTTAAGTGACTTTGCAGTTTAGTGGTGAACTGGATATTGAAAGGACAGTAGTGATTCAGGGGAAAGTATTGTAGTTCAGTAGTCTCACAGATTTATATATTTCTTATGGGAGGTTGGTTTGAGATGGCTTAGTAAACGTGAGTGACCAGTATATGAATAATTGTTTTATTCTTTTTCAAAATTTGTTTATCTGGTTATCCTGTGGCTGAAGCTTGATGTAAAGGGATGCTAATTTTTCCTTTAATTTTCTATTTGGATTGGTGGGTCAATGTAATTGTAATCCTAACAGTTTTGGTTAAATAAATATTTTTTTTCTTGTTTTTTATAAAACAGCATCTCATTCTAGTTCCTTAAACCACTGAGTTCCCCTACTCAGCCACTGTTTTTTTAATCTTTCAAATAACGTATAATAATCCCTTTCACCTAATGTTCTTATACTTATGATCAGCAAGCTGGAGAAGCAAAGGTTTAAGTCAGGATGTAGCTGGGTCCCCTTGCCCATTATAAATCAAGGGGTGGTGCCCAGTGCTTTGAACTGTTACTTAGGTTTTTGGGTATTCCACCGTTGTATGTTTGTTGTGTAGTGAACGTCGGGTTGTGGTCGGCATTCGGATACTAGGCAGTTTGGGTGCTACCTTTGGCCACAGTCCGCAAACCACTACAACACACCGGTGAAATGTCTCACTTCACTTTTGGCTCGGACAATGGACAGACGTGCCTGTCTTTGTCCTCGCTTGGCAGCCATTATTTGTTTTGTCTTTACTTAATCACTTACTTTTCTTTTACTCAATATATATGTAAACATTTTTTCGTGTTTATGTATATATTTGAGTATAGAAATCAGTAAGTTTCCTTTTCAGAGTTCGTGCTTGTGTGTGTAGTGTACGATATCTCCGTGTAGCCCTCGGCAGTTAGGCCACCATGGTGTAATTTCATGGGTCGCGATCGAGTTTGACTACGGTCTTTCTCTCTCTCTCTCTCTCTTTGAGGTCGTTCACGCTTTTACTACGTTACCTTTACTACGTCTGAGTACCTTCCTTCCCGTGTGGGTGGGGTTGCTAGGCCGTACGTTTTGTCTCAATTAGTTTATGAATCAAATTGTATTTGTTGATTTTTCAGCTTTTGTAGAACGATTCCTTTCGGGGTGTTCGTTCTTTATTTAGTATTCATTCATTTTTAGATTACATAATTACATAGTTACATAGTTACATAATTATAATTGTTATAATTCTGTGTTGGTTACAGCTCTCCTTCCGTGAGTGTAAGTGGCTGTGAGGGCACGTGCCTGTTGTGTAATTCTTGTGTTCTTTTACCTCGGGATTCCTCTTCGGAGCCTTCCCGGGGGAATGAATGTTAACTAATGATTTTTGTTTTTATTTTTCACAGTTACCGATCTAGTTCGTTTCTGTAATGTGACAACGGAGTGAGCTGCCTTGTTGAGGCCTGGGGATTCGGCTGTTGCTGCCTCCCCTATAGATCTTCGTCAGGGGCGTGTCTCCTTCTCCTGGAAGTACTCCCGTGACGATTGACAGCTCTCCAGTTCTTTTTAGAACACTCAGGAGGCTCGCCCCCTTGGGTGGGTAACTTTCCTTCCGAGGGAAGTTTTCCTGTCCAGGCTTGAGTTTTTTTCCTTTGGGGGGTTCTCCTCTTGCCTTTTTTTCGTGCGACTATGCTCTTGGTGCTGAGCGGTTGCACCTGCAGTTACGCTCAAGGGGCTGGGCAACTGCAGGAGCCCCTCTTCGGAGGATTGCTCTTTTTAGGTCACTGGCTGACCCGTCTCTTCTACGAAGTGTTTCTCTTTCTTTCGCGAGTGAGTACACTCATAGAGACTCCTCTTCGGAGGACTCTTCTGCTGTTGTTGCTGTTGGCCGCCTTCGCCATAAGGTTCACCGTCCGCTACGTCGTAAGGGCCTCCCGTCTCCCTATAAGGGTGCTAAGAGACGCCTTTTTGAATCTTCTCCGTATGCAGCCTGCAGCTCCTACCTCCTTAGATCTCTCCGGGGATCGATCTCCAACGCCTTCCTGACCTTCCGCCCCTGGTGCAGCTGGACAGCAGTCTGACCTCGTCATCCGACGGGCAACAGTCCCTTCGGGGCAAAGGGTTGCCTCCCACGGGGGGTCTTCCCTTGCGTGTCAGGGTTCCCCTGCACGCCCTTCTGCAGTGTTAGCGCACAGGCGCTCTCCTGCTCGTCAGCGTTCTCCTGTTCGCCAGCGCTCTCCTGTTCGCCAGCGCTCTCCTGTTCGCCAGCGCTCTCCTGTTCGCCAGCGCTCTCCTGTTCGCCAGCGCTCTCCTGTTCGTCAGTGCTCTCCTGATGATCATCGCCCACTGCTGCTGTTCCTGTTGTGCGCCCTGCGTGCCATCGGTCTCCTGAGCGCTCTTGATCTCCTGCTCGTCAGAGCGCACCTGCGCTTCCAGTTCCTGATCCGCGCCCTGTTCGCCCACGTTCGCCCGCGCGACCTAGAACTTCGGTTCAGGTCTTGGACAAGGACTCTTCTTCTCCTCGCCCTCGCGATCCGGCTCGTCAGCCTGCTCCAGCGCAGCAACGCTCACGGTCGGCTACGCGTGCTTCTAAGCTACTGTTCGCTCAGGATTCCACGCGTCGCCCTTCTGCTCGCCAGCGATCACCAGCTCGCCAGCGACCACAGACGCGTCAACGTTCTCCTGCTCGTCAGCGATCTCCTGCGCGTCAACGATCGCCATGGATCTTCCACGCGTGGACGATCTCCGGTAGCTTAGTCTTGCCGTAGATCTTCCTCCTGCTCGCCAGCGCTCACCTTTACTTCTGTCCTTCTGTACGCCAGCTTTCTTCAATCGCCAGCGCACATCTGCGCGCCCTTTCCTGCCACGCACCAATGGGCGCCAACGGTTTTTCCTGACCGTCCAGGATCGCCTGATTGACAGCTCGCATCAGCGCTCACCTTCCTGATGCACCTGCGCGCCTTCTGATTAGCGCGATGCTCGTTAACCATCCCTAGTCTTTTACGCGTCAGCGATCTCCTACGCGCCCGCGCGATTCTTCGCCTGCGCGCTAGCGTTTTGTTAACGCACCACTGCTTGCCAACGCGCCGTCGCTTGCCAACGCGCCGTCGCTTGCCAACGCGCCATCGCTGGCCAACGCACCTTCACTCGCCTACGGGCCATCGCTCGTCAACGCGCCATCGCCTGCCTACGCGCCATCGGTCTCCCGACCGCCTGCGCGACCACACGCCCACGTTCCCGCGCGCCTACGCGCATGCGCACCCACGCACATGCGCTCCAATGTTCGCCCGCGAGCGAACCAACGGTGTTCCATCGCGCGAACCAACGGTGTTCCATCCCGCGAACCAACGGTGTTCCATCCCGCGAACCAACGGTGTTCCATCCCGCGAACCAACGGTGTTCCATCCCGCGAACCAACGGTGTTCCATTGCGCGAACCAACGGTGTTCCATCCCGCGAACCAACGGTGTTCCATCCCGCGAACCAACGGTGTTCCATCGCGCGAACCAACGGTGTTCCGTCGCACGAACCGACGGTGTTCCATCGCGCGAACCGACGGTGTTCCATCGCGCGAACCTACGGTGTTCCATCGCGCGAGTGCCGGCTCGATTCCTGCAGTAACCATTGCTTGCCTACGGGTCATCGCTCGCCTGTGAATTTTCGGATTCTGACCCCCAGCTCTCGCCCCCCACGCTCGCCCTCCTTCTGCGCTCCCTCGCGCAGTTTCGTCTGCGCTCCTGTGTGCCTGCGCACGGGCGCGTCCACTTTCGGCCACATGCGAACCATTGATTTACAATCACGCGAGCGCCAGGGCGATTGCGACCGCGATTCCCGTCTAGGTTTCGCAACATGGCCAGCCTGGCGAGTCTTCTGGAGCGTATTTCCAGAACACGGTCTTCACCCCGTAAACACAGAGCATGGCACATGAAAGAGCAGGAAGAATCTTCAGGGAGGTCTGAGCAACATTCTTCTTTCCAGAACCTGGATTAGCCCTTCCTCGTCATTCCCTGGAAGGGTCTTACCAGGGAGCTTTCCGTTTGAGATTTCTCCGTTGGGCAAGGGGTGACTGGTTTAGCCCTTCCTCTTCTCCATCTCGTGAAAGGGGCTTACCAGGTCCTTTCCCTCCTCGGTTGCGACCCGAGGTTTTGTACAAGGAAGCTCCAGGAAGATCATGGGTACTTTCCTCCTCTCGGGCTCAAGCACCTTGGCGTTTCGTCGCCAAGTTTCGAACTTGCGGGCAAACTCGATGTTGGAGCATCTAGACGCAGTGACCGAGGTCTTCCTCTCGGGTGTCTCATCCATGGATGTCGACAAGCTCAGACACTCTTCCATCCTTGGGAAGAGCTTGTTTGAGCCCAAGGACAGAGACATGGACTGCTGTTGTGCGGAGGAAGTCGACTTCCGTTTTCACTCCTCCAAGGCGCTTTCTTCCAGACCCTGCAGGCCTCCGACGCCTCTTCATTCAGCCTCGTCAGCCTAAGTTATCGGACCGGCTACGGCAGCTAAGACAAGGTGTATAATAGCAGTCCCCTCCTGTCAGGACAGGTAGCACGGGAGGCTCTCCCGGGGAGGCATAATCCTAGAGGGAGCGGCAGAGTTCACAAACTCTAGGATTGGCAACCCCCCTTGCAGGTCTCACGCTGGGGGGATGCCTAAGGTTACTCGTCCGGATAACAGCTTCCCGATGCCGATTCCTGCACGGTCTCCGTGATCAGCCAAGGATATCGCGCCTCGCTCTTACCATCTCTCCGTCACTATCAGCGAATCCAGTGTCACTGAGCCTATATGCCATGGGGTCGGCAAGAGGTTTGCCCGTTGGGCAGAAGGATCCATGCCTAAGGAGAAGGTCCTCCATAGGGTTGTCGACGCCCCCCCCCCCCCCCGGCTTCTTCAGTCGATCCTTTCTTCTGGGAAAGCATCTGAGATGGGAGTTCCGTCGTCGACCTCTCAGCTCTGATCAAGTTTGTCGAACAAACTTCATCCAGCGTGGAACAGCTGAGTCGATCAGACTGGTAACGAGGCTGCAGGACTCCTTAGGCCCTGGATCGGGAGGATGGGTACTTCCAAGTTCCATTCCATCTATCTTCCAGGAAGCTCTTGGAATTCAGCCTAGACTACAGGTGTTCCTGCTTAAGATGCAGTGTGGCGATCCCGCCGCGGCATCGCAGGTTTTTTTTCCCCAGAGAACTCTCCCTGCTTTCCTCATGGCCGCTCAGGAGCAGGCTTCCGCCTCCTTCGCTTTTTGGAGGTCTGGTCAACTCCGGTAGACTCGGGTTCGACCTTCTTCTGCACCGGGACAAGCTTCCGGGTCTTTACCAAGAGTGTGGGATCATGGTAATTTGCTAGGAGCCTTCTCTACTTCTGCCTCAACATCTGGAGTATCTAGCCATGATATTGAGTCAACGGCCATACCATGTTGAAAACACCGCTTCTCGTCCGATCAGCGAAGTTAAGCAATGTTGGGTCTGGTCAGTACTTGGATGGGTGACCGCCTGGGAACACCAGATACTGTTGACTCCTTCTCCGAGCCTTCCCTTCAGTTGACTGTGGCAAGGCTGAGTCGCAGTACCTGTTCTCGGTCAAGCAGAGCTTTCAGCCCTACCTTGGAACGTTTCCTGGGTCTCTTTTCCTCATTGACCCGTCCAAAGTCCCGAACGGTCGCCTCAGGATAAGTTCCCTGTGAGGCGGCCCAAGTTCTGGTGGTGTCAAAGCAACGATTAACCGGACTTTCTGGCCCCTATGGGACCAGCGGAACGTTTAGACCTGCAATGGGGGTTGACCTATGGAACCTCTTGATGGGAGTGGATATTCTCGTCCTTTCCCCACATTTTGATGCTGTTCTCGGACTCGTCAAAGAAAAGGGGGGGGGGGGGGGCATGTTCCGGTTTAGGCCTATGGTCAGGACCTGAAGGGTACCTCCCCATCATTCAGGCAGGCTTAGGGGCCGTAGTCTGGCCCCTCTACAGATCCTACAGTTCTTGCCGAGTCGCTCCGTGTGCGACGACTTCATGGTACTGGCGTATTCCAACCACCAGGGGACGCATTTTCATACCGTCGCATCTTGCAGTAGAGATACTGAGATGATCCGAGGTCCTCTCAATACCACTATCGGCTCGCTCATTCCGGGCAGAGGAATGTTCTCTCCGACTATCTGAGCAGAGCCTCGCGGATAGAGAGTACCTGGGGGTCTTTGGCCTATAGTAACCTGCAAGTCCTGGCCTGGGGGACCTGATCGCGACAGCCTGGAACTTCAAGCTTCCGCTGTTCTTCCCCCCAGTCTCAGACCCAAAGACTCTTTGGCAAGATGCTTTCCGGTGACGGTGGGACAACATCGACGCCTGCGTCTTCCCACCATTGTTGTCTGTTGAGAATGGGTCTCAACAAGACCAGGTTGTCTGTCAACCTTTCGATGGCCCTGAGAGCTCCGCTGTGACTATACGCAGAACGGTTTCCGGACCCTCTGCTTCCCCTGATGGAACTCCCGGGAGAGCTTCTTCCACGGCACAGGCTACTCAAACAACCACACTACAACATCTTTCACGAGCCGTTGCATCGCTTCGGCTTCTCGCCTGGAGACACTACGCCGCCTCCTCAAGAAGAGACAACCCGCTACAGTCGCGGAGCGGAGGTCGCGTCACCTGCGATAGTCATCCGCAGGGGTCTACCAGGCGAAGTGGAGAGTCTTCTGTGGTTGGTGTCGTGGGAGAAATACCTCTTCCCTTGAAGCCTCTTCTCCAGCAATACAGTGAACCCTCGCCACTTCGCGGTTCGACCATCGCGGATTCACCACTTCGCGGATTTTTTCCATAACCCATATATATACAGTAATATATATATATATATATATGTATGCATGTATTTATGTATATATGTATGTATGCATATATGTAGGTATGTATATGTGTATACATATAAATATATATATATATATATATATATATATATATATATATATATATATATATATATATATATATATATATATATATATATATATATATATATATATATATATATATATATATATATATATATATATACACACATACACACACACACACACACACACACACACACACACACACATATATATATATATATATATATATATATATATATATATATCTAAAGTAGGAAGATGTGATGTAGTTCTAAGGGAAAAGTATGGGAAATATGTCTGGGTAATAAGCAAAGCTCTACCTCCAGTTTGTTTCTTCATAATGATCAGAGATAAATGTAAACAAAACATTGGTTGCCATTTTTTATCGTGCTTTTTAGCGTGTTTAGGAAACTCATGATATAAAATCACCTTTAATATTTGTGCCTGTTTTAGTTTAGGGTACTGTAGTACATGCATTAAGTGTTCTGTACATTAAAGGGTAGTTTGTTAACAGTACTACATACAAGGGAAGGTTTTAAAAGTCTGAATATACATGTTGAATAAATAGGTAAATATGGTGTCCCTACTTCGCGGATTTTCACCTATCGCGGCCGCGTCTGGAACCTATCTACCGCGATAAACGAGGGTTCACTGTAACGGAGTTATTGCTCTTCGGCGGGAGGAAACTCTTTTCCGCTCTCGGCAGTGAAGCCTATCGCTCAGCCTTTCCCTGGCCTTCAGGCTGAAAGGAATAGACTTTTTCCTTCCCGCTGGACCTTTCTTCGCTCATGCTAAGCTACGAACGTCCCTGCCCCCAGTCGGAGTGAGGCCTCCTCCATGGAGCATGGTTCGGACTCTTTAGTCCCTTAAGAGATCTTCTCAAGAATCATTACGTCAGGCCTCTGATCGTATTCCGTCTTGGGGGACGGTGCTCCTGCTCATTCTGGCCTCGGCCAGTGTGTAAGCAATCTTCTTGGTCTCGTACGACTCCGCCCTTTCAAGAGAATAGGGGAAGGCAACATTCAGGTTCGCTCCTGAGTTGTTTTCTAGACTCAGAATCTTGGAGTCCCGGACCTTCGGTTCGACTCCTTCAAGATTTCGAGTCTCCGTTCTGTATCAGATGACCCAAACCTTCTCCTTCTTGCCAGTAAAGGAATCGAGGGGTTATCTTTGAGAACAGCTGCAGTTTGTCCTCACGTGCAGCCGGTTCGGGAGCACAGGGAGGACACAGGGGAGAGTCACCAGTATACCTCTTCAGGTCGGACTCAAGGACATTCATCTCGACCTGAATCCAGACCCTCCCCCGTCACGTCGCCCTACAGCACGATGTCGGATACATCGCAACGTCCCTCGCCTTCGAGTAGAACTACTCTGTGACGCAGGTGCTACAAGCTGGAGTCTGGAAGCGTCTAATGACCTTCGCAGCCCGCTTCCTGCAGGACGTGACCCACAGGAATATCAATACGTTTCTATCACTCTGTGGTGGCTACACAACAGCTGGTCTAACCTCAGGCTCCTTTTTGGACAGGTAGCAGAAGGTTAAGGGCATTGTTATCAGGTTTTAGTCTGCATGAACGAAAGAAGTATGTCTGGCCCTTACTTCTTTCTTCATCGTCCCCTCTACTTGGGAAGCAGCATCCTGGTCTCTGCATAGCTGACCTCAAACCTCTGCAGGTAAACCATGCTTCCTTGTGTTCCGAGTATTGAGTCAATACTGTCGCGTCCCCCATACCCTGACGAGGTGGTATTGGGAATGTCCTAACCCAGAGTTCCTTCTGGAACGCCAGGTCAACTGCCTTGGACGGGTCACACTTTCTTCCTTCACACACAAGCTTATGTAGGCCACACGTTTCCTTGCAGAGCAAGGAACTTGTGAGGTGCAGGGACTCCTTTTCTCGAGTGCGACTCACTCGGATTCTGAGTCCCTGGGTAAAGCCAAAGCCAGTATGGCTGGGGACTTTCCACCCTTCCTAAGGGTTAAGTCACCCAATGTAAATAGCGTGGTTTGTATTTCGGTTACGGAACAAATGACAAATTCGAAGATAATTTGTATTTTTCCTAACCATACAAACCTTAGCTATTTACACATATTTGCCCGCCAGCCCTGTCCCCCAAGTCAAGTCCTATCTCTAAGTGAAGTGAGACATTTCACCGGTGTGTGAGGAGGGAGGGGTAGCAAGCTACCCCTCCCCCTATCCTTGCTAACTAGCGCAGGGTAGGAAACCCTCGTTAAAATCTAATGGGTCGTCATTTCAGCTACGCCGAAAGTAATACCCAATGTAAATAGCTAAGGTTTGTATGGTTAGGAAAAATACAAATTATCTCCGAATTTGTCATATCTAGGCATGGTCATAGACACCAATCTCCACAAAGCCTTCCCATCAGACGACAGGATAGCAAGGCTGAGGAAGGTCGCAAGGCCTTTCCTCAATCGAGAAGAACTCCCAGCCCAAACGTGGCTGCGTCTCCTCAGCCACCTCTCCTCCCTGGCCTGACTCGTTCCCAACGGTCGCCTCAGACTGAGATCTCTCCAGTGGCGACTCAAGTCCCGGTGGAATCAAGGTCTCGATTCCCTGGACATTTTGGTCCCCGTAGGTCCTGTGGAACGGACGGACCTCCAGTGGTTGGTGGCGGACGAGAACCTACGAAAGGGAGTGGATCTTTTCGTCCTTCCCCCGGATTTGATGTTGTTCTAGGACTCATCAAAGAAAGGGTGGGGGGCCCACGTTCTGAACCACAGGACTTCAGGCCTGTGGTCAGAATCAGAAAAGTACCTTCACATAAACCTGCTAGAAATGAAGGCCGTGTTCCTGGCACTTCAGAAGTTCCACCAAGTCCTGGCGGGCCACTCTGTGGTGGTGATGAGCGACAACACCACGGTGGTGGCTTATATCAACAAGCAAGGAGGTACCTTTTCAGAACAGCTATCCCATCTTGCAGTAGGGATTCTGAGATGGTCCGAAGTCCACTCGATCACACTAGCGGCTCGCTTCATTCCAGGCAAAAGGAATGTGCTCGTCGACAGTCTGAGCAGAGCGACGCAGACAGTGAGTACCGAATGGTCTTTGGATCCTCAAGTAGCCAACAAAGTCCTGACTTTGTGGGGTTCCCGACGGTGGATCTGTTCGCTACAGCGCTGAACTTCAAGCTCCCGCTGTACTGCTCCCCAGTCCCGGACCCCAAGGCTCTCTGGCAAGATGCCTTCCACCAACGATGGGACAACGTTGATGTGTACGCCTTTCCCTCGTTCTGTCTGATGAGGAGGGTACTCAACAAGACCAGAATATCAATCAATCTTTCAATGACCCTGATAGCTCCGCTATGGCATCACGCAGAATGGTTCCCGGACCTTCTGCAACTCCTCACGGAGGTTCCGAGAAAACTCCCTCCACGTCACGAGCTACTCAAACAACCACACGCCAACATCTTTCACAAAGCCGTAGCTTCGCTTCGACTTCACGTCTGGAGACTATCCAGCATCTCCTCACAGAGAGAGGATTTTCGCAACAAGTTGCGAACAGGATGTCTGGTCACCTGCGCAAGTCATCCGCAGGGGTCTACCAGGCGAAGTGGCGAGTCTTCTGTGGTTGGTGTCGTGGAAGGGGTATCTCTCCCCTCAATGCCACTATTCCAGCAATAGCGGAGTTCCTCGTATATTTGCGGGAGGAAATGTGTCTTTCAGTCTCGGCAGTGAAAGGCTATCACTCAGCCTCAAGTCTTGCCTTCAGGCTTAAAGGAATGGACATTTCTTCCTCGCTGAAACTTTCCCTTCTCATACGGAGTTATGAACTTACCTGCTCTTAGTCGGAAGTGAGACCTCCTCCATGGAACGTGGTTCGAGTTCTCAGGTCTCTGAAGAGACCTCCCTACGAACCATTATGCCAGGCTTCAGATCGCCACCTTACCTGGAAGACGGTTTTCCTGGTAGCATTGGCCTCGGCCAAGCGAGTCAGTGAGCTACATGGTCTCTCGTACGACATCGCCCATTCAAGGGGATGGGGGGAGGTAACGTTCAGGTTCGTCCCTGAGTTTGTTGCCAAGACTCAGAATCCGGGAGTGCCGGACCCTAGGTTTGACTCTTTCCAGGTTTCGAGTCTCCGTTCTGTAACAGATGACCCAGACCATCTACTGTGCCCAGTGAGGAGTCTGAGGTTGTATCTTAAAAGAACAGCTGCAGTTCTTCCCCGGGTGTGAGCCCTGTTTGTCAGCACCGGGAAGACGAAGAGGAGGGTCACCTGGAATACTATCTCGGCCTGGATTCGCAAGGTAATACATCTGGCCTTGAATCCTGACCCTTCTCCGTCACGTCGCCCTAGAGCGCATGATGTCAGGGGCATAGCTACGTCCCTGGCCTTCAAGAAAAATTATTCAGTGACGCAGGTCCTTCAAGCTGGGGTGTGGAAGCGTCAGACCACCTTCACGGCCCACTATCTGCAAGACGTGACACACAGGAGGCTCGATACGTTCTCTATCGGCCCTGTGGTGGCTGCACAACAGCTGGTCCAACCTCAGGCTCCTTAATGGACAAGTAGCAGAAGGTTGTGGGCATTGTTACCCGGTTTTAGTCTGCGTGAATGAAAAGATCTGTCTGGCCTATATTCTTTTCTTCATCCTCTCCTCCCTTGGAGAAAGCAGCATCCTGGGTTCTCTGCACAGCTGACCTCGAACCACTGCAGGTAAACCATGCTCCCTTGTGTTCCTAGTATTAAGTGTAATACTGTCATGTCCCCATACCCTGACGAGGTGGTATTGGGAGAGTCCTAGCCTAGATTTCCATCTGAAGAACTCCAGGTCAACTTCCTAGGACGAGTCACTTCTCACCTTCACACACAGCTTATGTAGGCCGCAGCAGATTCACAGCATGCTAGCGAGGAGCAGGGACTCCTTATTTCTTGAGTACTTACACATTCGAATTTGGAGTCCCCGGGCAAGCCAAAGCCAGTATGGCAGGGACTTTCCTCCCTACCTAAGGGTTGAGTCACCCCATGTAAATAGCGTGGTTTGTATTTCAGTTACAGAACAAATGACAAATTTGTAGATAATTTGTATTTTTCCTAACTATACAAACCTTAGCTATTTACACGTATTTGCCCGCCAGCCCTGTCCCCCGGGATAAGTCCTACCTCTAAGCAAAGTGAAGCATTCACTGGTGTGTGTGGGGGGGGGGGTAGCTAGCTACCCCTCCCTACTCCCCCGCTAACTAACGGCGGGGTAGTAAACCCTCGTTATAACTCTTATGGCTCGTCACTCGGCTACGCTGAAGTAATTACCCCTTGTAAATAGCTAAGGTTTGTATAGTTAGGAAAAATACAAATTATCTACTAATTTGTCATTTTTTGTTACAGTTCTCCGCCCTCCCCCTTCTCCCGTGAATGTCAGTGGGGGGAGGAGGGAGCATTCTTAATTTATAATTCTTATGTTTTGCTATTCACTAGTGGTTACCCTTCGGAGTTCCTCCCGGGGGATTTTCTGTTAAATAATTATTTAAATTTATTTTCCCCGTTAACTATGCAGTTTTTCTTTGTTTGACTAAGTGTGCCAACGAAGCAGAGCTGTCCTCTTTGTGCCTGGGGAGTCTGCTGTCGCTGCCGTCTCTCTAGGTCATCGTCATGGGCGTTATCCCTTCTCTTAGAAGCCCTCCTGTGACAACTGTTAGCTCTTCAGTTCATCTTAGAACGCTAAGGAGGTTCGCCTCCAGGGGTGGGTAACTTCCCTTCCGAGGGAGGTTCCCTTCCCAGGTGAGAGAGCTTCCCCCTGCAGGCTGAGCAGCTGCAGGATCAGTCTTGTGTCCTCTCTCGTTCGCGAGGGAGGCCACTCTTAAGGACTCCTCTTCGGAGGATTGCTCCTTATAGGTCAGCTTGCTGATCCAACGGCCCTAAGGGGCGCCATCACCAGTGTATTCAAGTCTCTTCTACGAAGTTTCACCTCTCTCGTTTGCGAGAGAGGCCACTCATAGAGACCCCTCTTCGGAGGATTGTTCCTGATTAGCCCAACCATCTCCTAGACCTGCTGACCTGCCGTCGCTGTTCCTGCTGTTCCTGAGACTGCCATCCAGAGACATCCTGTTCCAGGGACTGCGCGCCAACGTTCACGTGCGCATCAGCGCACATCGTTGGAGTTTCCTGAAATAGCGCACAGGGGCTCACCAGTGATTCAGCCTTTGAGTGTCTCCTAGTTTCTTCTACGAAGGGCACATCTCCCGTTCGCGGGAAAGGTCTCTCATAGAGACCCTTCCTCGTAGTAACAAGCAGAACTTCCAGTGTTGATCGTCCGGCCAGCTGACCGACCGATCTACCAGCTCAACCTTGCAGGGCGGCGTAAGTAGAAGTCTAAGCGGGACCGTTCTCCTTCAAGGGTCGCCTTGAAGAAGGAAGGTTCCGGGGACTCTTCTTCCGCCGCCCGAACCTCCTCCGAAGCTCCCACTCGATCCGTCTCTCGCGAGAGGCCGGCAAGTGGTAGCGGAGGCCCTTCTTTTGTTTCCCAATCTCGGGGTTCGGGAGAGGGCGTTGCCTCCCATAGCGAGGCAGCTCCCCCTCCTGCTCCGGGGGAGGGCATTGATTCTGACCATGTAACTAACGATGATCTTTTTCAGCTTTGGGCTTCCTTGGGGCTTAAGGGCTCGCCCTCCAAGGAAGCCCTGTTTGACCTGATCCAGTTGGGTGCAGCTGTCAAACAGTCGCCAGTAATAGCAGAGGTTGATCCTCTGTCTAATGTCAACGTTGTTGTGGCAGAGGCTTCCGACGGGTCGGGTCAAACCCCTGCTGCAGTTGCGGTTGTTGCTGAAGGCTCAATTCCCCCCTCCGAACATCCTTTGAGGGAGGAGCTGGGTCTAACGGTCTCTCCTGCGGGTGACTCTCCGCCTCGGGGGAGTGCACTGACAGAGACTCCTCTTCGGAGGACGGATGATGGTGATGCTGTGCCTCGAGGTTGTCTTCGCCGTAAGGCTCGCCCTCCTCTTCGCCGCAGAGGCCTTTCTTCTCCCTACAAGGGAGTTAGGAGGCGCATCTTCGCCTTCAACTTCCCCCGCATAGGATCCTCCACGTCGAGAGCAGACCATTGCAGCTGCTTCTTTGGACCTCTCCGCAGATCGTTCGCGATCTCTGATGCCTGCGAGACCTTCGAGTCTTCCTTCCCCGTTCCTGGACGCTGATGCGCTGTGGGCGCCTACGCACCCCGTTATCCAACGGGCACCGGTTCCATCGGGGTTAGAGGGCTCTTCCCACATTGTGGGTGAGTCTCTCGAGCGCCAGGTCTTACCTGCGCGCGTGCGCAGTCCTAGAGATCCCTCTGGACTTGCTGCGCCCGGCTTATCTCCTGAGTCTCGCCGTAGATCTCCTGCTCGCCAACGCCCGCCTGCTCGCCCACGCTCTCCTACGCACCAGTGCTCTCCTACACACCAGCGCTCTCCTGAGCCTCAAGAGACCTCCTGTGCGCCAGCGTTCTCCTGCTCGCCAGCGCACTTCTGCTCCTGCTACGCGCACTGCGCGCCATTGGTCTCCTGAGCTTCAGCGATCTCCTGCTCTCCAGCGCACAACGGCTCGTCCAGTTCCTGATGGGCGCCAACGTTCGCCCGCACGCCCACGGTCTCCGGATCTGGGCGCAGGCAGGGACACTGTCCCTCCTCCTCGCCGAGGTTCGCCTACGTGCCAACCATCGCGCGCACTCTTCTGTGCGCACTTCAAGGCCAGCCCGAGTTCCTGCGCGACGTGCCCACGAGATGTCTCCTGAGCCCACCCACGAGCGTTCGCCCTTGCGCAAATCATCGCCTTCTGGTCCTGCGCCCCAGCTGGTTCCCTCGGAACGCGCACCTGCGCGCCAGCGATATCCTGCGCGCCAGCGACCTCCTGCGCGCCCACGCGATCCTTCGCCTGCGCGCAAGCGTTCTCCTACGCGCCAACGCGCCCCTGCACAGGATCGCCTGTGCGTAGTCGTTCGCCTGTGCGCACTACGCGCCATCACTCGCCAACGCGCCGTCGCTCTTTAACACGCCGACACTCGCCAACGCGCCACCGATCGCCTACGCGCCATCGCTCTCCCGACCGCCAGCGCTCTCTCTTGCAGCCGCGCGCACCTTCACCTACGCGCCCACGCGCACCTTCGCCTACGCACCCCCGCACCCACGCGCGCCCACGTTCGCCTGCACGCGAACCGGCGATTCAACCATCGCTCGAGCGCCAGCGATTCCCGCTGGGTTTCGCAGCGTGCCCAACCGTGCGAGCCGTCGGGGACGCGTGCTTCCAGATCCTTGTCATCGCGATCTCCACCCCGCAAGCGCAGAGCTACGCTAGTCCAGGAGCAGGAAGAATCTTTGGAGGGGTCCGCGCAACATTCTTCTTCTTTTCAGGCAGGCCCCGTAGTATCCACTCCTAAGGATCAGCCGATCCCCTTCCCTCCAGCGGGTGGTGCTGACACTGCGTCGGTCAGCTTCCAGCCTTGGTTTGGATCCCTGATCAAAGTGGTCGTGCAGGCGATGAAGCCGGCCCTCGCTGATCTGGGACTGAAACCAACAGCTCCCGCTTCCCCGCTGAATAGAAGGAGAGGAGTGGACTTTGTGGTTACTTCTCCCAGGGTTAAGTTGGCTCCCAAGAAATCCGTCGGGAAGGCCCCTTCCCCTTCGCAGACGTTTTCTCCTTCCCCTGTAGACGAAGCCTTTCCGTCCTCAGGGGAATCCAGCGAGGTGAGGCGTTCTCCCACGGCACCAATGGGAGGAACCCCACCTCAAGGAAGAGAAGCGTCTCGCGTGGAGAGGAGCCCCCAGACTTCTTTGCTTGAGTCCTGTATCCCTCCCAGGAGGGAGCCTAAGGACTCGAAGACTATCCCTAAGTCTTCCACCCGGATTCGACCGGAGCTACCGAGACCCCAGGAGAACGTCCACGTTTCTCCCCAGGTTGAGCTACTGGGGACAGGAGACCTTGCTGCCAGCCCGCAAGGAGGAGAACAGCACGAGTCGGAGCATGCCTTCTGGCAGGTCCTGAGTTTGATGAGGTAACTCAATGGATTCAAGGACCCCGAGACCGCCCTTTGCGAAGGCAAGGACACGGTCCTGGACCAGGTCTACGGTATCTAGAAGCTCCCAAAGGCCAGTGCGGCTCTACCCTGGTCCCAGGGAGTGAAGGGTGCCAGAGACAAGGTTGAGGGCCAGCTCGCCGAACTCGCCTCCTCCAGCCGTTCCTCTGCCGGGAACAAACTCCTCCCACCTCCTCGCGTACAGCAGAGGAGGTACTTCGAGATCATGGGGGAGTCCGGTTTAGCTCTTCCCCTCCACCACTCCGTGGAAGAGCTCTCTAGGGGAATTTCTTTAGAGAAACTCTCCACCCGGCAGGTGACATTCTCTGCTACGGAGATCCTAAGCCAGGAGAAGGTTGCGAAGTGTGCCATGCAGGCCACTTTGTGGTTGGACATCTGGCTTGGGTCTCTGAGCATCCTGTTGCGATCCGAGGACTTGTCCAAGGAGAGCACCAGGAAGGCCCATGAGACGTTCCTCCTCTCGGGCACGCGCTCCATCAAGTTTTTAGCTCACCAAGTTTCGAACTTGTGGGATAAGTCGATCCTAAAACGTCGGGATGCCGTGACCGAGAGGTTCCACTAGAGGGTCCCAGCCGTGGATGTCAGCAGGCTCAGACACTCCTCCATCCTTGGAGAGAGTTTGTTCGAGCCCAAGGATGTAGAACGGACAGCTGAGAGGTGGAGGAAGTTGAATCAGGATTCGCTCCTCCAAAGGGCCCTCACATCTCGGTCCTACAAACCACCAGCTCCTCAACAACAACCTCAGCAGCCTCGTCAGTCTAAGACACCGAGACAGGCTCCGGCAGCGAAGGCCAAGGTGTCTAAACAGCAGCCCTTTCCTGTCAAGGACAAGAAAGGCAGTAAGTCCTCCAGGGGAGGTAAGAATCCTAGGGCGAGCGGCCGAGGCCGTAAACGCTAGGATTGGCAATCCCCCTGCATGTCCACCAGTGGGGGGATGCCTACAAAGTTGAGCGAACAGGTGGCAGCAACTCGGGGCCGATTCCTGGACGATCTCTGTGATCAGCCAAGGATATCGCGTCCCGTTCATAACATCTCTTCCTCCCCTGACAGCGAATCCAATGTCGTTGAGCTCCTATGCCATGGGATCGGTAAAGGGGCTAGCCTTTCGGGCAGAAGTCGAGACCATGCTCAAGAAGGATGCTCTCTAGGAGGTCGTCGACGGCTCCCCAGGCTTCTTCAGTCGACTCTTTCTTGTAAAGAAGGCGTCTGGAGGCTGGAGACCTGTCATCGACCTCTCAGCTCTGAACAAGTTTGTCAAGCAAACTCCGTTCAGCATGGAGACAGCGGACACGGTCAGACTTGCAGTGAGACCGCAAGACTTCATGTGCACTCTGGATTTAAAGGACACGTACTTCCAGATCCCAGTCCATCCGTCTTCCAGGAAGTACTTGAGATTCAGCCTAGACAACAAGACCTACCAGTTCAAGGTGCTGTGTTTCGGTCTCTCCACAGCACCTCAGCTGTTCACCAGAGTGTTCACCCTGATTTCTTCATGGGCACATAGGATCGGCATCCGTCTCCTCCGCTATCTGGACGACTGGCGGATCCTAGCAGACTCGGAGTCGACCCTTCTTCGACACCAAGACAAGCTTCTGGGGTTTTGCCAAGATCTAGGGATCATGGTAAACCTCGAGAAGTCTTCTCTGCTTCCAACTCAACGACTGGTATATCTAGGCATGATATTAGACACCAATCTCCACAAAGCCTTTCCATCAGACGACAAGATAGCAAGGCTGAGGAGGGTCGCAAGACCTTTCCTCGGACGGGAAGCCCTTCCAGCCCAATCTTGGTTACATCTCCTTGGTCACCTAGCCTCCCTGGCCTGTCTAGTTCCGAACGGCCTCCTCAGGATGAGATCCCTTCAATGGCGGCTCAAGTCCCGGTGGAATCAAGGCAACGATTCCCCGGACACTCTGGTCCCCATGGGACCCGCGGAACGGACGGACCTACAGTGGTGGCTGACTGATGAAAACCTACGAAAGGGAGTGGATCTTCTCGTCCTCCCCCCGGATTCGATGCTGTTCTCAAACGCGTCAAAAGAAGGGTGGGGGGCCCACGTTCTGAACCAGAGGATCTCAGGCCTATGGTCAGAATCAGAAAGGTGCCTCCACATCAGCCTGCTAGAAATGAAGGCAGTCTATCTAGCCCTTCAACAGTTCCAACAGGTCCTGGCGGGCCACTCCGTGGTGGTGATGAGCGACAACACCACGGTAGTGGCTTATATCAACAAGCAGGGAGGTACCTTTTCACAACAGCTATCCCATCTTGCAGTAGAGATACTGAGGTGGACCGAAGTCCACTCGATTCCACTATCAGCTCGCTTCATTCCGGGCAAAAGGAATGTGCTCGCCGACAGTCTGAGCAGGGCTTCGCAGATAGTGAGTACCGAGTGGTCTTTGGTTCCTCAAGTAGCCAACAAAGTCCTGACTTTGTGGGGTTCCCCGACAGTGGACCTGTTCGCGACAGCTTTGAATTTCAAACTGCCGCTGTACTGCTCCCCAGTCCCGGACCCCAAGGCACTCTGGCAAGATGCCTTCCAACAATGGTGGGACAACATTGACGTCTACGCCTTTCCAACCTTCTGTCTGATGAGAAGGGTGCTCAACAAGACAAGACTATCGGTCAATCTGTCAATGACCTTAATAGCTCCGCTATGGCATCATGCAGTGTGGTTCCCGGACCTTCTGCAGCTCCTGACGGAACTCCCGAGAGAACTCCCCCCACGACACGAGCTACTCAAGCAACCATACTGCAACATGTACCACAAGGCCGTAGCTTCGCTTCGGCTTCACGCCTGGAGACTATCCAGCGTCTCCTCACAGAAAGAGGCTTTTCGCAACAAGTTGCGGACAGGATGTCTCGACACCTGCGGAAGTCATCCGCAGGGGTCTACCAGGCGAAGTGGAGAGTCTTGGTGTCGTGGAAGGGGTATCTCTCCCCTCGATGCTACTATTCCAGCAATAGCGGAGTTTCTTGTGTATTTGCGGGAGGAAATGCGCCTTTCGGTCTCGGCGGTGAAAGGCTATCGCTCAGCCTTAAGCTTAGCCTTCAGGCTGAAAGGAATGGACATTTCTTCCTCGCTGGAACTTTCTTTACTCATACGAAGCTACGAGCTTACCTGCCCACAGTCGGAAGTGAGACCCCCTCCTTGGAACGTGGTTCGAGTCCTCAGGGCTCTTAAGAGACCTCCATTCGAACCATTACGCCAGGCCTCCGATCGACACCTGACTTGGAAGACGGCGTTCCTGCTCGCTTTGGTGTCAGCCAATCAGGTCAGTGAACTTCATGGTCTCTCATACGACGTCGCCCATCCAAGGGGATGGGGGGAGGTAACGTTCGGGTTCGTCCCTGAGTTTGTAGCTAACACTCAGAATTCTGGAGTCCCGGACCCACGGTTCAACTCCTTCAGGGTTTCGAGTCTCCGTTCTGTAACAAGTGACCCAGACCATCTGTTACTATGCCCAGTGAGAAGTCTGAGGCGTGATCTGAAGAGAACGGCTGCAGTCCGTCCTCGCGTGCAAGCCCTTGTTGAGCACAGGAAGGATAAAGAGGAGGGTCACCAAGAACACTATCTCTGCGTGGATCCGAAGGGTCATCCAGACCCTCCTCCATCACGTCGTCCCAGAGCACACGATGTCAGAGGCATCGCTACGTCTCTGGCTTTCAAGAGAAACTTCTCGGTGACGCAGGTGCTACAAGCTGTGGTCTGGAAGCGTCAAAACGACCTTCACAGCCCACTACCTGCAGGACGTGACCCACAGGAGCTTTGATACATTCTCGATCGGCCCTGTGGTGGCTGCACAACAGCTGGTCTAACCTCAGGCTCCTTAACGGACAGGTAGCAGAAGGTTGAGGGCATTGTTACCCGGTTTTAGTCTGCGTGAACGAAAGAGTATGTCTGGCCTTTATTCTTTCTTCATCCTCCCCTCTCGTGGGGAAAGCAGCATCCTGGGTTCTCTGCATATCTGACCTCGAACCTCTGCTGGTAAACCATGCTCCCTTGTGTTCCTAGTATTTAGATAATACTGTCGCGTCCCCCATACCCTGACGAGGTGGTATTGGGAACGTCCTAGCCTAGAATTCCATCTAAGGGACTTCAGGTCAACTTCCTAGGACGAGTCACACTTCAACCCTCCACACACAAGCTTATGTAGGCCGCACGTTCCATGCGAAGCAAGGAACTTGCGAGGTGCAGGGACTTTTTCTCGACGTGCTACTCACTCGGTTTCTGAGACCCCGGGTAAAAGCCAAAGCCAGTAAGGCCGGGACTTTCCTCCCTACCTAAGGGGTAAGTCACCCCATGTAAATAGGGTGGTTTGTATTTCGGTTACGGAACAAATGACAAATTCGGAGATAATTTGTATTTTTCCTAACCATACAAACCTTAGCTATTTACACATATTTGCCTGCCAGCCCTGTCCCCCAAGGCAAGTCCTACCTCTAAGTGAAGTGAAGCAGTTCACCGGTGTGTGAGGGGGGAGGGGTAGCTAGCTACCACTCCCCCTACCCCCTTGCTAACTAGCGCGGGGGTAGTTAACCCTCGTTAAAATTCTTATGGCTCGTCATTTCAGCTACGCCGAAAGTAATACCCCATGTAAATAGCTAAGGTTTGTATGGTTAGGAAAAATATAAATTATCTCCGAATTTGTCATATTCGTCTCTGAGTTTGTGGCTAAGACACAGAATCCGGGAGTGCCGGATCCTCGATTCGACTCTTTCTGGATTTCGAGTCTGCGTTCTGTAACAGATGACCCAGATCATCCCCTACTGTGTCCAGTAAGGAGTCTGAGGTTATATCTCAAAGAACGGCTGTATTCGTCCCCAAGTGCAAGCTTTGTTTGTGAGCACTGGGAGAACGAAGAGGAGGGTCACCAAGAATACCATCTCGGCTTGGATTCGTAGGGTGATCCATCTGTCCCTGAATCCTGACCCTCCTCCATCATGTCGCCTTAGAGCGCATGATGTCAGGGGCGAACTTCTCAGTGACGCAGGTTCTACAACCAGGGGTGTGGAAGCGTCAGACGACCTTCACAGCCCACTACCTGCAAGACATGACCCACAGGAGGCTCGATACGTTCTCTATCGGCCCTGTGGTGGCTGCACAACAGCTGGTTTAAACCTCAGGCTCCTTAATGGACAAGTAGCAGAGGGTTGAGGGCATTGGTACCTGGTCTTAGTCTGCATGAAAGAAAAGGTATGTCTGGCCTACAGTATATTCTTTTCTTCATCCTCCCCTCTCTTGGGGAAAGCAGCATCCTGGGTTCTCTGCATAGCTGACCTCAAATCACTGCAGGTAAACCATGTTTCCTTGTGTTCCTAGTATTAAGTTAATACTGTCACGTCCCCATACCCTGACAAGGTGGTATTGGGAAAGTCCTAGCCTAAAGTTTTCCATCTAAGAACTTCAGGTCAACTTCCTAGGACGAGTCACACATAATCCTTCACACACAGCTTATGTAGGCCGCAGCCCTTGCATAGCAAGGTGCGAGCGAGGTGCAGGGACTCTTCATTGTTGAGTGCTGACAAACTCAGATAATGAGTCCCCGGGCAAAGCAAAAAGCCAGTATGGCTGGTACTTTTCCACCCTTCCTAAGGGTTGAGTCACCCATATTAAATAGCGTGGTTTGTATTTCAGTTACGTAACAAATGACAAATTCGGAGATAATTTGTATTTTTCGTAACTATACAAACCTTAGCTATTTAATCAAACTTGCCTGCCAGTCCTATCCCCCGTCAAGTCCTACCTCTAAGCAAAGTGAGCTCAGCACACAGGTGTGTGAGGGGGGGGGGGGGGGGGCAGTAGCCAGCTACCCCTGGGGTAGTAAACCCTAGTTAAAATTATAATGGCTCGTCATTTCAGTTATGCCGAAAGTAATACCCATACAGTATTAAATAGCTAAGGTTTGTATAGTTAGGAAAAATACAAATTATCTCCGAATTTGTCATCTTGCTGATCCACCGGCCCTCATGGGCATCATCGTGGATGTCTTCAAGTCTCTTACTCAGTGGCAACCTTGCATTAACACTGGAACTTCTGAAGTCTTTTTACCAAGATCCAGTGATCAGGGTAAACCTACGGAAGTCTTCCCTACTTCCCTCCCAGGAGACTGGTGTATCTGGGAATGATTCTAGACACCAATCTCCACAAAACCTTCTTGAAACGAGAACGACTTCCATTCCAAGAGACTTGAGTCGGAAAAAAGAAGAAAGGAGGGACCATAGTGCTGCACCACACGACCTCAGCCCTCTAGACAGAGCCCGAAGGTACCTTCACATAAATATCTTAAGAGATGAAGGCCAACTTTCCGGTCCTTCAGCTGCCTCATCGGTTCCTAACAGACCACTCAGTGATGTGATGGACGACACACCACACACCACATAGAGACTCACATCGACAAGCAAGAAGGAACTTGCTTGTAGCCTCTTCCCATCTAATAGTATAAACACTAAGATGGGCCAAAGTCCGTTCGGTACCACTATCAGCCCGCTTCATTTCAGACTGGAAGAACGTGCTCGCCGACAATCTGTGCACAGCATCTCAGATAAGGTATACCGAATGGACTTTGGATCGCCATGTAGCCAACAAAGTCCTGACTTTACGAGGTCCTCCAACTAGGGGGTCTGTTTGCAACGCTCCTGAATCTCAGGCTACCATTGCTCACCAGCCCTAGACCGTAAGGCTCTCTGGCAACAACGGCGGGTACAACAATGACGTTTACGTCTTGTCCCTGTTTTATCTGGAGAATGGCACTCAACAAGGCTAGAACATCAGTCAACCTCTCAAGGACTCTCCTAGCTCCGCTATGGCATTATGCAGAACGGTCTCCAAACCTTTTGCAGCTCCTGATAGAGTCTCCAAGAGAACCCTGTCCACATAACAGACAACCCGCTTCAACACCTACCACAAGCTATAGCTTTGCTATGATTGTACGCCTGAAGACTACCCAATACCTCTTTGCGAAAAGGTTGTCTGGAAATCTGAGGAATTCCTCGGCATCAGTCTACCAGGCAGTATCGTGTCTTGTGTGGTTGGTGTCATGTGAAAATGTCTCTCCACTTGATACCTCGATTCCAGCAATAGCGGAATCCTCAAGTATATACAAGAGGAAAAGACCCTCTATTCAGTTCCGACAGGTAAAGATGATCACTCAACCTTGATCCTTCACCTTCAAACTGAAAGAAAGGGACACCCTCTCATCGGTATACTTTTCCTAACTCTTAGGGACCTACAACTTGCCTTTCCCCAGTCGGAATTGAGACCTTCCTCTCAGAACATGGTTCAAATCTTTAATCCCTAAAGGGACCTCCTTATGTTCCACTTCACCAGGCAACAAATTTTCTCCTGATTCAAGAACACAATGTTCCTACACACTCGGACAGCAATCATACGAGTCAAGGAACTTCATGGTCTCTCTTTCGACATCGCCCATTATTGAAAAGGGCGAAAGACAATGCTCAGTTTCGTCCCTGAGTGTGTCGCCAGACACAGTATTCAGAGGTGACGGATCCTACACAAGTCTCAACTAGGTAACGGACGATCCAGATCATCCGTTACTGTACCCAGGGTAAGGTATGAGACTTTACCTAAAGAATACGGCAACAGCCTGCCCGAGTCCCTCCTCTTGTCAGCACTGGGAGAGACTAGAGGAGGATCACCGAAACATCATCTCGACATGACGACTCACAGCGTTAGGGGCATAATTATGCCCCTGGTCCTTCTTAGCAGATTACTCTGTGACGCAGGTTTTACAAGAAAGGATGTGAATGCTCCAGGTGACTTTCACAACCTTACTCCTGCAAGACGTGACCCACAGGAACTCGATACGATCTCTGTTGGTCCGGTGGTGGCTGCACAACAGCTGGTTGTATACCTCAAGCTCCTTATTGGATAAGTAGCAGAAGGTTGAGGGCACTGTTACCCGGTTTTAGTCTGCGTTAATGAAAAGATTTGACTGGCTCTTATTCTTTTCTTAATCCTACCCTCTCGTGGGGAAAGCAGCATCCTGGGTTCTCTGCATAAGCTGACCTCAAACCACTGCAGGTAAACCATGCTCCCTTGCGTACCTAGTATTAAGCTAATACTGTTGCATCCCCATACCCTTTCGAGGTGTGATTGTGAAGTCTTGGTTACGTCAGGTTTTTCCTACATAGACTCGGAATAAATTTACCTAGAAAGTCACACTTCTGCATGTCTCAACACAGCTTGCGTAGCCCGCGGACCTTGCGTAGCAAAGTTTAGCGAGGGCAGGGACTCCTTATTTTTGAGTACAGTGGAACCTCTACACACGAACGTATCTACATCCGAATTTTCCAACATCTGAAGTAAAATTCGAGCAAATTTTTGACTCTACACCCGAATTTTATTTCGACACACGAAGTAAACATTACGCCATTGAGCGTCGAGTGCTCAGTTCTCTATTCTTGTGTGTATCGTGTGGTTGTCCTCTGTTTGGTCTGTTATTAACAGTGCTTATTTTCTTCCTTTTCTCACATTTCCTTTTTGATTTTACCTAAAATCATGGTGCCTAAGAAGCTAAGTTTCAGTACTGGAAGAAGGCAATTCTTTCATTAGAATTGAAGCAAGAAATTATAGAAAAACATGAGAGCAGTGTGCATGTGAGTGATTCTGTATGGCTAAACAATATGGCCGGAATAGGCCTATGATCTCGAGGATCATCAAGCTGAAGGCAGCCATTAAAGCAAATAACCATCGAAGGGGATCACCATTATTACAAGACATCTTAGCAATACCTTGGAAGAGATAGAACGCCTTTTGTTGATAGGGATAAAGGACAAAGAGATTGTTGGCAACGATCATTTGTGAGAAGGGCCAGCGTGATGAACAGAAAGAAAGAAAAAAGTGAAGCAAAGAAAACCATGATAGCATTAACAAGCTCTTTTAAATAAGACTTCTCTCTTTTACTGTTTTTCTCTAAACATAGCATTAACATGTTCTTTAAATAAAATATCTCTCTCTCTCTCTCAGCTAATCTGAATTCCTCTCTGAGTTGTATTTGTGTGCCGGTGAGTGAACACTTGTGCGTCCCTAAAAATATCCTGATTTAACGCGGATAACAAAAGGCTATCGAGTGAAATATAGCTACAAGTTTTCGTGAATAGTCGGTGATTAGTTTGAGGGCAGAAAAGTGGGATAAAACGTCGGCATAGGATAGTTATCTTGTGAATTAATAAAACTCTGATCAAGATGGCATTGTATAACACAGGCAACTCGTGGAGGACATCGCTGGAGTCAGCAAAAGCAAATTCCATGAGTTGGCGAAACAGGAGCTCGACCGTCTGATAACAGAGGTCACTAGTATCTCCAACCAGTGTGACGGAAAAATATTCGCAGACATATTGAAACAATATGATCCAATAAACTGGAACAAATCTGCGGAAAACATCAGCAAAATAATAGAAGAAATTCCAAAGAAGATCCAAGTGATAAAGAGACTTATAAAGAAAGTCTACATCAATCAACACATTCCATCAAAGAACAACAACAAGTCCAATATGGTGAATATGCTGATTGATGCATTGGGAAAAAGAATGGTGTAATACATGTAAGATATGGTATTCCATTAATAATCCTCAACAACTGATTAGAAAATGTAATGCCTGTCATGTTCCAACACACCCCACATGTGCTGAAATACAGCAAAAAATAAAAAATAGAGACACAAAGGTATTCTGCTCAACATGCTTAGTCTGGATAGAAAATATAATTAAGTCGAGACTAAATCTGCAAATAGTTGAAGAAGAAGAAGAAGAAGAAGAAGAAGAAGAAGAAGAAGAAGAAGAAGAAGAAGAAGAAGAAGAAGAAGAGAAAAATGAACAGGATATGTGTAAGGATGCAGAGGAAATCATTGATATAACTTATGATGCCATCCAACAACATACTTATGAAGAAATAAATTATCAGATGGAAACAAATAATAGACCCAAGAGACTCTACCCCGACCTACATACTTTTAGGGAAGAACAAGAACAAGAAAAAAAAGAAAAGAAAGATATAGTCTGTAATAGGCTGAAAAGAGGGAATTGCAGATTTGGCGAAAGATGCTACTACAAGCATCCAAAGATATGCCATAATTATGAAATATATGGTAAATGTGCGTACTTAGATGGATATGGAGACGAATGCAGAGATCTCCATCCAAAAATATGCAAAACCCTAAAAGAAGGAAAAGGATGCAGTTTCAACAAAAAATGTCGATATATGCATCCTGCAACTATGAATGAGAGTAAGAAAACTCAGCAAACTGAAAAGAAAAACAAAAATGAAACAAAAAGAAACAAAAAAGCAGGCCGCGTATATACCGCACTATGCACCAAAAAAGGCCTTTCAACCCAAATCTGCACAAATAGAGCCCAACTACAAAGAATGCATCTATAATGCCAGGGGTTGGTGCAGATATGGGGATAATTGCAGGTTTACACACAAAAATAAATATGAAGGCGAAAGAACAAATATAATAGAAAAGTTGGATTTTTTAATGGCAGAATTCCGAGAAATGAAGAAAAGAACATCATATCAGAACAGGAAGGAAGCATGGAAGAATCCATATTATTACCAATATTAAATAATGGGGATGAAACACAAACCATAATAGTGATGAATGCACAGGGTTTAGTCACGAGTAACTCTAAAAGGAAAATAGAGTTCCTAGAAGAACTAACCCAAATTGAAAAAATAGATATATTAAATATAAGTGAAACATGGTATTCCCAAGAGACTGGCAGTGATGACCAGATAAAGGGTTTCCAAACTTATAGATCAGACTGAAAAAATAGGAATCAAGGGGGAACCGCAATATATGGAAGAGACATAAATCAAGGAAATGTCTGTGAAAAATACAGCAACACAGAATGTGAATTGATTGCGGTAGAATTTGAATTTGAAAAACTAGTGAATATTGTAGTTTACAGACCCCCAAATACTAAGGAGTTTGACATAATAATAGAAAAAATAGATGATATATGTAGAAACCTTAAAGACTGGAATATACTCCTATCCGGAGATTTTAACTTTCCTTTCGTGGATTGGAAAGAACGGATAGAAGAAAGTGGTTGTATGTATACATATAAAAAAGAGAGTAATAGTAGCGCAGAAGATGAGAGGCAATTTGAAAAGCTTCAAGATATGCTATTAGAACATAATATGCAACAAATAAACCACATTCCAACAAGAAAGGAAAATGTCCTAGATCTAGTATTTGTGAATGAGGTGAATTATGTTAAAGAAATAATAGTGTATAACACGGGAATTTCAGACCACAATGTCATAGTATTGATAGTTCATTCCAAAGCAAGTGATCGCAGAATTAATAAAAGCACAAAACTTTGGGAGGGATATGGAAAATATAATTTTTACAGTAAGAATATAAAATGGTCAGAAATAAATGAAGAACTGAATAAAGAATGGAAAAATGTATTTGTAAGTGATAATATACAGGTAAATACGGACATACTGTACAAAATACTGGAGAAAATTGTTGAAAAATATGTACCGAAAAAAAACAATAAACAAAAGACGTGCATACCAAGAGACAGAAGGATCTTATTTCAGAAAATTAGAAAGTGGAAGAAAAATCTTGCAAAAGAAAAAAATGTGTGGAAAATGAGGGAAATAGAATGTAAGATAGAAAATGCAGAACAAAAGATTATACAGTCGAAAGAAAATGAAAAAATGGACTTAGAAGAAAGGACACTTCAAAATATAAAAAGAAACTCCTAAGTACTTTACTCCTATGCAAAAAAGATGAATAAAGGGAGAATAGAAATAGGCCCTCTAAGAATTGAAGGACGGCTAACGAATGAAAAAAAGGAAATATGCAACATATTAGCAGAAAAATATAAGAGTGAGTTCACGCCAAGAATTGCGAATGAGAATAATGAAACAGAAATGAGAGAAGAAAATGTTGAATATCTAACGGATATATAGATATTAGTGAAGCAGATATTGTCAAGGCTATAAACGAAATTAAAAATGGATCGGCAGCCGGACCAGATGACGTTCCAGCGATTTTGTTAAAAAAAACTGCAAACACTATCGCGAAGCCGCTTGCAATACTGCTAAGACAAAGTGTAGATATGAGCGAGATATATGTTAAACATAAATTAGCTTATATAACCCCTATCTTCAAAAGTGGATCAAGACTAGAGGCAAGCAATTATAGACCTGTTAGTCTAACATCACATATTATGAAAGTGTATGAGAGGGTAATAAAAAAGAAAATAATGAACCATTTGGTAAAAAATAATTTGTTTAATATGGGTCAACACGGTTTCGTGCCTGGAAAAAGTACACAGACCCAACTGATAGCACACTATGAAAACATATACAAAAATATGATAAATGAAAAAGACACAGATGTGATCTATCTAGATTTTGCAAAAGCCTTTGACAAGGTAGACCATAACATATTGGAGAAAAAAATGAGAAAGCATAATATTGTGGGAAAGATAGGAAAATGGGTAAAAGAATTCCTGCAAAACAGAAAACAGATAGTGGTTGCAAATGACGAGAAATCAGATGAAGCCCAGGTAATATCGGGTGTGCCACAAGGTACGGTATTAGCTGCACTGCTGTTTGTTATTATGATCTCAGACATAGACTGTGATGTTGAAAACTCCGTAGTGAGAAGTTTCGCCGATGACACAAGAATAAGTAGAGAAATTACTTGTGATGAAGATAGGAACTCACTACAAAGAGATCTAAGCAAAATATATGAATGGGCGGAGATAAATAGGATGGTATTTAACTCCGATAAATTCAAATCAATAATTTATGGAAACAGAGAAGGAATGGTGTATGCATACAAGGGACCTAATAATGAGACAATCACAAACAAGGAAGCAATTAAAGACCTTGGTGTAATGTTAAATAGGAATATGTTATGCAACGACCAAATAGCAACACTGTTGGCTAAATGTAAAGCCAAAAGGGGAATGTTATTCAGACACTTTAAAACAAGAAAAGCTGAACACATAATTATGCTTTACAAAACTTATGTACGTAGTACACTCGAGTACTGCAATGTGATATGGTACCCACACTACCAAAAGGATATTGCGCAAATAGAGAGTGTACAAAGGTCCTATACTGCTAGAATAGAAGAAGTTAAGGACCTTGACTACTGGGAAAGACTGCAATTTTTAAAACTATACAGTCTAGAAAGGAGAAGAGAACGCTACATGATAATACAAGCATGGAAGCAAATAGAAGGAATTACTGAAAACATCATGGAGCTTAAAATATCAGAAAGAGCAAGCTGAGGTAGATTAATAGTGCCAAAAAATATTCCTGGTAAACTAAGAAAGGCGCACAGGACATTAATCCACTACGCACCAGCATCGATAATGCAGCGACTATTTAATGTGCTGCCAGCTCATCTAAGAAACATATCAGGAGTGAGCGTAGATGTGTTTAAGAATAAGCTCGATAAATACCTAAGATACATCCCAGACCATCCAAGACTGGAAGATGCAAAATACACCGGAAGATGCATTAGCAACTCTCTGGTGGATATACGAGGTGCCTCACACTGAGGGACCTGGGGAAACCCAAACAAAAAATAAGGCATAAGGTAAGGCTCTCTCTCTCTCTCTCTCTCTCTCTCTCTCTCTCTCTCTCTCTCTCTCTCTCTCTCTCTCTCTCTCTCTCTCTCTCTCTCTCTCTCACACTTCTTCTGCTGTTATAGTGTTAGATACGTCTTATTTTTTTGTTCCGAGAGAGAGAGAGAGAGAGAGAGAGAGAGAGAGAGAGAGAGAGAGAGAGAGAGAGAGAGATTAAACAAAAATGTGTTTAGAGTACATATGATATTTAACAGCGTCAACGAGTTAAAAAACAATTAAATGTAACTAAGAAAGTAATAACAGCTAATCTGAATTCCTTTATTAACTAAAACAAATATTGATACAAACACACTCGTGTGCGTATGCACGAACACACACACAGGTGCAAGAATTGCTACGCAGTAAGAGAGACGGTCGGGGAGGAGGTAGAGATGGTGACTGCGATAACATACCGTAACTCGTCACTGAAAGTGATGAAAATAAAAAATCAAAAGAAAAAAAAATGTAAAAAATATGAAATATAAAAATAAAAAAAATAAATAAATAAGCTAAGTTAGATTAAAATTTCCGTAGTGTAAGTTACGGTATGTTATCGCAGTCACCATCTCTACCTCCTTGCCGATCGTGTCTCCTCGTGCGTGTGTGTGTGTTTGCACATACGCACACGAGTGTGTTTGTATCAATATTTGTTTTAATTAATAAAGGAATTCAGATTCGCTGATATTGTTTTTTTAGTTACATTAAACTGTCTTTCAACTCGTTAACGCTGTTAAAAATCATATGTACACAACACATTTTTGTTTAATCTCTCATTTTTGTTTAATCTCTCTCTCTCTCTCTCTCTCTCTCTCTCTCTCTCTCTCTCTCTCTCTCTCTCTCTCTCTCTCTCTCTCTCTCTCTCTCTCTCTCTCTCTCAGAAAAAATTAATAGACATCTCTAACACTAACAGTGAAGAAGAACAAGAGAGAAAGAGAGAGAGAGAGAGAGTATTTATTTAGAGAACATGTTAACACCATGTCTACCTTCTCCCCGATCGTCCGTCTCCTCCTGGCGTAGCAAATCCTACACCAGCGTTGGCCTGTCTCTAAGGTAAAGTGGCAATAAAACACATTTTTTATTTATTATTTCTTTATAATAATCATTTTTACATGCTTCTTTCATATTATGCAGTTATGTTATTGTTATGTATAATAATGTGTAGCCATTTATTAAGGATTTATTATGGGTTTTTAGGCTGAAGGACGAATTAATTGAATTACCATGTATTCTTAATGGAAAATTCGTTTCGACATCTGAACATTTTCTACATCCGAAGTTGGTTGTGGAACGAATTAAATTCGTATGTAGAGGTACCACTGTATTAGGGTGTTTCTGTTCTTTCCTCTATCCAGAGAATCTGGCTTCATGGGTAGGCAGAACATCAGAGTATTTAGTCTGGGTCTGTTTCTTTCTAGCATAGAGAATGAGATTTCTTTGCTAGGTTAGGAACAGACATAAGAGGCTTAGCCTCCCTAGACCACATCTGAAGGTTTCTGTACGAGATAATTCCTTCTTCTAGTGATCTAGCAGACCAGTCCAGTGTTGTTGTTCTTGGATTGAAGGATAAGATTCTTCTTTCCTTTGAATAACAACATCAAACTTTGTTTTAGTATTGAGGGAGGTGGCAAGTATTGCTGACCTCCCTCCCATGATAATCCCTTGGCTAGGATGAGCTTTCTTGGCCGTGGGATGATCTCATACTACAGCAGAGTTTGTAGGACCCTCTTCTCCCTTTCCCCCCTATCCTTAGTAATGGCCTAGCTTCTACATCTCTTGGCCATCGTTCTACATTTGTACCTAGCGTAGGTTAAGATGTGGAACTGGCTCAGTCCTTTGCCGGCCGGCAAGATCGTCCCGGCCGGCAGAGGCCTAACTTCTGTAGTGTTCCCCAGACCTGCCTTGGTCTCACATCCATGTCTGTCAGTAGAGCCCGGCAGGCAATGGATAGAAGGAAGCCTGAATTTCACATTCTCCCCTTCCTTATGTTCACTCTTTCTGGATGGAGGGCTGTAAGGCAGTGCCGTCTTGTACCCTTACATCCATTCTGTTTTTCTTTTAGTGTATGTACCCCTAGCCCGGCTGCTGGCTTAAGTGGCCGGCAGCCGGGTAGGTGGAAGTTCTCTGGTTCTTTTTACTGCCGGCCGGCATAGGTAGCTTACCATTGCCAGTCGGCAACAGAAGCACACCATAAGCTCTGCCGGCTGCTATGATTAGCGGCCGGCAGCCAGGTGCTAGTGTTTATAGCGTCACACACAACTGAACCAGCGATCTTCCACCCAGTAGTATACCTTGGAACTATATTAAGGTACATGCCAGCCGTCATGTTGTATTGTATACAGTAGCCAGTATTTTTACAGTATAGTATATACTGCATGGAGAAAACTATAGTATAGAATATTTTGTAACGCTATGTTTTTCCAACATACTTGTGTTGTCTTGTACAGCCTCTTGTTGAGACCGTACAGATGAAGAAAGTGAGTTCTTTCTTTATTAATTATCCAGTATATTAAAATTCTTTATAATGGTGTAGCTACACCTACATTTTCCTCTGGAAATATCTTGAAGGTTATTCTAGAATAAGATTTAACCAAAATTTTATTATCTGGAAGGTTACAGTAATTGGCTGAGCAGGAAATACAAGTGTTTGTCTTTCCTTCTTTCATTTCTAGCTTATTTATTTCAAGCTATATATATATACTTACATTAGTTATCCAGTGATATGTTTTTCACTTGATACTCATGGAATTTCTTCTCTTTACAGGAGGACCATCCGAAGTGTGGAAGCATGTTCTGCAACGTCCGCAGCAAAAACTTCTGTGGACATGAGTTGTGCAGGAGGCACGCAGCATGCGCAGCCTCCAAAGATGATCTCCAGTATTGGGACCCTCAGGTATGTACGATTTGCACTAACCTGATTACTGAGGCATTTGACGCCCCTAAGTCGGCGGAGTCAAGGGATACAGCTAGTGAAAAGCTTCGAACCTGGGTGAGGGGCTTCCAGAAGAATACTTATGGCCCCTATCTTCCAAGCAAGAAGATGAGGGCTTACCTTTTCCCCTGAGGCATCAGCGGATGCAGTGATTCCTCAGCCTCATGCGGAGATACCACTAGTTCAGATTCCGGTGGATTCTGAAGTCTCGGACGCCCTACAAGACATCTAACTGGATGATAGGATGTCTGAGGTGTCTGAGTACACTGAAAAGGACCTTCTGGCAGAAGACCAAGAAGAGGAGTTGACCCAGGCTCCGGATACTGAGGAGGAAGAAATCAACGAGGGGTCGGTTACACTGGTTCAGGCCCCTGAACCTGTTCCCTCAACATCGTCTGCTATCCCAGATGATCTGTGAAGGACTCTCTCTTCCATCGTTGAAATGATTCAACAGATGCAGAAGAAGAACGATGAAAAGGCAGCTGCAATGAAGCTGGAGATGCAGAGACTTGCAGCATCACATGGGCCCCAGAAGAAGCTCAACGTGAAGGATCTTCCTTTGTGCTCGAATGCTAATCCTTGGAGGTATGCCAAGCACATGCCTATGACAACTGGGAAGATTGTCATATCGGAGAAGTTGGGTTCAATTCCCTTTGAAGAAGTGGAATTCTGGCCCAACAAGGAGTCTTACCCGGACTGCTATGTCCGTCTTAGGAAGGAGCCAGCCTCAAAGGAGGAGACGGAGCCGAAGGAGGTCATAGTTTTTGACCATAATAAAGCACAGGCTTTACTATCGAGCTCAATGAAAGAGAGGGGCTTCACAAACTCAAAGGTACCTGCTTTGAGTAAGAAGCATCCTTCCTTTGTGGCTTCTCCTACCAGAGCCTTTCCCTTTATGGAAAAGGGATTTAAGGCTGCCTTGAAGGTGGTTGAGGCAGGGAAACCATGTCCCTCCTTGGAGGAATGTAAACCTCTGTCCCTGACCTTACCCATGGACCAGAAAGACTGGAAGGACGTCCATCTTACCTTCTCAGTCGGGAAGTTGGAGGCCGATATTGCCGGACGTCAGTTCGGTGAAGACCTTCCAAAGCTGTCAGATTTTCTCTTGCGCAGGGAGCAAGACACAAAAGAGAGACTTGCTGCATCAATGTCATTACAAACGACTCTGGAAATGATGGCAAGTGACCCCAAAGCCCAAGATATGTTTATGGTAGTGGCCAAAAACCATCTGGCCACAGTAACAAAGGACCTCTACAGTTTCATCAAAGCTAGGAGAGCTTGTAGAGAGTTCGTGTTCGCCTCGGCTGCAGTGAGGCACGAACCAAGGAAACTGATCTCCTCTTGCATATGGGGTAAAGACCTCTTCCCTAGCGAAGTGGTCAAAGAGGTAGTGGATAAGGCCGCCACAGAGAATAGAAACCTTCTCCAAAAGTGGGGCCTAACTCTTAAAAGAAAGTCTTCCCCGGTTGAGGGTCCCCAACCTAAAAGGAAGACTAAGAAGTCTAGGCTATCCTCTCGGCCAGCCAAACCTTATAGGCAGCAACAGCAACAACTTCCCATGATCGCAGTGCCTCAGATGGTGGCACAAACCCCGACCACGTACCACTTGGTACCTCAAGCCGTGACAACTCAGTCACCGGCATTTAACCGAGCATTCGAAAGGCAGACAACTATCTTTCGCCCAAGAGCTAGAGGAACAGCCAGAGGTTCATCTAGACGCCCTTTAAGAGGAAGGGGGTTCAGGGGAGGATGCGGTCAAGGAGGCAAGGCCTCAGGTCAACAACAGCAGAAGTGAAACGCTTCCGGTAGGAGGGAGACTTCATTCTTTTTCGGTATCGTTGGACCTTCGATCCCTGGGCCCACAGCCTAATCAAGAATGGACTGGGTTGGAGCTGGTACAGCACTCCACCTCTATTCCCACAATTCTTCCAACGCTCTACCCCCGTTCTGGAAGAATATATTCGAGAACTCTTGGAGAAAAGAGTAATTCGAAGGGTAAAGTCCATCAAGTTCCAAGGAAGGCTGTTTTGTGTTCCAAAGAAGGACTTGGAAAAACTCAGAGTCATTCTGGACTTGTCTCCACTCAACAAGTTCATAGTAAACTACAAGTTTAGGATGTTGACACTTTCAACACATAAGGACCTTATTACCCAAACGGGCATTCACCGTCTCTATAGACTTGTCAGACTCTTATTGGCATATTCCAATCAGTCGTCACCTCTCCTCCTACCTAGGGTTCAAGCTACAACGAAAACTCTATGCCTTCAGAGCCATGCGATTCGGGCTAAACATAGCCCCAAGAATTTTCACGAAGCTTGCGAACGCAGCTCTCCAACAATTACGCCTAAAGGGAATCCAAGTAGTGGCCTACTTGGACGACTGGCTGGTGTGGGCAGCATCCAGGACAGAATGCATGCAAGTTTCCCAACAGGTGATCCAGTTCCTGGAACATCTAGGATTCAAGATCAACAGAAAAAAAAGTCTCGACTTTCTCCATCTCAAAAGTTTCAGTGGTTGGGAATCCACTGGGACTTACTGTCACACCAACTTTCCATCCCTGTAAAGGAGAGGAAAGAAATAGCAGGTTCTGTCAAGAGACTACTAGAATCCAAAAGGATATCAAGATGCGAACAGGAGAGAGTGCTGGGCTCTCTTCAGTTTGCCTCAGTAACAGACCCGGTGCTAAGAGCACAGCTAAAGGATGCAACCGGAGTTTGGAGAAAATATGCATCAAACGCGCAAAGAGATCTGATAAGACCAATACCGACTCGTCTGCGAACGCTTCTCAAGCCGTGGTCCAAAGCCAAGCAACTGAAGAAATCGGTGCTTCTTCAGCCACCTCCCCCTTCAATGACTATTCATACAGATGCTTCGAAAGAAAGATGGGGAGGTTATTCTCACCGGAAGAAAGTCCAAGGAACTTGGTCCAACCTATTCAAGAAGTTCCACATAAACTTTCTGGAAGCCATGGCAGTACTTCTTACTCTGAAGAAAGTTTCTCCTCGCCACTCGATCCACATAAGATTGGTATTAGACAGCGAGGTGATAGTGAGATGCCTGAATCGCCGAGGTCACCTCAAATTAACCAAGTGATGTTGGCCATTTTCCGGCTAGCGGAAAAGAAGAGATGGCACTTGTCAGCAGTTCACCTTCAAGGAGTCCGCAATGTGACGGCGGACGCTCTATCCAGGCTCACGCCGATAGAGTCAGAATGGTCCCTGGACGCAGGAACATTCTCTTTCATCTTGAGTCAAGTCCCGGAACTGCAGATAGACCTCTTTGCGACAAAGGAAAACAAGAAGTTACATCTTTACGTGTCCCCGTACGAGGATCCCCTAGCGGAAGCAGTGGACGCTATGTCCCTCGACTGGAACAGATGGTCCAGGATTTACCTGTTCCCTCCGCACAACCTTCTACTGAGGGTCCTCGACAAACTGAGATCTTTCAAGGGGAAAGCGGCAATAGTGGCTCACAAGTGGCCGAACAGCGTTTGGTTCCCTCTGGCATTAGAACTACAGCTGAAGTTTCTACCGCTACCGGATCCAGTTTTGACTCAGCGAGTTCAGAAGTCGACTGTCTTCGCTTCATCACAGAAAACCCGGAACCTGCAGCTCATGATTTTCTCTCCCTAGCGGTGAGAAAAAGATTCGGGATATCAAGAGACAGTATAGACTTTTTAGAGGAATATAAGTCCAAATCTACCAGAAGACAATATGAGTCATCATGGAGGAAGTGGGTGTCCTTTGTCAAGGCGAAGAATCCACAAAAGATCTCGACAGACTTCAGCTTATCATTCTTCATCCACCTCCATGGTCAAGGTTTAGCAGCCAACACAATATCGTGTAAGTCCGTCTTGACAAGACCTATTCTATATGCCTTCCAGGTCAACCTCTCTAACGACATTTTTAACAAAATTCCGGAGGCCTGTGCTAGGCTCAGACCATCAACACCTCCGAAACCCATTTCATGGTCTTTGGATAAGGTTCCTCATTTTGCTTCAATGATGAATAATGAGTGTGCTTTAAAAGATTTGACCCAAAAAGTCATATTTCTGTTTGCACTCACTTCGGGGGCTAGAGTTTGTGAAATACTGTAGTAGCCCTCTCGAGAGAGGAAGGTCATGTTCAGTTCTTAGATGGGGGAGAACTGAACCTTTTTCCGGACCCAACGTTTCTTGCCAAGAACGAGCTACCCACCAATAGGTGGGGTCCCTGGAGAATCTGCCCTCTGAAAGAAGATGCATCTCTATGTCCAGTGGAGTGCCTAAAGGTCTATCTTCGTAGGACTTCAGACTTTAGGGGAGGTCAGCTGTTTAGGGGAGAAACATCAGGCTCAAATTTATCTCTAAAGCAACTAAGGGCGAAAATCACCTATTTTATTCGCAGAGCGGATCCAGATAGTACACCCGCAGGTCATGATCCGAGAAAAGTTGCCTCTTCCATAAATTTCTTTAATAATATGGATTTCGAACATCTTCGCTCATACACTGGCTGGAAGTCATCCAGAGTATTCTTTAGACACTATGCGAAGCAAGTGGAGCAACTGAAGAGGTCTGTGGTGGCAGTAGGTAGTGTCATTAAACCTGCTGTTTAATTCTGCGAGGAACAGTGAAATTAATTGGGACGATTAATTCAAGGGTGGGTGTGTAGTCACGGACTGTTTCTACAGACTAAGCGTTAGGTCACTAAGGTGTCCTTGTTAACTTCCATAAACAAAGGTGAACCAAGCATAAGTGCAGACACGTGTGCCAAGCGTTTCTGATGCCACTGTGATTGAGTAGTAAGACAGACTATAATAATATTAATTTGTTCCGACACGAATACTTTACCTCGAATTACCTCTTCGGAGGGTCCTTGACCCTCTCTCAAACTCGACCAAGATTTCCCGTGCTACCCCCCCTATCTCGCTCCCGATAGTTTCTACCCCCGCCGCCAGGATAATTCCTGCGGCCCGGATTAGGGCAGGTCACTGCTTTTCCCGGGTCAGGACCTCATTAAGTCCTTGGTCGTGAGATCCGAAGCATCTCACTCTCTCGCTTAAACTCTCGATCCTTTGGCGCGTTGTGTTCCCACGTGTTCCCAGTGTACGGACTTGTGTTTTTTCTGCGATAGTGCGTTTTCGCAAAGTGTCCTCAGTCCGTTCCCCTTGTGTTATCCAGGGTTTTCGGTAACTCGTTAGTGTTGACCTTCGTGTGCGAACGATGGAGAACGTGCGTCGTTGTCCTGGTCCTAGAGCAGGAAAGTCGTGTGGGGCTTTCCTCTCTAAACCAGAGGTGGACCCGCATTCCCTTTGTTCCACGTGCAGGGGTAAAGTTTGTTCCTCCTCGGACACATGTTCCGAGTGCGTGAGTTGGGACGGAATTCAGTGGGTACGGTATGGTACTAAGAAAAAGAAGTCGTCTAAGCGTTCCCCCAAGAAAGTGAGTGGCGTGTCTTCCTTACAGTCGGTCAGTGATCGGTCCGACGAAGCCTCGGCCTCTCCGTCTCCTTCGCAGAGGAGTGGCCAACAAGCCCCCAGTGTGATTGTGAGCCATAGTGTCCTCCCAAGTGAACCCAGTGTGACGGAGGAACCAAGGGCTGGCCCCTCGGGAGTAAACGGAAGGGCCGCGAGTGTTTCGGGCGAATCGGGCCGCGTGGCAGGGGAGCACGCTTCCTCAGAAGACCCGGTATGGGGCAGTGTGGCGATCTCAGTCTCCCCCCCGCCCTCGTGGGCCGGTACGTCGGGTTCCCCCCCGCCAGAAGAGAACCACTCGGGAATTCGTCGCCCGAGTAGCGACGCCTTCAGGTGGAAGTTACCGAAGACTCCAGGGAGGTCACCGCTAAGGATGGACGTATCCCTGGGTCCATGGCCTTCTAGCAGGGACAGAGTGGTCTCGGTACCCTCGGTATCCACAGCAGTTCCCTCGGACTTTCTCCAGCACCCTGTCTCGGACGGTCGACGGCGAAGGGCCTTCCCTGCGCATCACTCTAGCAGTCGTTACGGGAGGAACGTGGCACCCTCGGACTCTTCGGAAGCAGACTCATCCTCCGGGGGAGAACGCAGGGAGAGACGGCACCGTAAGAGAGCGCGGACCGATAGTGATCGTTCCCGCTCTAGGTCGAGGTCGCGGCACAGTAGGAGGCGCCCACGCTCTCACTCCCGTAAGTACAAGAGGGAGGTCTCTCCCGGCGGCGGCGAATGGTTCTACGTGCCCCCAGGAGAGTCCAGGAAGCACCGCTCGCCAGACTCTCGGTCCAGTGATCGAGCCTCCAAGTTGTCACTGCCTACATACAACTTGGAACCGCTCGACCGGCCACGCAAGAAGGACCTCACTCTCAGGCACAAGTCCTCGAGGCCTTCGGTTCACCCCACCCGGCGGGAGGAAGCGCGCTTCCGAGAAGACAGCCCGACCGAACCAGCCCAACCGGGTCATACGTCGAGCGGGAAGGACCGGTTGCCGGGGTCGGGTCTTCCCACCGGGACCGTGTCCTCCGCGTCCAGAGCCTTGGCCCAGTCGGAAGGCCTCCCGGGGTCGGTGGCACCCGCCACACGGCGAGACCCGACCGTGTACGGTGCGCCCTACGGTTGCGGGACGGCCTCCCTGGGACCTAGTAGGGAGCGGCCAGTTTACCTCCCAAGCACGGCTCCCCCCAGCCAAGCCGATGCCTCGGTCGACGGAGGCGAGGTTTCCCCGTCGGAGGACTCCGCCTACAGAAGAGTGGTAGGCCTCATCAGAAGGACCCATGGGATTCCGGAACCCGAGGCGACGAAGGTGAATACCTGGAGGTCGAGCCTCTTGAAATACACACACCGGGACGTCCTTCCGAAGTCCTCTCTGGCCCTGCCCCTCGCCCCAGACCTAGTACTCGGCCAGGAGTACATCGATAACTTGGTGGCCAGCTCTGCGGAGGCCCCCAGGTCCCAGAGTTCCTCCAAACTCCTCCAGGGTCTGAAACTACAGGCCAAAGTTTATATCCCAGAAGGGCGACGCCCAGGCCCCTGTAGAGTGGACTCAGCCGTGGATGTCCTGGGACAAGGCGGCTCGGACGAAAGGGCCAGCTCAGCCCCTGTGTCCTTCTCGGCCTCTGAAGCAGGCATGATGGAGGAGATGTCGAGGGACATGATTAATGTCTCTTCATGGCTGGACTGGTGGGCCTCCACGTTAGTTAATTTACAGGCCTCCACAGACCCCGACGACCCGGAACAACAAGGTCTCCTGTCAGACATTATCACTTCCGGGGGGAAAGCGCTCAAATTTATGGCGTATCAGGCACTCTCCCTGACGGCCAACTGGGTCCTCCGGAAGAGGGACACAGTGCTTTCCAAAGTGGCAAGGAAAATCCCAGACAGACAGGCGCGAGTGATTCGCACCCTACCCCTAGGAGGAGAGTCCCTGTTTCCTTTGAAGGAATTGGAAGTACTGATGGAGAAGGTGTCCAAGAGGAGAGAAACCAACGTCCCTAAGCAATCATCCTCCAGGAGGCCTCCGTATAAGAGGTCAGTCTCGGATAGGACCGTGACCCCTCAGGCTGTTCCCAGCTCTTCAAGGAGGGACGCCCACGCCTCTTCCTGGTCATCAACTCCTCAGCCCTCCCGCAGGGGAGCTACAGCTTCTGCCAGCTCCTTCAGGTCGGGTTACTCCGCCTCGAAGAGGGGCAGATCAGGCCGCCCCTCTAGGAGAAGGTAGAGGGAGAGGCCCCCTACTCCCGCCCAAGCCTCGGGTTGGGGGATGCCTCAGACCCTATTGGCAAGCATGGAAAACGTATGGGGCGGATGCTTGGACGGTGTCCGTCCTGAAAGAAGGCTACAGGATCCCCTTCATAGCGGACTCACCCCCTCTTATTCCAGCCACCCAAACAGAATGGTTAGCTCCCAGGGACCCGTTGAAAAGGGCTACCCTGCAAAAAGAAGTTTCCTCCATGTTGGAAAAGGGAGCCATGGAAGAAGTCCTTCTCCCAGGGCCAGGCTTCTACAGCCGCCTGTTCCTGGTGGAGAAAGCAACGGGGGGGTGGAGACCGGTGATAGACCTGTCGGCCCTCAACAGGTTCGTCAAGAAGACGGACTTCAAGATGGACACCCCAAAATCCGTCCTGATGTCCTTGAGGGAGAAAGATTTTATGATGACGGTCGACCTCAAGGACGCGTACTTCCAAATTCCGGTCCACCCGTCGAGTCGGAAGTTCCTCCGGGTAAAATGGGGCTCCCAGATCCTGCAGTTCCGGACCCTCTGCTTCGGACTGTCGACGGCCCCTCAGGTGTTCACGAGGGTCTTCGCGACAGTCTCAGTATGGGCTCACGAACGAGGTATCCGCCTCATCAGGTACCTGGACGACTGGTTGCTCCTTTCCAGTTCAAAGGCCCTCTTGGAAGAACAAGGAAAGGACCTCCTCCGTTTCTGCAGGAGTCTGGGAGTCATTATCAACCGGGAAAAATCGAACCTAACGCCGTCCAACAAAATGGGGTACTTGGGGATGACGTTGGACACCGTGCAGGGGAAGGCCTTCCCCTCGGAAGACAGGATACAGAACCTCGTCAAGATCATTCAGCCGTTCCTGTCGGGGCTTCCCAGGAAAGTGAAAGACTGGCAGAGGCTGATAGGCCATCTGGTCTCATTAGAGAAGCTAGTCCCCCAAGGGAAGTTACGGCTCAGACCCGTACAATGGAACCTCAAGGCTCTATGGTCCCAGACAGGCTCTCAGAAAACATCGATCCCAGTACTCCCGGACACGAAAACAGCCTTGAAGTGGTGGAGATGCCGGTCGAACTCCCTCAAGGGGGTGCCCCTCGGGTCCTGTCCTCCCGAGTTTCTCCTGTTCACGGACGCCTCCAGCCTAGGGTGGGGAGCCCACCTGCGGGAGGAAACAGCAAGCGGGACCTGGTCAGAGACCGAAAAGCATCGCCACATCAACGTCCTAGAACTAAAAGCAGTACAAAAGGCATGTCTGCACTTTGCAAGTCGGTTGAAGGGAAACACCGTGGCCCTAATGTGCGACAACGCCACGGTGGTAGCCTACATCAAGAAACAAGGGGGCATGAAGTCGAAGGAACTGTGCGACCTCACCGTAGACATCTTGCACTGGGCTGACGAACACCAGGTAACACTGCTAGCAAGGTTCATCCCCGGGAAAAAGAACGTGCTAGCCGACGGCCTCAGCAGGATAGGTCAGATAGTAGGGACAGAATGGTCCCTACAACCAGCGGTGGCCAGACTCATCCTTCAACGCTGGGGCTCCCCGGTGATAGACCTATTCGCAACAAAGCTCAACGCCAAGTTACCGGTTTATTGCTCCCCGGTACCGGACGAAGGAGCAGCCCTAGAAGACGCCTTCCAGCACAGGTGGGACAACCTGGACGTTTATGCCTTTCCCCCCTTCACGCTGCTAAGACAAGTGCTCAACAGAGTAAGAACCGCCCAAAACCTAAAGATGACTTTGGTAGCGCCCTGGTGGCCGGAGAGAGAGTGGTTCGCGGATCTGAAAGACCTGGCAAGCCATCCGCCATGGCCTCTGCCTCCCAGGTCAGATCTACTGAGTCAACCGCACTTCCTCAGGTTCCACGACAACCCTCTCTCTCTTCGCCTTCACGCCTGGAGACTATCGAGCGACTCCTGAGGAAGGAGGGGTTCTCCTCCTCCACAGCCAAGAGGATGTCCCTATATCTAAGAAAATCCTCTACCGTAGTCTACCAGGCGAAGTGGGCCGCCTTTACGAAATGGTGCGCGACAAAACAAATAAGACCTCTCAAAGCCTCGGTCCCTGACATAGCTGATTTTCTAGTGTACCTTAGGGATAAAATAGGAATGTCAATCCCGGCTATTAAAGGAGTGCGAGCAGCCTCTCCTGAAAGGCATCGACCTAGGGACCTCAAGACACATAGGGATGCTGATTAGAAGTTTCGAACAATCCTGCCCTCCCCAAGCCAGGAGAGTGCCTAGATGGGACCTGGCCAAGGTCCTGAAAATGTTGTGTCGTCCGCCCTTTGAACCACTCAGAGATATCGGGGACAAAGATCTCACCCTCAAGACAGTCTTCTTGCTAGCCTTAGCTTCGGCTAAGAGGGTAGGTGAGATCCACGGTCTCTCCTACAACGTGGCACACTCCAAAGGGTGGAAGGAGGTATCTTTCAAGTTCGTACCCTCCTTTGTAGCTAAAACTCAGAACCCAGCAGTCTGGGACCCGAGGTTCGAAGGTTTCTCTGTTCCGGCCATTCCCAAGACAGGTAATACGGACGACCTGAAGTTATGCCCGGTCAGGACGATCAGGAAGTACCTGGAAAGGACGGCCCATCTCCGTCCAGGTGCCAAGAACCTCTCCGTCTCTTCAGGCGTTAATAAGAAGCAAGTGTCCAAGAACACTATTTCCTTCTGGCTGAGACAAGTCATCACTAGGGCTTATGAAGAAGACAAGGTGGCGGTACCAGGCACTCCCCGTCCCCATGACATCAGAGGCCTGAGCACGTCCTTGGCCTTTGAGAGAAATATGGCAGTGGGCCAGATCCTGCAGGCCGGCACTTGGTCACACCAGTCGACCTTCACGGCCAACTACCTCAAAGACTACTCAAGAAAGTCTTTGGATGGATTCTCCATTGGGACAGTCATCGCCGCCCTCCAAGCTGTGTAGTGGCAGGCTGGAAGACGTCCCCAACAAGTGAATAGACTCATCCCTACTTCTTCAGGAGAAGATTCAGTAGAGAACATGTCAAGAGGTAAGCCTTAAATTATAAGCGTAAGTTTTCCACTGCTACCCCCTATCCGCTCTCTGTACCCCCGCATTACGTAGCCCTCCAGGCACCATGTGCCTAACCAAGTGACAGAATGGCTCTCCCGCCTCCTAAAGTGTAAGTCTCCGAAGAGGTAATTCGAGGTAAAGTATTCGTGTCGGAACAAATGAAAAATTTTAAGTAATTTTTATTTTTCCTAACATACTTACCGAGAATTACCTCTGAGTAATGGCCCTCCCTTCCGTCCCCGAGTGCCATTCTTCCATTGCCGAGTCGGGCTAAACGGAGGACTTAATGAGGTCCTGACCCGGGAAAAGCAGTGACCTGCCCTAATCCGGGCCGCAGGAATTATCCTGGCGGCGGGGGTAGAAACTATCGGGAGCGAGATAGGGGGGGGGGGTAGCGCGGGAAATCTTGGTCGAGTTTGAGAGAGGGTCAAGGACCCTCCGAAGGGGTAATTCTCGGTAAGTATGTTAGGAAAAATAAAAATTACTTAAAATTTTTCATATTTCGATATTAAGAGTGGCGCATATGTGTTTTATCCTTTCAGATGAAATAATATTTCCTGTTTACTATGATCCTTATGCTTATTTGTTGGTTATCCACTTCTTATAATTGTATAATTGTCGATTAACCTATATATATTTTTATTGATTGTCAATAAACTAGTTCTTGTGAACCTTGCATCTCATTCGCCTGTGTCATTTTACTAGAGAATGGTTTAGCATTACTTTAAAAATATGGATAATTTTAACATGAATAGTCCTAAAAGATTGTTCCTTGCTACAAGCAAACATTCATTGGTTTATGCTTTTCCCAAGTAGGAAAGACTTCATACCCTATAGGGATGGTGGTGGATATGCAATATTTTTTCCTACACGGATATAAACCTTTGTCCAATCCAGTGATAAGAACGGGCACACCGGAGGACTTGTCGGTATTTCATACTGACATTGGTGGTTCTTATACAAACTTTGCTTTATAACATATAGGGCGAGACCGCTATATTGGCTTGTCTGTTAGTCATCCATAGGTATATGTACTCCTCGAGACTTTTTCCAGAGTCTAGTATGTCTTCCCTGTAGGGGGCAGGAAGCACTAACATGGTTTATGCTTAGATGAAATGATGTATGACGGTAACAGCATAGGTCTCTAGGTCTATGCTGGCCAGGAAATACTTCTTGAGAGTACGGCACGATCTGAGAATCCAGAGATACAGTAATGCTCTGGTATGCTTCCATCAGGACGACATGGCCTGAGACCAAAAAACGGATTTTGAGCGAAGCGAAAAATCTATTTTTGGGTGAGATAGCCATGTCGTCCTGATGGACCCGCCCTTCCTTTTTAATAAAAGGGGCTATAGGACCCCTCCCTATAATGCAGTATCTGTAGCACCTCGTGTATCGCTACAAGGAATGAAGATGGCGCCGTCGGCGGCATTGTATACACACTCGAAGCGGGATTGGAGAGGTACCTTATTAACGGCTCTCCTTTCATTCTTGTTTTTCGTTTTCTTGCCACTTTGACCCCTCGAAGTGTTAATTCTATTCGGGGTGTAGATTGCTATGTGGCGTGTTAAGAATATGTCCTCTGATATTATGCGATATCCCATGTTAAGTTTATTTAGGGATATTCGCTCCAGGAGTTAGAATTCTGGATACCTTAAGGTAAATTCTCTGGGAATATCACCGTAGTCTAATATACCCTAGGAAGCTACCTTAAAGGAACTTCCATCAGGACGACATGGCTATCTCACCCAAAAATAGATTTTTCGCTTCGCTCAAAATCTGTTTTGTGTCCTGCAACTCAATATCGTGTTCTAAGAGATTAGTTAAACCTAATTTATCACTAACAGTTTCTGAATGATTTGAAAACATTGAATAATTCCCTTGTTTTTTCTTCCTCTAAGCTAGAATTAAACAACGTGAAAATATTAAGAACATCAGAGTTCTTCTCAAAAGTAATCTCTCTCTGTGACACGGTTACAACTGGCACTGGACGTTCATCATATTTCTTTAGCAAGTTGATGTGCAACCACTTAGCTCTACGCCTACCCATATCAATTAAGTAATTCAAATTTCCCTTTTTATCTATGATAGGAAATGGACCTTCGAACTTATAAGATAATGAGGGACCTTCTTTCTGGACTAATACTAAGATTGTATCACCCACATGGAAAATTCTGTCTTTAGCCTTAAGATCGTACTTCCTTTTAGTTTCCCCTTGACGGTTGCTCTCATTTTCTTTTGCCAACTGCCAGGCTTTCCTTAAATCCTCTTTGTGATCTTCGATATTCTGTATGTAATCCTTTCTACCATCTTCTCGTATTAACTTACACTTTAAAATTTCTAAAGGTCCTTTAGCGGTGTGACCGAACAACAAATCAAAAGGACTAAACCCCGTGGTGTCATTAGGAGTTAATCGTAAAGCCAACAAGACAAAAGGTAACTTTTCTTCACAATCATGTTCGAAATTTTTACACAACTTCCTTAAGCAACTTTTCAACGTTTGATGAAAACGTTCAACAATTCCTTGTGATTCAGGGTGGTACCGTCTGGAAGTTACAAGTTTAATCCCTAACTCTTTCATTTTATCTCTGAAATACTTTGATACAAAATTGCTACCATTATCACTCTGTATAACGCAAGGAAGTCCCAATTTAGAGAAATAGTTCGGAAATATATACAAACTATGAGACTGTTTGTATATTCAGTGTATACTTATGTTTGTTCATACAATATATGCTAACCTTGAGGCCCCTTTTCTACCGTCTAGAATGACTCTTCCCTGTAGGGGCAGGAAGCACTAACATCGTTTAGGATTAGCGATGATGACGGATAACGGTAACGTCATTTGTCTCAAATGGTCCAAATGACCATAGAAATACTGTCCCAAGGTTAAGGCACTGATGAAAATCCACAGATACATTAATTCTATGGTATGCTTCCATCAGGACGACATAGCTTGAGCCCAAAAAACGGAAATCTATTTTTGGGTGAGATGGCCATGTCGTCCTGATGGACCCACCCTTCTTTTCTAAAGAAAAGATCTTCACAGTATCCCTCCTGAACTACTGTATCTGTAGCACCATGCTCAATGCTACAAGGAATGTCCGCCATCTTGTATATGGCGCTGTTGTGATACTCAATAGTATTGATATGGCTCCCCTTCTAATTCTGCCACTTTCCCCCTCGAAGCGTAAACGCTATTCGGGGTGCAAATTGCTATGTGGCGTTTCGGGGTGCAAATTGCTTTGTGGCGTGTCAAGAATACGTCCCCTGATATTATGCGATATCCTTGAGAGAAATTTAAGGATATTCGTGCCAGGAGTTAGAATTCTGGAGACCTAAAGGTAAATTCTCTGGGAATATCTCTTAGGAAGCTATTCTTAGGAACCTTCCATCAGGACGACATGGCTTGAGCCCAAAAATAGATTTTTCGCTTCGCTCAAAAATCCGTTTTATTTTAAGCATTATTAATAGAATATGGCATGATCATAGTTACCCCAGTGTTTGGGAACTAGCCATTATTTTAGCCTTTTTAAAACCTGATAAGGACAAGTTTTTAGCAGCAAACTACTGACCTATTGCATTGACATCTTGTTTATATAAAATCAAGCAGAAAATGTTCAATGCAAGGCTGATTTGGTACCTTGAAAAGATGGGTATTTCATCACCGATTCAATGTGGATTCAGAAAAATGCCTTGATTTTTTCCAGAATTAGTTATGGATGTGAAATATACTCCTCAGCTACCCCAAGCTGGTTAAAGATATTAGATTCAATACATCATGCTGGTATTAGATTTTCCAGAGGAGCGTTTAAAACCTCACCTATCCTAAGTCTCCTTGTTGGTGCTGGAGAGTTACCTCTAGACCTTTACCGAATGTCTTTCATTATTTGGTATTAGTTTAGATTGCAAAGACTCCCTGCTTCTTTAGCCTTTCAGACTGCAAGCCTTAAGGCACTCAACATACTTTGAGTTATACCCAAAATCTCCTGAACCTTATGGCTTCCGGGTGAAACTATTATTAAACGGTCTTGATATACTGTAATTAGAATAAAGGTGCTTCCATTTAAGGTATCATCAACGCCTCGATGGAAATTACCTTAGGTATCGTTTTGTAAATACTTTATTGGAGTTAAGAAGAATATGACAGACTTAGAATCCCGTTCTCTTTTTATGGAACATGTTTCAGAACATAGGGGATCGACTTTTATATATACTGATGGCTCCAAATCTGATGCTGGCGTTGGATTTGGAGTACATAGTAATGGTTTTAAATGTAGAGGTGCAATTCCTCTAATAACTTCGATATTTACTGCCGAACTGTATGGCATACTAACCGCTATTGAGAAAATAACGTTGGAAAAGGAGGGTAATTTTACCATTTTTAGAGATGCAAGCAGTGTCCTTCAAGCTTTAGAAGGTTTTAATTCTAGTAACCCTCTAGTTTTCAAGATTTTAGAATGGCTTTTTATTATTGGACGAAGAGGTATAATAGTTCGATTTTGTTGGGTTCCAACACATGTAGGTGTGGGAATGAGAAAGCAGATTTACTGGCGAAGAATGCTGCATCCGAGGAGATATCCCATTCCCTGTAATGATTTCCTACCTAACATCAAGAAATTGTTTTGTAATAAATGGCAACAGCACTGGGATAGTCTAGATGGCAATAAAATGAGAGAAGTAACAAATGTCATATCTCCTTGCATGTATAACATATGCCCCGAAAGTGGGAGACGTGTCTCTGTCGTCTCCGTATAGTCACACTCGGTTGACACGAGTTTCTGCTGAAGGGCCAACACCAACCGTATTGCGACGACTGTTTAGTACCTTTAACAGTGAGGCATTTGTTAACGGAATGCCCATATTATATTATTATATTAACTTAAGAAATAGATATCTGTTTGGGGCTCGAGGTGAGGATGGCAGGTTCATCCTAGCCAAGATTCTTGGACATGATATGTCCTACTATGCGAGCAGCATTTTTGGATTTATTTCAGAACCAGGTCTTCTGAAAACTATTTAACTTCTATAATGACATTCAACTTTTATGATTTTAAATGAATATACTTTTATTTTTTTATATAAAATAAATGATATCGGTGTCAATGACCTTAGATGTCAGGATGCCAGAAAACTTTAAATCAATCAATCAATTATTCAGTGGCTACTTTCCTCTTAGTAATGGTAGAAGAGACTTTTTAGCTATGGTAAGCAGCTCTTCTAGGAGAAGGACACTCCAAAATCAAACCATTGTTTTCTAGTCTTGGGTAGTGCTATAGCCTCTGTACCGTGGTCTACCACTGTCTTGGGTTAGATTTCTTTAGCTCTAGGGTACACTCTGGTACACTATTCTATCTAACTTCTCTTCCTCTTGTTTTGTTAAAGTTTTTATAGTTTATATAGGAAATATTTTAATGTTACTGTTCTTAAAATATTTTCTTTTTCTTTGTTTCCTACTGTTCTTAAAATATTTTCTTTTTCTTTGTTTCCTTTCCTCACTTGGCTATTTTCCCTGTTGGGGCCCCTGGGCTTATAGCATCCTGCTTTTCCAACGAGGGCTGTAGCTTAGCAAGTAATAATAATAATAATAATAATAATGAATATGGAATCAATTAAGGCAACACCTCAATCATTGATGGACCCAAAACCAGAGAAAATGACATATGCCGACAAAGTCAAGGTAAAAGATCTGATGGTAATAAAATTGACAAGTACAACGATTAAAATTACAGAAAGAAAACACGAGGTCAAACAAGCACATAAAGAAATTCCTGTAGTTATCACGAGGTTAACTTCAAATGGAAATGTTGTTGTAAACTTTATTAACAAAAGGATCAGAGAAGAGGCTGCAAACAAAACTCAGACATTGGTTGCCGACAATGAAATGAGAAAAATTGGAAAATTAAAACCAAAAATAATGATATGCAATATGTACAATGATGAAGATGAAGTAGTAAATGCCTTGATTCAAAGAGATCGTTGCCTAGACCAAATCCAAAATAGAGAAGAGAAGATAACTGTAGTCCTGAAGAAAAATGCTTCAGGTGGTACTAACCATTATATGCTGAAATGTGATCCTGAAGTTTAGAGGGCTATTCGTGATAGTTATGAAAAAGTTTTGTTACGATGGGGTAACATATGTGATAGGTACCACCTGATCACCTGCTACCACTGTCAGAGGTATGGACATCTTGAAAAAGATTGTAAGTCTAAGAATGATGATAAGTCTGCGGGAAATGTTCAGGAAAACATTCCACCAAGGAATGTAATTCGCAAATTTCAAAGTGTATTAACTGGACATAGTTAAACAAACCAAATGACCACATAGTAAATTCTAGAGATTGCAAAGCTTATTACTTGGAATTGAAAAGACTAGCAGAAAATACTGATCATGAATACTAAGGATGTCATAGTGGCCAATGTGGTAATGTCCTCGACTGGTGAAGGCCAGACTGGTGTTTGAGTCCTGCTGAAACTCATTAGTTTTGTTTGGTCGCTGCAACCTCACCATCCTAGTGAGCTAAGGATGGGGGGTTTGGTGGAGCCTATAGGTCTACCTGCTGAGTCATCAGGAATCATTACCTGACTCTCCTTGGTCGTAGCTTGCGTGGAGAGGGTGTTCGGGCGCTGATCATAATTCTACATGGTCAGTCTGTAGGGCATTGTCCTGCTTGATTGGGCAGTGTCACTGTCCCTTGCCTCTGCCTTTCATGAGTTGCCTTTAAACCTTTAAACCTAAGTAAATATACAATCTGTGGGCAATAAAATTATTCAGATTCGAGAATTAATAAACAGGAAATATTTGGGCATACAGTACTAACATTATCTGAAACATGTTTAAATAACTTTGACATGGGTAAGGTCACTGAAATGTCACCCTCCCCCCATACACACCTTTCACATACCGAGAAAGGGTATGTCTGGTTGGGGTGTCGGACTCATTATTCATAAAGGTTACTCAAATCTCAAAATGTTAAAAAGAACTAGTGTAACAAGCTTTTAATATATAGAAATAAACTTTATGTAAGAAAACAGAAAAATATCCTTTGTAATAGTCTACAAACCTCCGAGAACAAGTACTAGTATCTTCTTTGAAGAATGCACTGCATTCATTGAGATGATTATCATGGAGAAAAATGTATTAGCTATTTGTGGAGACTTTAATTTTTGGATGGATGACGCCTCAAATCCTGACGCTTTGGCATTTAGTGAGTCATTAGAATCATATCAGTTAGTGAATAATGTCCACTGTACACTTTACCTTGGCATATGCTGGAAATATGCGGCACTGAGACTATACAATAAGCTCCCACCAGACATCTGAATGATTGAAGACATTAAGGCTTTCAAAAGGAAACTGAAGACTTTCTTATTCTGTGAGTCATTTTACAGTAAAGTTTTAACAGTAAATGAGCAATACGTCATATGAAATGTTGAATACTCTGAACGAACAGAATAAAACGACAGTGAAGGTCTTGTAGAGGTTAGGGTTCCCATGCTGTATGGAACTGGAAAAGCAGCTGGCAAAGTAAAGTAAAGTAAGTACAAGGTCCGAGGTTAGGAATCTCGGGATTAGTTTTCCAGCCGGTTGGAACAGGAACTTCCTCCCACCTAAGGACGAGTCTCTTTTGGAAAGGACAATGGTTTGTATTTGTGCTGGAACAAATGACAAATTTGGAGATAATTTGTATTTTTCCTTATATAAACCTGAGTCCTTTTTGCATACTTTCTCACCACCACATACCCTCTGGAAATTCCTAGCGACAATCAAAGTGACTATTCACTGTGCAAGCAGAGGGGTGGTTCTTCTGCTCCAGGCCAGGTAACTACCAGCCACCTGTTTATATCTCATTATAAAAGTTTTAACTGATTTATTCTCCAGTTTTGCTGTTATCTCTTTTATGTAAAGGGCTCAGGTTTGTATAGTTAGGAAAAATATAAATTATCTCCAAATTCGTCGTTTGGTGTTAATATTTAGACTTATCTCTCATATTGACTGGTTGAACTACCGTACGAGTGATAGAATGATTTGAGCGAGTATATGAAGAAATATTTGATTTTTAATTTTAGATTTGTTTGATTACAAGCCCAGTCAATTGCAGTAGAGTAATGTTATCAATGAGTTGGTTAACATAGGATTAATTAGTTTATAAACCAAATTTTCCAATTTAAAGCATTTCGTTTGGTTATTGGCTTACTGTAATATACCTGGTACAGTTTCTTTTTCTTGTTCTAAAGTTCCTTTTCTGCTTTTTGCAGACAGTTCTACATGGATTTGGTCATGGGTTTGTTGACAGCGTAGCTGGGTTTTATTTGATCTTCAGTTATGATGCAGAGGTTCAGGAAAAACCACGATCATCTTCACAGGAAACTAATTTGGCAAGGCGTCGAGCAGCCCAACAGGCAGAAAAGAAACATAAACAAACTGGTCAAGAGTATGTCTCTCACACTCTTTCTCTCTCTCAAGCAATTATTGATATAGACTAATTAAGAACTTTCTAGATGAGATATATAGTATATTTGTCTCACAGCATCAAGCAAAAACAATTCCCATTAAAAGATCATAAATCAATAATCTTTAGTAAAATGTCATAAAACTCGAGCCCAATTCAAGGACTTCTTAGGATATGTGCCAAATCTGGCCTAATGACTTCCTGGTATTTAATTGCTATCTTGTTCCTACACACATACAAACCTTACGCTCTTTACTATGGGATATATTTTTCCGGCGTAGCTTGAAACTAGCCTTAAACTTTTGATGCGAGGCATAACAACCTGTCACTAGTTATTAGGGAGTAGACCATCCACCTTGCTCACACTCACTCAGTGTATTACGTCATTTTCGTTTTTGTCTCCGTGGAGTGAAGACGTGGTGTCTCACTCTCCCATAAACCCTCTAAAGAATTGGTTATTGGTGTGTCTGGTCTTTTTAGCACTACTAATATGGGGGTTTACCCTGGCATTGAAGGTTGCTCTTGCATGACCTTCATGTTGGCTCGAGACGGATCCTCACTCCCTTTGCCCTGCGTGCAGACAACACTCCTGTAATCAGGCTTCTCCCTGTGGAGAGTATCAGGAGTGGCCATCATCCAAGTGGAAGTTGTACAGTAGGCGATGGAAAGAGAAGTCTAAAAGGGTTTCTTTTTCCTTGGGGTTGTTCTCGAGGTCGAAGAAGTCTCAACTTCTCTCTCTGATGCCTCATCTGTTGACTCTTTGATCTCCTCTGTAGGATGATTGAGTAAGAGTGATGACCGTTTGACCCCTGGACAACCCTTGGGTGCGGAGGGCGCTGTTGCTTTCCCTTGTGAAGTGGCGTCGCTCACTGCTGAAACCCTCTTAACAAGAGAATGCCTTGACGAAGTCATCATGCTTCAACAGGGAGTATTGTATCCATGTTGAAGCATTATGACGGACAAGAGGGCTCTCGAACTTGAGGAAATTGCTCTCTCAGTTCGAATCTAAATTTCTCTCTTTTATCTATTTCTGCTTTTCGGTATCAGTTCGAACTAACTTTATAAACTTTCTTTCATCTTGCTGCCCTAACTCTATGAATAATATTACCATTATCTTTATGTATATGTATATATTTGTCTATATATTTTTTTTATTCATTTATTAACACACCACCTATTATTTATGTGGATATTCTTTCAGTGGCAGTAGGAAGTAGCCATTAGACTTCGAATGCGAGGTGACAACCCTGCCTAACTGCTTAACGGGTAGGCAGGCGGTGGCTGGGGGCTACCCAGCCACCTTTATATGTACTCTCACAGCTGTGAGAGATGTCACTTTTTCTTTTGGCTCAGTAGAGATCGGATGTGTCTGCTCTCCTCCTAACTGTCATTGGACCTTTTGACTTTTGCTTTCTCTTTTCCGGTGTGCTTGTTCTTCTCTTCTGTGATAGCTTTCATCATGCGAACGTGTCCAGGGCCAGAGGGTGCCATGTGCGGGGCATTCATCTTGTCGTTGGAGACCGACCCACACTCTCTGTGTCCTAAGTGTCGAGGGCATCGTTGTAAGCAGGGCTCTCCCTGCGCAGAGTGTAGGGAGTGGTCTGCCTACCAATGGGAGAAGTTTGGAAGGCGCAGGAAGAAGAAGTCTAAGCGCGATCGTTTTCCCACAGGGGCGAGCGGGATGCATTCTTCTTCTTCTTGCACCCCCAAATCTCTCTCAAAAGCTCCTTCTCGCGCACACACTCACAAGGGACGAGCGAGCAGGAGCGCAGATCGCTCATCTTCTATGCAACCCCATGGGACGGGGGTTGGGTGTTGCTTCCCCTAGAGGAGCACCTTCTCCACCTGCTGGCGAGCCTTTTTCCCTTGTAGATTTGTTTCAGGTGTGGTCGTCCCTAGGGATTTCGGGACCCCCTTCGAAGGAGGAGCTGCAGCGCCTTCTTCAGCCTGGTGTCACGAGGGAACCTCTGGAGCCAATGATATATCACGCTCTGGAGTTGTGCGAGGTCCATCTGTCGCCTTCCCCTGGTCCTTCCACGTGTGGACGAGGTGATAGTTCGCGTTTGCCTCTCCAATGACCCCCTGCTGACGACGAACCCTCTCTCCATCATGTAACCTCTTCGTCCCTTAATCCTCAATCCTCTGTATCTTCCTACAGGAACCCTCAGGTTGCAGGTGATGATCTGGGAATCAGCGCGCCTTCCATCAGCAGCGCTAAGGGACGAGCATCGCCATCGCCTCGCCCTTCTGGAACTTCTTCCCCTGATTGTCATTCGCGACAATCAGAAGATCTTAATGACCGTAGGTCATCATGATGAGAGTGTTCTTTACTTAGAAGACGCTCACGCTCTTGAACTTTATGCTGACAAGACCGTAGGTATCAACGCTCTCCTAGGAGGCGTTCCTCTTCACGAGGACGAATCTCGCGGTCGCGTTCTTCATGATCATGAGCAAGGTGTAGACCTACGTCCAGACGCTCGCGTTCTAGATCGTCCTGATCTAGATCATGAGGACGGTACTCGCGCTTGCAAGGACGACGCTCACAATCACGAGGGCGGCGTTTGCACTCGCGAGTTTATTGTTCTCTTTCACGAGGCTGATGCTCATGTTCGCAAAATAGGCACTCGCAACGTTTACGACGTTCTTGAACGAGTGTAAGATGCTCGTGTTCATGAACATCACGAACCGCGCGTTCGCGATCAAGGTGTAAATGTTCCTAGTGTAGAGGTAGAGGTAGGCGTACATGCAGTCCATCAGCGCGTAGTCCCGCATCCAGACCTTACAAATAACCTCGGATTGAACCTGATGATGAGCTTGATCACTCCTGAGACAGGCGTCCAGCTAAACCCCCAGTGCCTTTCACAGGCTTGGGAGTCTCGGCTAAGCGCTCGCTTACGCGACGCTTACAGAAGCGTCCCGATGCAGTGCATTCTCTTTCTAGAGTAGTCCCTACTCAGAGGCCTCCTCTCCCGACTTCGTCGGACGTAGGTGTTCCTCTGGGGCAGCAGTAATGTGTTAGACCTTCCTCTCCCTCTGTGGCTTCTAGTGCATCAGTTGCGATGACTTTTACTCGCGAAATGCGTATGTTGACGTGTAAGTTCCCGATTTTGGGCACGAATCTCCCGATTTCACGAGCAAATCAGCGAATTTAGCGAGTAATTTGCGAGTAGATGTGTCGGAATTGCGAGCAAGTGCGGAGCCAACACCTTCCTCTCGCCCTTTTGCATCTTTCACCTCCAACTGAAGACCAAAACCCTTCCCAGAAGGGTTTAAGGAGCCTCCTAATAGGTTTGCAAATGTTCCTATTAGTCTGGACCTTACGCCGTGTCCGAAGGAACGCATTCCTCTGCCTCAGAGGTTATCTCCTCAGTCGACTGGGCATCCTGCTAGGGTTTCACCCAGGAGACACTCGTCTAGGGACCTCCAAGGTGGATCTAGGGAGACAGAGCTTCCCCCTTGGTCATCGACCTTCATGGCCGATATCCTGAAGGCTCTGAAGTTGGTAGCTCGAGCGCCACAACCCCCGACTGTTCCTGTCAGGGCTACCCCTAGGATATCTCTGGAACCCTCGTCGAGCTCGTCAACTGGGAGTCAGGACCCTAGAAGGAAAAGAGAAAGCTTGCAGATCAGCTTCACCCTGATCGCGTGCTGAAGGCCAAGCCCCTGCTGATTCATACATGGCTAACTTACCTTTCACGCCACTGAAGGCGAAGGAAGTTTATTACGAAGAAGCATAGGAGATGGATGAGAGGCGTTACTCCACCTCACACTGACATCATCTATCCTAGGACGAGTAGGGACATGGGCTTGCCCAGTAAGATCGCAATCCATCCCTTCAACCCTCAGGACATCGAGATAGTGCCTCCGGATCAGCATCCGGTTTCTAAAGAGGAAGAACCTCCAGCTCCTAAGGCCAAGGTTTCGTCTAAGTCCTTGAAGGCCTAGCAGGTTCCCCCTCCTAAGATTGCGGGGGATCGTGCTGTGCGAGGGGAGTCGAAGGACTCTTAAGATGAAATCGAAGAACACATTATTATTATTATTATTATTATTAAATGCTAAGCTACAACCCTAGTTGGAAAAGCAGGATGCTATAGGCCCAGGGGCTCCAACAGGGACAATAGCCCAGTGAGGAAAGGAAATAAGGAAATAAGGAAAAATAAAATATTTTAGGAATAGTAACAATATTCAAATAAATATTTCCTATTTAAACAATAAAAACTTTAAGAGAACAAGAGGAAGAGGAACTAGATAGAAAAGTGTGCCCGAGTGTACCCTCAATCAAGAGAACTCTAACCCAAGGCAGTGCAAGACCATGGTACAGAGGCTATGGCACTACCCAAGACTAGAGAACAATGGTTTGATTTTGGAGTGTCCTTCTCCTAGAAGAGCTGCTTGCCATAGCTAAAGAGTCTCTTCTACCCTTACCAAGAGGAAAGTAGCCACTGAACAATTACAGTGCAGTAGTTAACCCCTTGGGTGGAGAAGAATTGTCTAGTAATCACAGTGTTGTCAGGTGTATGAGGACAGAGGAGAATCTGTAAAGGATAGGCCAGACTATTTGGTGTCTGTGTAGGCAAAGGGAAAGAACCGTAACCAGAGAGAAGGGTCCTATGTAGTACTGTCTGGCCAGTCAAAGGACCCCATAACTCTCTAGCGGTAGTATCTCAATGGGCGGCTGGTGCCCAGGCCAACCTACTACCTACAAAAGGGAAGGGAAGCTAGAGAGCCCGAGACACAGATGCTGTCCCCGGTGGCGGGCCCTCCACAGTTTCAGTTGACGACCCTGACCTACCCCAGTCTCTGGACGTGAGCCTGAAGATTGACGACTTCTTAGACTCGGAGGATGAAAATCTTCCAAAGGTGGCCAGTCCAAACTATCACTCCGAACAGGAGAGGAAAGAGTCAGAATATACCTTTTGGCAGGTCCTCGTCTGTATGAGGGCCATTAATATCCACTACCCAGGAAGGGAAGGATATGGTGCTTGACGAGATTTTCGAGAGGCAGAAGCCTTCCAGGTCCAGTGGAGCTTTGCCCTGGTCCAAAGGCCTGACAGCTGCCAAGAGGAAAGCTATCTCTCAGATAACCAGAACTTATGGTTCATTGAGGACAGGTTCCTCCTCTCGGTCTCTGCCACTCCCTTTTGTGTTACAAAGAAAGTACTAGTGTACGAGATCGAAGGGGAACCACACTCTACCATGACCCTCGACCCTTTGATAGAGTCCCTAACAAAAGGAGTTTCCACTCAGACCCTCTCCTCTCTGACGGCCTCACTGTCGGCTTTTGAGCTCGTAAACATAGAGATATGCGCGAAGTATGCCATTCAGGCTGCTTTATGGCTGGATCTATTGTTGAGATCACTAGGCTTCATGGTTCACTTTCACGACTTGTCAATGGAGTCAGCCAGGAAGACGTTAGAGTCCTTCCTACTGTCAGGTACCCGGACTCTTGAGTTCCTATCGCACCGTGTTGTCAACCTGTGGGTCATCGCCATACTCAAGAGGAGGGATACCGTCTTAGGACGGTTTCATAAGCAGGTGCCGAATGTGGAGGTCTCTCGGCCGAGGAACTCCACTCTCGAGGGTTCTTCTCTCTTTGTTCTGGAGGAGATAGAGAGGGCTGCTGAGCGGTGGAGGAAATAGTCCGATTCTCTCCTCCATAGGGCCATGACATCTTGGTCCTATGGTAGAGCTTCCCAGTCTTCTCAGCCTCAGCAAGCACTTTCCTCTAGCCAGTCAACTGCTAGGTCATCAGGACCGTCTAAGGTATCTAAGCGGCCCTTTCAGTCCAAGGCACAAATGGGGTCCAAGTCCTTCAGAGGAAAGAAGATAGGTAAGGGAGATGGCTGAGGAGGCCACTCCCACTAGGAATGGCATTCTTCACCACCCACCCCCTATGCAAGGATGCCTACAGTGCCACTGGCAGAAGTGGTAGTTCACGGGGAAGATCCCTGGATGGTCGATGTAATCGCCCTATGGTATCGCATCCCTTTCACTCAATCTGTCACTTCTCTGACTTGGGATCCAGTGCATCTCGGCTTCTTTGCGAAGGGATCTGCAAAGGAGTTGGCCCTCAGTGCTGAAGTCCAGACCATGCTGCAGAAGGGTGCTCTCCAAGAGATAGTGGACGGGTCTCCAGGCTTTTACTGTCCAATTTTTCAGGTGTAAAAAACGACCGAAGGCTAAAAGACCAGTCATTGATCTCTCCCCTCTGAACAAGTTTATCCAACAGACTCAGTTCAGAATGGAGATAGCAGAAACGGTCATTCAAGCGATACATCCAAGGAACTTCATGTGCACACTGGATCTGAAGGACGCTTACTTTCAGATCCCAATACATTCGTCTTCAAGGAAGTATTTAAAGTTCATTCACGGAGGAAAGATATAGTAAGGCGAGGCAATTTTGGACACCTTTTTAGAAACCTTTGTACAAAATCTGTATTAATAATTTATGACCAAAAATCAAACATGCTTTCAAAAGAGGGAGGTTTCATCTATAAGAATAGTTTGTCCCATAATCATCAGAGAATTAGAAATTCCTATATCTCATCAATAAAAAAAATATCTTAGAGGCGAGGCAATTTTGGACAGCGAGGCAATTATGGACACGTCTGTGTCTCCGTTAAGCAGCAACGCTCAATTTCCAAATTATGACAATTTGTGGTCACTATCAATATAAATATACTAGAAAAAAATTATGGACTTACATTAATTTTTGTGTCCATAATCCAAGACTGTCCAATTTTGCCTCACCAAGAAAAAAGGGAGAAAGTTGCCTGTCCAATTTTGCCTCACCATGGCTTTGAAAACTGTCCAATTTTGCCTTACTATATGAATATATAAATTAAACTTTGTATTCTAGCACGCAAATATACTTTTATGTGTAAATCTACATGTATGTTATCATAAGCATACAAAATAAGACATTTGGAGTGCAGTATGGGGGTGGGGGGTTGTTTCTGCTCAGGGTGACACCCTAAAAGGGGGTGACACCCTGAGAGTTGCATCTACAAAAAGCTTGTCTTTCTAGCTCGAGGGTTATGCTGTGATTTTCAAAAAGTTATTTAATACTGAGGATACTCTTAACGCTGTTGACACTCAGGGGGTGAAACCTTAAAAAAGATTGACCAAAACATGGTAACATCCTCGAGAGGGGTGTCACCCCAAATGCTAGAAATATCTAAAAAATAAAATTCTACTATATACATTGTTCCTATAGTAATTCACATATCCAAATGAAAATTTCATGAATTGTAATAGAATATATTTTCACTGTTCCTGCTAATTTCCATGTTGATAACTGTCATGTTGCCTTTTTGATATGGTGTTAAATGGAGCAACATTAGAGTGAACAGCATCATGATAGATACATCAAGGAGGGGCAAAGCTGATCCCATAAACAATATTCGTCCTAAGTTGTACCTCTCCAGTTTATTTTTATCATTGTTACCTCATACTGTGAACGACCCATCAAAGAGATACTTTTACCTACAAAAGAAAGGGACACAATCGAAGATTTAAGAAAAAAAAGATGAAATGAAGAAAAATAAAAGGAAAAGCACAAAGAAAGAGAGATAGAAACATGACAAATAATAGAAATACAAAGCAACCAAATATCTCTCGATTCTTTAAGAAAAAATGTGTCTGCAAACACTAACGTAAATACAAAAAACCTAAATTGGCCAGGGTAATAAATAGTGATAATTGAACTGCTAGGATAGTCCCGATAGTGAATGATAAGGATTTATTTATACCTAGGATAAAAGAAATAAAAAAAAATCAAATCATTGTGGAAGATATTAAGGAGCGTTCATTATTTTTCATTGGTAGAGCAACAAAAGGGTTTTTAGAGGAAGAAGAAGGCTAAATGACTCGCCTTGAGCTAGATGCTTGAAGCCACATATCATTATCATCATCTCCCCCCAACGCCTATTGACGCAAAGGGTCTCAATTAGATTTCGCTAGTCGTCTCTATCTTCAGCTTTTAATTCAATACTTCTCCAATCACTCCAATCACAATCTCCTACTTCATGTTTTATAGTCCTCAGCCATGTAGGCCTGGGTCTTCCAACTCTTCTATTGCCTTGTGGAGGCCAATTGAAAGTTTAGTGAACTAATCTCTCTTAGGGAGAGCAAATAGCATCCCCAAACCATCTCCATCTACCCCTCATCATGATCTCATCCACATATGGCGCTCGATTAATCTCTCTTAGTTTCATTTCTAATCCTGTCCTGTCATTTAACACCCAATATTCTTCTGAGGGCTTTGTTCTCAAATCTACAAGATGAGCTTCATTAATATACCAAGATTCACGCCCATACAGTAACACCAATCTCACTAAACTGATATATAGCCTGATTATTATACATTATGTAATTTTAGGCGATATGATTTCCAAATTTGATTGACTTAACCTAGCCATCGTCCGATTTGCTTTTTTCAATCTTTCATTAAACTCAAATTCTAAAGCTCCTATATTAGATATCATAGTTCCTAAATATTTAAATAATTCTACCTCATTAATCCTTTATCCTTCCAAAGATATTTTATCTTCCATTGTATATTCCATTCTCATCATCTGTCTTTCTTCTATTTATCTCGAGCCCAACTTCATGTGATTTTCATGCATTCTGGTAAGCAAGCTTTCCAAGCCCTGTGGTGTTCTGCTAATTAGGACAGCGTCATTAGCATACTCTAGGTCTGCTAATTTTCTGTTACTAATCCAGTCCAATCCTTCTCTACCATCCCCAACCGATCTATGCAATACAAAATCTATGAGGAGGATAAACAACATAGGTGACAACACATTACCTTACAGTACTCCACTGTTCACTGGAAATTCGTTTGATAAGACGCCCCTAACATTAACGTTGCATTTGCTATGCTCATGAACAGACAATTATTTTCATATTTGAGAGGAACTCCATAATGACGCAGGACTCTCCACAAAATTTGCTAGAGCACATAATCAAAAGCTTTTTCATAGCCCTCATATACCATCAAAAATGGATTTCCATATTCTACATATTGCTGTACTTAAATGAAAATTTCGTCAGTACAACTTCTACCTTTTCTAAATCCTGCTTGTTCATCTCTCAGCTTTTCATCAATCTTTCTCTCTAGTCTCTTTAGAGTGAGCATTCTATATATTTTAATGACAACTGACGTAAGTGTGATGCCTCTGTAATGAATGCAATCAGTCAGATCTTCTTTTGTCATTTTCACCAGCACTCCTAGCTCCCATACATAAGGCTTTGCCTCTTCACGCCACATTCTACAAAATAATTTTGTAGGTAATCTGGGAGTCACTTCGTTTTCAGGCAATATCATCTCAGCAGTTATTCCTTCGTATCCAGGGGCTTTCCATCTGTTGAGTTTTTTAAGAATAGCTTCGACTTCAAACACACCTAATTCATTCATGGGCACATCAAGGTCTTCATCAGTTTCAGGTATATCAACCAAATTATTCCCTTCGTATTTCCTAATCATGACCTCACTAAAGTGTTCAATCCAACGTTACCTTTCTTCATCTTCTTTTGTTATAACAGATACAGCTTTCTTTTTGATGGATATATGCTTCTTCTTTTTTTCCCGTAGAGATTTCATTAATAATTCTATGAGCAATTCCTACAACAAAGCCACTCCCTGAATTCTTAGCTTTGTCAACCTCATCTGCTTTCCTGTCTAAATATTCTCTCCAATCATTCCTGATATTTCTTTTGACCTCACTATCAATACTGAAATACTTGGCATGCTCTGCCTTGTAATTTTCACTACTTCCTCGAAAACTTTCAGAAATCAATTTATGTCTCTGTCTTCTTTTTATAGTATCCCTAGTATCATTTGATATCCATGGTTTTCTCCTTGTAACTGCATGTCCCAAAACTTCGTCTCTTAAAGTCTCTTAAGACTGTAAATCAGTTCCTACATTCAGTTACAAAAATTTTTGTGCTCATCCTCTAGAAGCTTAGTTGTATCAAACTTAGGTATTCTATCTACATATCTGTTGGGTGCTTTCAGTTTTAATATTTGTGTGGCAATGGGGAGCTGGTGATCACTACCAATATCTGCACCTCTATAGCTTGTTACATTTCTCAGTTTTCCCTCTCTCTTTATCAATGGCTATGTGATCTATTTGATATTTGTAATTGCCACATGGTGAAGTCCAAGTATATTTGTGGATCTCCTTGTGCTGGAAAAGAGTACCTCCAGTAACAAGATTGTTTGTTTAACAATAACTTTTAAAATGTGCCCCATTTTCATTTGCAACTTCGCCAAGAACCTCAACACCCATCACATTTTCTATCTCTTGATTATTCCTTCCAACTTTAGCATTGAAGTCATTAATCACAATTTTCATAGCTCCCTAGGTTCTCATCTATTATTCTCTGCAGTTCTTCACAGTATTCATCTTTCCTTTCTTCAGGGGAATCATTTGTTAGCGCATAGCAAACTATAATACTCATATTGCACTGCTTTGATTTAATTTTTGTAGGTAACAATCTGCTATCTACAGCTCTCCATTTGGTTAATGCTTTTTCTGCTGTTGGTGTCATCATCATTATTCCTACCCCTTCTCTTCTAATTCCATCTGTTCCTCGTGAGTAGATATATGTATTGCCTTGGTCTTAGATGTCTTTACCAATCACCTTACAACGTGTTTCACTTAGGGCCAAGATATGCAAACTATATTTCATAAATTCTTTCTCTACTAGCTGTAACTTCCCTGTTTGATTCATGGTTCCAACATACCAATTACCAATTTTCAGTTTTTCTTTAGTATTTACAAACCGGGAGTTTCTTAGCAACCCGCTACGCCTGGTACTGGGGACAATTCCTACATTTTCGCTTTCCATAGACTGATTAAATTCATCAAAGAATAGTCAGTTTCTTAGTGATGCACAGTGCCTATCTAAATAAGGCATGTGACCCCTGCCGGTACATACTAATTCCAGTAAGATCAATTGCCAGGCATCAGGAGTAGAGGAATATCCAGAGCACCAAACGGATACATACCTTTTTCAAATTACAGATGGAATTAATGGTCCTTTATTTATGGAACCCATGCCTCAAAGAGAATGTACTTGTCCCTATTTTCTTATTAGTAACAGGTTGGATTATCATTTTCTATGAAAAGAAAACTTTTTTTTTATTTTCTTATAAATCAATATGATTTTCTATTGAAATAAATGATAGAAAATATTTTCAAAGAACTATCATTTATCTATATTTCTAGTTAAAATTATTAAGAATATATATATATATATATATATATATATATATATATATATACATACATACATACATACATACATACATACATACATATATATATATATATATATATATATATATATATATATAGATAGATATATAGATAGATAGATAGTTTACAAAATCTATTACTTAATAACTTAACATTAGGAATTTGATGTTTTTTTTTTTTAGTTAAGTGTCCAAAATTGCCTTACCATTTTTCAAGGCGAGGCAAAATTGGACACTAGATATTCCATTTTTTTTTATTCATTTTTTATTCTAAACCTTCCTTTAACATCATCCACTAATTTGTTTTTAGAAAAAATAATTTCATGTATTATTTCTGAGAAACCATAAAATGAAGGCGAGGCAATTATTGGACACCCATATTCAACAATTTTTTAGGGGTACTTAATACTTTTTAAAAACCAGACATACTAATATTTATAAAGTAGAAGGTTGGGCAATTTCTAATAGCATTATAGTTTTCGAAAATTATAAATAGTTTTAGAGATATTGTATCTGTCCAATATTTGCCTCTCTTGTCCAAAATTGCCTCTGTCCAAAATTGCCTTACCCTACTATATACCAGTTCAAGGTTCTATGCTTTGGTCTCGCTACAGCCCCTCGGGTTTTTACTACAGTGTTCGCCCAAGTGTCATCTTGGACTCAGGAATGACATCCGTCTTCTCAGGTATCTGGACGACTGGCTGATCCTAGCAGACTCGGAGACGACCTTTTTTCATCACCGAGATATGCTTCTCGTTTTTTTGTCAGGATCTGGAGGTCCTGATGAATTGCGGGAAGTCATCATTGCAACCTTCAGAGACTGGTATACCTTGGAATGATCATAGACATCATCTTAGAGAAAGTCTTGCCATCAGACGAAAGAGTACACAGGCTGAAGGAAGTGGCTGCTTCCTTCCTCAGAAAAGAAGTTCTTCTGGCCTCTCGTTGGTTGAGTCTGTTATGCCATCTAACCTCTCTCATCCGTCTTGTTCCAAACGGCTGCCTTAGTATAAGATCCCTGCAGTGGCAGCTGAAGTCCGTATGGAACCAACACTCTGATCCACCGGACACCCGAGTTCCCATGACTCAGTATCAGATGACGGATTTGAGTTGGTGAATGGTAGACGAAAACCTTCGTCGTGGCCAGAATCTTCTTGTTCCCCCTCCAGATTTGATGCTCTTCACAGGTTCATCAAAAGAGGAGGGGGTGGGTGCAGGGGGCTCACCTGCTGCACCATACGATCTCTGGCCTTTGGTCAGGATCAGAAAAGTACCAGCACAGAAATCTTCTAGAGATGAGAGCAGCCTACCTGGCTCTTCATCAGTTCCAAAAGTTGCTGGCAGGTCACTCTGTGGTGTTGATGAGCGACAACACCACGGTAGTGGCTTACATAAACAAACAGAGCGGTACCTTTTCGCAGCCTCTATGCCATCTTGCAGTTAAGACCCTCAGATGGTCAGAAGAACATTCGGTGACTATTAGGTCGTTTCATTCCCGGCAAGACCCCCCAGATGCTGAAGCCTTGATGAGGATGGGGGGCTTAGGGATTAGCAGCTGGGCTCTAATGACCACTGGACCTCAGTGCCCAACTGTCGATCCAACTAAATCAGTCAGCCCTTTCTCTTTTCCTTTTGGTTATTTCTTTTATTCTTCCATCTCTTCCTTTTGGGATTGAAATTGTTGGCGACTTTGGCTTGTTTGATTATATTTTGGCTGCTTCTTTGGGTTTGGCACAGTGTGGGATGAATAGCATTCCATCTCAACCTGTGCCAGTTTAGATGCCATCACCCTCTGGCAGACCCCATTGGGTGCAGACCAACTCTGTTAAGAGTCGGGCTCCAGTGATCCGGTTTTAAGTCACCCATATTTGCAGGTAATGGGTGATGCCAGGCATTGGAGTCGCCAGTGGGAGGAGCTAACAACCCCCACTGACCAGTGTATGCCCACCTTAAGAGAGGCATGGATAGGAGGACTGACATTCTTCCAAAAAAACCAACCCCTCTGTTGACGACCTGGAAAATACAAACATGGACCTCGGTACAGACAGCTCCAACTCGGGTTCTAATATTGTAACATTAGAACCTTATGCATGTCATGTGAAGAATGATAAGAAAACACCAGAAAAGAGAGAGAGAGTGAGAAATGATGACAGTACAGAAAAATATAGAAAAGTAGAAGTATTACCTGGTCACTATGAAGTAGTGAATTATGAGAAATTTTTATTTTGGAATATGAAAATGGAAGACATGAACTTGTAAATATTTTTAAAGCTAACAGGGAAATAGTTGCTATATGTGGAGGGCAGCCAAAAATTCTTCCCCAGGGAAATGGAAGTCTCTTGATAGAGACACTATCCCCAATACAACGTGAAAGATTGAAAACACTCACATCATTGGATGGTCATAGTGTCGAATGTGTTTCGCACCCCACTTTCAACCAGAGTAGAGGTGTGATATATGCTCCAGAATTGCTGGACATAGAGGAAAAAGAAATTGAGGATGAACTGAGGAGTCAAGGAGTAGTAAACGGATTTTGAGCAAAGTGAAAAATCTATTTTTGGGTGAGAGTGCCATGTCGTCCTGATGGGAGGTTCCTATAGGCAGCCTTCTAAGGGATACAGTATTTGCTACAGTGATACTCCCAGAGAATTAAACCGAAGGTCTCCTGGATTCTAACTCCGCGAGAGTATCCAGTAAAGGATATCGCATAAAATCAAGGGACATATACTAGATACAACACGTAGCAATCTTCACCCCGAATAGATTCAACTCTTTGATGTAAGGGGGAAGAGTGGCAAAAAAAGTGGGTGCCGTTCTAGGTACACGGTGGACCTCCATCCATACTACTACCGCGACGCCATTCCTTTTCTTGTCGTTAAGCAGGAATGGCCGCAGATAAAGTAATTTTGGGAGGGGTCAGCAAAAGGGTGGGTCCATCAGGACGACATGGCACTCACGCCCAAAAATAGATCTTTCACTTTGCTCAAAATCCGTTTTTTAAATATTTAACTTAGCCGGTGAATATATAATAGCTGCAACTCTGCGGCTCGACAGAAAACACACTCAAAAACTCGCGAGCGATCGCTATGAAGGTTGCGGGTGTGCCCACCAGCGCCACTATCGGCCAGATACCACTCTTGCATGTAAACAAACCCTTCAATTCTTCTCTGTCGACGTTGACGACAAGACGTATCAATACTCGCTGTAGAACCTGGAGTTTTCTCAACATATTTGGTGAAGTACTTCATTTTGGTTTGAGCTTTCGCAGTGCAGGTGTTTTATCTTCATCTTAAATCTTGAACTCGTTTTTGGATAGATTTAATTTTTGATGACAAGAGAGAGAGTATGGAATTTCTTTGACTTTTAAATGGCCGACCCTTCCCTTAGACGGAAGTGTGTTTTAGGCTTTTAGCAATTATCTTATCACGTTATAAATTAATTATAGATTTTCCTCTATATATTTTATATCTCAACCGCCTTTATTAGGCCTCTTCGATTAGCTTTCCATTTATAATAAACATCAAAATAAATTTTAATGATTTGTTTATATGCGACCTTTCCTGAGAGTAGGCGGTCCTAACTTGGAAACCGAAGTTAAACAACGTTGAGCCCTTTTCAATCGTAAATAACTTTTACAGAGTTAATGATTTAAAACTTATTAAATGAAATAGTTTTAGTAAATATTTTATGATAGTTTTTTCTTTGAATAGTCTTCGTACTGTTTCAAAGATGAACTAACGTTTAGTTTATTTATGCTACGCAGTTTGCGCTCTATCGTTACGATAGAGAGAGAGAGTATCACGGTTTCACTTTGCAGAAAGAGTAAATCGATTCTGACGTTTTGTTCTTTTTTCTTTCAAAGCTTAAATGTTTTAAAGACTATTTTAAAGGAACTTTTAATTGAAAAACCTTTGTTTTTTCCTTTGGTCAAATAACCTGTTTATTGACGAAAGGTAAGTGGGCTCTTCTCTTCGGTGCGAAATCAAGAGAGAGAGATAGAGACGGAGAGAGAGAGAGGAGAGAGAACGTTCCGATCTTTATCTCGTCCCAAGCGAGTAACGTTGTTCTCGAGTTACTCTCGTCCCTAGTCTCTGTACGGTGAGAAAGGATAAAACGTTTTTAGTTTTTATTCTCGTCCCAAGGCACTGTACGGTGAGAGATTGAAAACGTAGTTTTGAATGAACTAGTGTTTAGTCTCTTCCCCAGCCACTGATTTTTTTTTTTATCTTAAAATATGTTTTCTGTTTTTTGCTGGTATTAATGTGCTTACATTATACGACTGATTTCGCAATTACAACCTTTTGATGAGGGTAGAATTGCGTGCTTCAGGTAGAAATCAGTTTTATTCATACCTAATGTGAATTGTTAAAAAATTCGATTTCAGTGAAATAAGTGCAAAACAGAAAATCGTAGTGATAAAGTGATATTGCGCAAAGTGTTATCAGTGTTGCGACCGAGGGTTCGTCTGTTCGTGCCTGTTGTTCGCCTAGTCCGGGACCTCTTGCAAGCTCCCAAGCCCAGGGGAGAAGTAATGTCGTACGACTTATGGGTTCGAGAGGCCTTGATCAGCGAACAGACGTTCCCTCTATGGTATCAGGTGTATCTTACCAAGATCACCCCTACCATAAGGCGAGAGAGACGATTTTCTCCTCGTCATCCGAAGGCCTTTCGCATAAGAAACCGTGGAACAAGGTTTCGAGGCCCTTTAAGCGAAAGTCAGTCCTTTCAGGACAGGTCCAGCGTCCTGGTTTTAACTATTAGGACAGCTCTGACCCTATGCAGTCATCGGAAGACTGCTCGCCGCCTAAACAAAAGCGTAACACAGACTCCGAGAGTCTTTTTGTAGGCAAGGTTTTGCAGTCACAGACGTTACCCTCGTCTCTTACCGCAACCATTCCCGTTGATCCTAAATGGGTTGTACGGCAATACATGCAGAATAAGCTTGCCTCCCTTATGGAAGACTATTCTGCCGATAAGTCCGTTGAGCCTAGCCGTTTATCTCATCGAGATCCTGGCCTTCAGCCACCCTAATGTTCCTTTGTGCGTCCTGTTGACGTTGGCGTAGCCAAGTCACGTCAGTCAGGTTGTTTAGAACCACACTCGATGCGGTCTCGTGTGGATTTTCAGCCACATTTGGACGTTAGGCCACTTGCTGATGCTCCTGTTGACGTTCAGGACGTTCGCCAACAATCGGAGTTGACTTGTTTTGACGCTGAGCGTCAACCTCCGCATTCTAGAGTTGTTTTGACTGCTCAGTCTAGGCGGTCAAAGCAGTCTCGAGTGGACGCTGTGCGTCCTCACGCACCTGTTGTTGTTGACAGTTCACAGACTGTCAAGTAGTTACATGACGTTGCGTCCTGGTCCGCTACTAATGCACCAGTGCGTGTGGACTCTGCTTGTAAAGCATTGCCACCACGGTAGGTCTCTCCCTTGCTTGAGACTCGGCTATTGTCGGACAAGGTTCCTTCAGATGAGGAAGTTGCTGTTCCCCCTCCTACTGATATTCCCTTGAGGACTCTGTCAGACGGAGAGGAGCCTAAAGCTGCTTAGCCCTCTATGGACTTTAAATAAATCATGCTGATTTTTAAGGATCTTTGTCCGGATCTTTTTGTAACTGCTGCTCCTCGTTCGCCTAAACGTCAGAGCTTACACTAGGCCTAGCTATTTCGAAGCCGTAGTTTTATAAGCTAGTGCTCTCTCGCTCTTCTAAGAGAGCTTTACGTTTGCTAGGCGACTGGTTTATCACCAGGAGGAGTTTGAGGGAGACAGCCTTTGCTTTCCCTTCTTTTAAGCTGGCTTATAGAGCGAGAGTCTGATATGACACGAGAGAAGTTCTCGGCTTGGAAGTTCCTGCCTCTGCCCAGATAGACTTCTCAAACCGCATAGACTCTCCCTGGTGCCTGGCCATGAGACGCTCCAAGATTTTACAGGTCGACTTCAGAGCTATTTTCGAGCCTTTGAAGTTTTGCTGTACAATTATGTCATGCATAAACAAGGCTTTCAGGGATGGCTCCAATGATCTGACAGCCACGTTCTCTGCAGGAACAAGTCCCTCAGGGATGGCTCCAATGATTTGGCAGCCATGTTCACTGCAGGAGTACTTAAGAGGCAAGTGCGCTCAATGTGTTCATTGTCAAGACAAACTTCACGATGAAGTCTACCAGGCTGTCTTGACAGCATTTATGGAAGGCGACTGGATGGTCTCTCTCGACCTTCAGGAGGCATACTTCCACATTCCTATACACCCGGATTCCCAACCGTTTCTGAGATTTGTTTACAGGAATGTGGGGTACCAGTTTCGAGCCCTGTGCTTTGGCCTCAGTCCTGCGCCTCTCGTGTTTACGAGGCTCATGAGGAATGTGGCAAAATCCCTCCATCTATCGGGGATCCGAGCCTCCCTGTACTTGGACGACTGGCTTCTCAGAGCATCGTCCAGTCTTCGCTGTCTGCAGGATCTACATTGGACGTTGAGTCTGGCCAGGGAGTTGGGACTTTTGGTCAACCTAAAAGTCCCAACTGATCCCATCCCAGATTATTCTATATTTGGGGATGGAGATTCGCAGTCAAGCCCTGCTCGAAGTCCAACTAATGCTGAAACGAAACGTTTATTCAGTCAGGAGTTGGAACAGTCTCGTAGGGACTCTCTCATCCCTGGAGCAGTTTGTCTCACTAGGGAGACTACACCTTCTGCCTCTCCGGTTCCATCTAGCCTCTCACTGGAATTAGGACAAGACATTAGAGACGGTATCATTCCCAGTCTCCGAACCAGTAAAGGCATGCCTGAAATGGTGGGACAGCAATATCAGTCTGAGAGAGGGACTATCCCTAGCAGTCAAGAGCCCAAACCACGTGTTGTCCTCAGACGCGTCGGATTTGGGTTGGGGTGCGACCCTGGACGGTCGGGAATGCTCGGGTCTGTGGACCTCAAGTCAGAAGAGCATGCACATCAACGTCAAGGAGCTATTAGCAGTCCACTTGGCCTTGATGATATTAGAAAGCTTCTTCGAAACTAAGTGGTAGAGGTCAACTCAGACAACACCACAACTTTGGCGTACATCTCCAAGCAAGGAGGCACACACTCCTTCACGCTGCTCGAGATCGCAAGGGACCTTCTCTTATGGTCAAGAATTCGAGGCATCTCCCTGTTGACGAGATTCATCCAGGGGGACTTGAACGTCTTGGCAGACTGTCTCAGTCGGAGGGGTCAGGTGATACCCACGGAATGGACCCTCCACAAGGACGTGGGCAAGAGTCTTTGGGCTACTTGGGGTCAACCCACCATAAACCTCTTTGCCTCCTCGTTGACCAAAAGGTTACCAATCTATTGCTCTCCAGTCCTAGATACAGAAGCAATCTACATAGACGCGTTTCTACTGGATTGGTCTTTTCTGGACTTGTATGCATTCCCACCATTCAAGATAGTCAACAAGGTACTGCAGAAGTTCGCCTCTCACGAAGGGACAAGGTTGACGTTGGTTGCTACCCTCTGGCCCGCGAGAGAGTGGTGCACCGAGGTACTTCAATGGCTGGTAGACTTTCCAAGAAGTCTTCCTCTAACGGTAGATCTGTTACGTCAGCCCCACGTAAAGAATGTCCATCAAAGCCTCCCCGCTCTTCGTCTGACTTCCTTCAGACTATCGAAAGACTCTCAAGAGCTAGAGGCTTTTCGAAGGAGGCAGCCAGTGCGATTGCAAGAGCTAGGAGAGCTTCTACCATTAGAGTATACCAGTCGAAGTGGGAAGTCTTTCGAGACTGGTGCAAGTCAGCATCTGTGTCCTCGTCCAGTACCTCTGTAGCCCAAATCGCAGATTTTCTTTTACATCTGAGAAAGGTTCACTCCCTTTCAGCTCCCACGATTAAGGGCTACAGGAGCATGTTGGCTTCGGTCTTTCGACATAGAGGCTTAGATCTTTCCAACAATAAAGATCTCCAAGATCTCCTTAAGTCTTTCGAGACCTCTAAGGAACGTCGTTTGGCAACTCCTGGATGGAACTTAGACGTGGTCCTAAGGTTCCTCATGTCAGACAGGTTTGAGCCATAACATTCAGCCTCCCTGAAGGATCTCATCCTCAAGACACTTTTCCTAGTGTGCTTGGCTTCGGCTAAAAGGGTCAGTGAACTTCATGCCTTCAGTAAGAACATCGGCTTTGCTACAGAAAAAAGCCACTTGTTCACTTCAACTTGGTTTCCTGGCCAAAAATGAACTGCCTTCTCGTCCTTGGCCTAAATCTTTTGATATTCCTTGCTTATCAGAGATCGTAGGCAACGAACTGGAAAGAGTATTATGTCCTGTTAGAGCTCTTAAGTTCGATTTAGCTCGTACTAAGTCATTACGAGGTAAATCTGAGGCATTATGGTGCTCAGTTAAGAAACCTTCATTGCCTATGTCAAAGAATGCTTTGTCATATTTTATTAGATTTTTTTAATACGAGAAGCTCATTCTCACTTGAATGAGAAAGACCGATGTTTGCTTAAGGTTTAGACGCACGAAGTTAGAGATATAGCAACCTCCGTGGCCTTCAAGCAAAATAAATCTCTGCAAAGTATTATGGACGCGACTTTTTGGAGAAGCAAGTCAGTGTTCGCGTCATTTTACTTAAAAGATGTCCAGACTCTTTACGAGGACTGCTACACACTGGGTCCATTCGTTGCAGCGAGTGCAGTAGTGGGTGAGGGTTCTACCACTACATTGCCCTAATTCCAATATCCATTTTAATCTGTCTCTTGAAATGTTTTTAATATTGTTTTTTTGGGTTGTACGGAAGGCTAAGAAGCCTTTCGCATCCTGATTGATTTGGCGGGTGGTCAAAGTCATTTCTTGAGAGCGCCCAGATTAACCCTGGATAGGTACGATGGGTCGTACGCGACCCCGAGCGTCAAAAAAAAAGAGGTTTTTCTCACGTGACTCATCCCCGTGACTGAATTTGTGGGTGATCGACCTGCAGGAGGTGTCTCCCCTACACGCTCTAGTAGTGTCCAGATGTGCATTGCTGTAGCTGTACTCCTTCCCCGATTTCTGAGACGCGTCAGGGTCGAGCGCGACCGAGTTTACCCTTATAAGGTAATTTGCATAATTATCAAAGTTATTACGTATTATGAAATTGTCGTAGAATGGTGCAACTTTTATAGGTTATCAGTTGTGGAAAGTCTTGGTGGATTGTTTGGCTACCATGTGCATGATTTTTTTTTTAGTTAAAATGTCGTTCATCACCACGAGGACCATTTTACCGCGAGTGCCCCTTTTTAATTTTTTTTTCATTTTTTTGCCAAGTCATTTTTCCGTAAGATATTGCCAAATAGTGTCGTAAAACTTTTGCTTGTTTAGTGTTGGAAAGTGTGTCTAGATGATCTGGCTACCCATGCGTGACTTTGTTTTTGTCAGATACAACGTGGTTATTGGTATATTGGGTATTTAACTGCGGTTGCCAATTTCTGTTTTTTTTCAATATTTGTAAAAATTTTTACGTAGTAAGGAATTGCCGTATATTATTCATTTTTTTTTCATAATTATGTGTTAGAAAGTGTGCCTTGATGGTTGGGCTAACACGTGCATGTCTTTTTTTTATCTGAGATGCCGTATATTAGAATGTTGGGCATTTTACCGCGAGTGCCCCTTTTTCATTTTTTTTCATTTTTTTGCCAAGTAATTTTTCCGTAAGATATTGCCAAATAGTGTCGTAAAACTTTTGCTTTTTTAGTGTTGGAAAGTGTGTCTAGATGATCTGGCCACCCATGCGTGACTTTGTTTTTGTCAGATACGACGTAGTTATTGGTATATTGGGTATTTAACTGCGGTTGCCAATTTCTGTTTTTTTTTTCAATATTTGTAAAAATTTACTACGTAGTAAGGAATTGCCGTATATTATTGATTTTTTTTTCATGTTTATGTTAGAAAGTGTGCCTTGATGGTTGGGCTAACACGTGCATGTCTTTTTTTTTATCTGAGATGCCGTATATTAGAATGTTGGGCATTTTTCCGCGAGTGCCCCTTTTTATTTGTTTTGCATTTTTTTGCTTAGTCATGTTACCGTAAGGAATTGGCAAGTAGTGTCGCAAAACTTATATTTTTATAGTGTTGGAAAGTGTTTCTAGATGATCTGGCTACCCATGCCTATTTTTTTTTTTTAGCCAGATATGGCGTATATATAAGTATGTGTTCGATTTTCCTGTGATTGCCATTTTTTCGTTTTTTCCCATTTCTTTCAAAATTACTACGTACTAAGGAACTATCACAGAGTAATGATTCATTTATATGTTTATTTGTCGGAAAATGTGCCTTGATGGTTTGCCTAGCACGTGGCTGAAATTTTTTTTTTCTGAAATGCCGTATATTAGAATGGCCATTTTTCCGCGAGTGCCCCTTTTTATTTGTTTTGCATTTTTTTGCTTAGTCATGTTACCGTAAGGAATTGGCAAGTAGTGTCGCAAAACTTATAATTTTATAGTGTTGGAAAGTGTTTCTAGATGATCTGGCTACCCATGCCTATCTTTTTTTTTAGCCAGATATGGCGTATATATAGATATGTGTTAGATTTTCCTGTGATTGCCATTTTTTCATTTTCTCCCATTTCTTTCAAAATTACTACGTACTAAGGAACTATCACAGAGTAATGATTCATTTAGATGTTTATTGGTCGGAAATGTGCCTTGATGGTTTGCCTAGCACGTGGCTGAATTTTTTTTTTTTCTGAAATGCCGTATATTAGAATGTTAGCCATTTTTCCGCGAGTGCCCCTTTTTATTTGTTTTGCATTTTTTTACTTAGTCATGTTACCGTAAGGAATTGGCAAGTAGTGTCGCAAAACTTATATTTTTATAGTGTTGGAAAGTGTTTCTAGATGATCTGGCTACCCATGCCTATTATTTTTTTAGCCAGATATGGCGTATATATAGGTATGTGTTCGATTTTCCGGTGATTGCCATTTTTTTGTTTTTTCCCATTTCTTTCAAAATTACTACGTACTAAGGAACTATCACAGAGTAATGATTCCTCTAGATGTTTATTTGTCGGAAAATTTTGTTTACTTCTTTTTTGATTGAATATCATCAAATTTTTTTAGCTAAACTATTATATTGTTTCACATTTTTGTTTTTTTTTCGATTTTATTTCCCTTCAAAAATTTTTTTTTGGGTCAGAATTTTAATTTTATAGTCGTAAAATAATCGACAATTATCCAGCAACCCACCATACAATTTTTATGCATATCCAATAATAATTAGATTAGTAAATAACACCTTGAAATTGACATACCCTTCCTACATTTCAAGTGGCAGATTAGGGAGTCTGAGTCAGTGTGGTTGGCGGCCATTTTGTGGACATATCCGAAGCGTAAGCTGCCCTATCTATATATATTCTTGTTCCCTATAGAATTTGTGATATTTTGGTATATTTTTACCTGCATAAATATCATATATATTAAATATATGTATTTTTTTACAAAATTTCTAAGTACTCAAAAAATTACCTTTAGATATGGCCCCTGATATAAATGTAATTTACAAAATAATGAAGATTTTTTTACATATTTCTATTTTAGGATAACATATGTTTATTCCCTAAAAAAATTAGCCACTTCCTATTTCATTTGGGTACCCAAAAAAATTCATGAAATTTGGACAAATTTTTTTGGCCAAAAAAAGTTACCCTTTTTTTCTCATTTCAGATCTTCACCTCCATGGGTCTGACTTCATCCAAAATACATCAAGATGTGTCCTAAACATTCAAGAATCAATTCCTAAAAGGATTTGTGTATATATGTATAAACTTTTTTTTTATGAATTTTTATGTCAGGTCTTTTTTTTTTCCTACTTAATTTTTAAAAATATTTATAATAAATAGTTTTTCTGCAGATGAGTAGTATTTATCTTTACAGTTGTTTTAAGCATTCATTAAAGTTTTTTTTGGCAAAAGAAAAAAAGAGGTTACTGCAAAAACTGATTTTTCAAGAATTTTTTTTGGCGTCGGGGTCGTTCGCGTCCGAGTATACCCTTAAAGGGGTGTCCGAGGAGCGTACCTATCCAGGGTTAAGGGTTTGATGAGGTCCTGTTGTATGGGTTGCAGCCCTTAATACTTCAGCTCCTGGGAGTCTTTCAGCATCCTAAGAGGATCGCTGGGCTTCGTGAGGAAGACAGACTTATAAGGCAGAGTAATCGTCTAAGTCAACTTCCTTACCAGGTACCTATATATTTTGGTTTTGTTATATTGATAACTGTCAAAAACTCTTAGCTTATACGCTGTAAACTTAATTAACTCTGGTCTCTACCCACCTCCTTGGGTGTGAATCAGCTATTATATATTCACCGGCTAAGTTAAATATTTAAAAATAATATTTTAATTATAAAATAAATTTTTGAATATACTTACCCGGTGAATATATAAATTAAAGGCCCTCCCTTCCTCCCCAATAGAGACGCAGCGGGACGAGAAGAATTGAAGGGTTTGTTTACATGCAAGAGTGGTATCTGGCCGATAGTGGCGCTGGTGGGCACACCCGCAACCTTCATAGCGATCGCTCGCGAGTTTTTGAGTGTGTTTTCTGTCGAGCCGCAGAGTTGCAGCTATTATATATTCACCGGGTAAGTATATTCAAAAATTTATTTTATAATTAAAATATAATTTTGTTCCGTAACTGAAATACAAACCACGCTATTTACATGGGGTAATTACTTCGGTGTAGCTGAACGACGAGTCATAAAAGTTTTAACGAGGGTTTCCTACCCCACCGCTAGTTAGCCCCTCCCCCTCACACACACCGGAGAATACTCCACTTTACTTTTGGCTCGGATAGCGATCGGAAGTCTCCGCTCTTATCCTCACTTGACGGCCATTATTGTTTTGTCTTTTAACTTACCTTTTCTTATACTAAATATATTTAAACATTATTGATGTTTATATATATTTTTGTGTATAGAAAACAGTAAGTTTCCTTTGCTTTCGGTGTTGTGTTGTGTACGTCTACGAGAGTGATCACCGGCTTTGCAGGCCACCACGATCTTTCTTGATCACGGCCTTTCACTCCTAGGCCACCATGGTTGCCTTCGTGGAGACCGGCCCTTCTCTTGACGTCATTCACCTCTTACTCCATACTGTGCCTATGATAGCTTCTCAGGCCCGAGTCGCTATTTCGTTTTATTTGTCTCAATTATTTTTATGAATATAATTGTGTTTTAACTTTTCAGCTCAGGGCTCACGTTCCTTCGGGGGTCAGTGTTCCTTGGAACTTTCAAAGTCAGTTGCATAATTATAATGTTATAATTCTGTTTTGTTAACTTTCGTCCTCCCCCCCTCACCTGGGCATGCCGGGTGGGGGAGGGGGGCGCATACCTTCTTTCGTTCTTATGTTCTTTCCCTCGGGGTTACTCTTCGGAGTTTCACCCGGGGGAATTTCTGTTAAATAATTATTCTGTTTTATTTTCCAGTTTACAATGCTGTTTCTTCGTGCATGTTGTGTGTGCCTTCGAAGCAGAGCTGTCCTGTTTATCCTGGGGAGTCGGCTTCGCCGCCGTCTCTCAAGGCTTCGTCAGGGGCGTTCCCTTCTCTTAGAAGTTCCCCCGTGACTACTGCCAGTTCTTCATTGCATCCTAGAATGATTAGGAGGTTCGGCTCTAGGGTAGTTAGTTAACTTACCTTTTGTTCCGTAACCGAAATACAAACCACACTATTTACATTGGGTTTACCTTTTAGCGTAGCTGAAATGACGAGCCAATAGTTTTTAACGAGGGTTAATTACCCCCGCGCTAGTTAGCGGGGGTAGGGGAAGGGATAGCTTTCTACCCCTCCCCCCCCACACACCGGTGATTTGCTTCCCTTCACTTTTGGCTCCGGCGATGAACAGACGTGTCTGTCCATCGTCCTCGTTGACAGCCTTTAATCTTTTTCTGCTTTCTCTTTCAGTTTGTGTGTGTGTGTGTTAGAAGTTGACCACCTTTATGATTACTATGCGTACGTGCCCTGGAATTGCCGGCCGCCCTTGTGGTACTTTTATGTCGGCCGTGGACACTGATCCTCACACCCTTTGCCCGCAGTGTCGAGACCGGCGGTGTGATCAGGAAAATAAGTGCAGTGAGTGCAGGGAGTGGTCGGCCTCCCAGTGGGGGAGGTTTGGCCGCCGGCGTAAGAAGAAGTCCAAGAGAGACCGTTCTCCTTCCGGGGTTGCCTTGAAGGAGGAGGGTTCTCGGGACTCTTCTTTCGCTGCCCAAACCTCTTCCGAAGCTCCCCCTCGTTCGGCTCCTAAGGAGAGTCGGGCGAGTGGGAGCGCAGGCCCTAGTTCTGTTTCCCGACCTTGGGTTGGGGGAGAGGGCGTCGCCTCCCATAGCGGGGCGGTTCCTCCTCCTCCTCCCCCGGGGGAGGTTATTGATGAATCTTTGTCTAACGATGATCTTTTTCAGATTTGGGCTTCGCTGGGGCTTAAGGCCTTGCCCTCCAGGGTTGCCCTGGTTGACCTTGTCCAGTTGGGGGCCGCCGTTAAGCAGTCGCCGGTGATAACAGAGGTAGATCCTCTGTCTATTGTCGACGTCGTGGTGGCAGAGGCCTCCGACGGGGCGTGGCAATCTTCTGCAGGTGCAGTTGGGGATGTTGGTACTGACGGCTCTCCTTCCCCTTCCGTACATCCTGCGAAGGGGGAAGGGAGTCCTACGGGCTCTTCTGCTGTCCAGCTTCCCTCTAAGGGGAGTGCTTTGACTGAGACTCCCCTTCGGAGGACTGATGGTCCTGATGATCTTCCTCGTGGCCGCCTTCGCTGTAAGGCTCACCGTCCGCTACGTCGCAAGGGCCTCCCGTCTCCTTATAAGGGTGCTAAGAGATGCATTTTTGGATCTTCTCCTTCTTCCTCCGAAGGGGACTCTCCGCCGTAAACAGCCTGCAGCTCCAGCTTCATTAGACCTCTCTGGGGATCGGTCTCTTACGCCTTCCAGACCTTCAACTTCTGGGGCAAATGTTCAGCAACCTGACCTCGTCACTCGACGGGCAACGGTCCCTTTGGGGCAAAGGGATTCTTCCCTTACGCGTACAGTGTTAGCGCACAGGCGCTCTCCTGCTCGTCAGCGCTCTCCTGTTCGTCAGCAATCTCCTGTTCGCCAGCGCTCTCCTGATGATTGCCCCTCTTCTCGCCAGCGCTCTCCTGAGGACATCCTTCAACCTGTTATTATTATTATTACTATCCAAGCTACAACCCTAGTTGGAAAAGCAAGATGCTATAAGCCCAGGGGCTCCAACAGGGAAAAATAGCCCAGTGAGGAAAGGAAATAAGGAAATAAATAAATGAAGAGAACAAATTAACAATAAATCATTCTAAAATAAGAAACAACGTCAAAACAGACATGTCATATAATAAACTATCAACAACATCGAAAACAAATATGTCATAAATAAACTATAAAAAGACTATGTCCGCCTGGTCAACAAAAAAGCATTTGCTCCAACTTTGTTGTTCCTGAAGAGCGCCCAGCGCGCCAGCGTTCCCCTGCTCGCCCTTCTGCAGTGTTAGCGCACAGGTGCTCTCCTGTTCGTCAGCGTTCTTCTGACCGTCAGCGCTCTCCTGTTTGTCAGCACTCTTCTGAGGACTATCGCCCTTCTGCTCGCCAGCGCTCCCCTGTGGTCTCCGAATATCCTGCAGTTCCTGTTGTGCGCCCTGCGCGCCGTCAGTCTCCTGAGCGCTCTCGCGATCCTCAGCTTGTTCCTGCACAACATCGCTCGCGTTCTCCAGCGCGTGTTTCTAAAACACATGTTCGCCCACGCGCCTACGCACTTCTTGTTCCTGTTCGTGAACGCGCTGCGCCGACTGTTCCTTCATAGGATTCCACGCGTCGCCCTCTTGCTCGCCAACAATCACCTGCTCATCAGCGTTCTCATACGCGTCAGCGATCACCTGAACATCGGCGATCTCCGGACCGCCCGCGTGACCTATCGCCTGCGCGCATGTGTTCTCCAACGTGCCGTCGCCCAGAGGATCTGGAAGGACATGGGTCGCCCTTTGCTAGCTCGTCCTCGCGCGGTCGTTCCCCTGCGCGACCTTCGCGACCTTCGCGCTATCGCTCGCCAACGCGTCACCATGCGCCAACGCGCCATCGCTCGCCATCGCTCGCCAACGCGCCATCGCTCGCCAACGCGCCATCGCTCGCCAACGCGCCATCGCTCGCCTGCGCGCCAGCGTTCGCCAGCGCACCACCGATCGCCTGCTCGCAATCACTCTCCCACGCGCTACAGGTCTCCTCACCAACGTCGCCAGCGATCTTCGGAACGTTCTCGCTCGCCCACGCGGCAACGCGTTCCCTCGCCGACGCGCCAACGCATTCGTTCACCGGCTTGCCCACGTGCTCGTTCGACTGTACGCCCTCGCGCCCACTCTCCTGTGCGCCCGTGCGACCGCTCGCCCTCTCGCCCGCTCGCCCGCTCGCCCGCGCCGAATTTCACAGCCAGTGACAGCAGCAGGAACGCGTGTCACCAGACCGCGCTCAGGATCGCCTCCACCAAACCGCAGGACCATTGTGCAGGACAGGGAAGACACTTCAGAGAGGTCAGTGCGTCTTTCTTCCCCTTTTCCTTTTCAGGCAGGTCCAGTGGTGTCCACTCCGAAGGATCGCCCGATCCCTTTCCCTCCAGCGAGGATTTCGGACTCTGTGTTCGTGGAGCAACAGACTTGGTTTGGTCCTCTGATGCGGGCGTTAGTGAGTGTTATGAAGCCAGCACTCGCCGATCAGGGGAACAAACCAACGGCTGCCTCACCTCCGCTGAAGAGAAAGAGAGGAGTGGACTTCGTGGTGACTTCCCCCAGGGAGAAGTTGGTTCCTAAGAGGTCTGTCGGGAAGGCCCTATCCCCTTCCCAGGCGTTTTCTCCTTCTCCCGTGGACGAGGCTTTTCCGTCCTTGGGTGAGTCCAGTGAGGCGATAGTCTCCCCCTCGGCACCAAGGGGGGAGCCTTCTCTTCATGGAGGAGAATCATCTCGCGCGGAAGGGGCTCTCCGAACCTCTTCGTTGGGATCCTGTATCCCTCCCAGGAGGGAACCCAAGGACTTCAAGACCATCCCGAAATCGTCTTCAAGGATTCGCCAGAAACCCGCTGCTCCCCGGGGGAATGTCCACGCTTCACCCCAGGAAGAGATTCCGGGGACGGGAGACTTAGCTGCCAGCCCGCAAGGAGGAGACCAGCAGCAATCTGAACATGCCTTCTTGCAGGTCCTGAGCCTGATGAGGCAACTCAACGGGTTCATGGACCCCGTGATCGCCCCCCGAGAAGGCAAGGACACGGTCCTGGACCAAGTGTTCGATGTTCAGAAGGCCCCTAAGACCAGTGCGGCTCTGTCCTGGTCTCGGGGATTGAAGAGTGCCAGAGCCAGGGCCAATGCCCAGCTCGCGATCCTTGCCTCCTCCAGTTGTTCCTCTGCCGGGAAAAAACTCATCCCACCTCCTCGTCTCCAGCAGAGGAGGTATTTTGAGATCTTGGGTGAGTCTAGTCTCGCTCTTCCTCTCCATCACTCCGTAGAAGAGCTGGCTAAGGGAGTTCCCTTCGAGAAGCTCTCTGCCCGGCAGGTGTCGTTCTCGGCGTCGGAGATCCTGAGCCATGAGAAAGTCGCGAAGTGCGCCATGCAGGCCACTTCGTGGCTGGATATATGGCTAGGAACTCTGGGCATCCTATTGCGCTCCGAGGACTTGTCTAAGGAGACCAATAGGAAGGCCCTGGAGACATTCTTACTCTCGGGCACCCACTCCATCGAGTTCCTGGCGCACCAGGTCACCACCCTGTGGGCCAACTCGTTGTTGAAGCGGCGCGATGCGGTGAGCGAGAGGTTCCATCCGAAGGTCCCCGCCGTGGATGTCTGTAGGCTCAGACATGCTTCCCTCCTTGGGGAGAATCTGTTGGAGCCACAGGATATGGAGCGAACGGCTGAGAGGTGGAGGAAATCTAGCACGGACTTCCTCCTCCATAGGGCCCTTACAGCTCGGCCCTATAAGCCTCCAGCTCCGCAGCAACAGCAGCAGCAGCCTCGTAAGGCACTGAAGCAGGCACCGGCAGCTAAGAAAGTGGTGTCTAAGCCCCAGCCCTTTCCAGCCAAAGTCAAGAGGGGCGGTAAGTCCTCCAGGGGAGGCAAGACTCCTAGAGGGAGCGGCCGCGGCCGCAAACCCTAGGAGTGGCAGTCCCCCTGCGTGTCCACCTGTGGGGGGATGCCTTCAATGTTGCGTGCACAGGTGGCAGCAACACGGGGCCGATGCTTGGACAGTTTCAGTGATCGGCCAAGGCTATCGCATCCCGTTCATAACATCTCAACCTCCCCTGACATCGATTCCAGTGTCGTTGAGCTCCTATGCCACGGGATCGGCAAAGGGGCTGGCCCTTCGGGCGGAAGTCGAGACCATGCTCAAGAAGGGTGCTCTCCAGGAGGTCGTCGACGGCTCCCCAGGCTGCTTCAGTCGACTCTTTCTTGTAAAGAAGGCGTCTGGAGGCTGGAGACCTGTCATCGACCTCTCAGCTCTGAACGGGTTTGTCAAGCAAACTCGGTTCAGCATGGAGACAGCGGACACGGTCAGACTTGCGGTGAGACCTCTAGACTTCATGTGCACACTGGATCTAAAGGACGCGTACTTCCAGATCCCAATCCATCCGTCTTCCAGGAAGTACTTGAGATTCTGCCTAGACGACAAGATCTACCAGTTCAAGGTGCTGTGTTTCGGTCTCTCCGCAGCTCCTCAGGTGTTCACCAGAGTGTTCACCCTGATTTCATCTTGGGCGCACAGAAACGGCATTCGTCTCCTTCGCTATCTGGACGACTGGCTGATCATAGCAAACTCGGAGTCGACCCTTCTTCGGCACCGAGACAGGCTTTTAGGTCTTTGCCAGGATCTGGGGATCGTGGTAATCCTCGAGAAGTCCTCTCTGCAGCCGTCCCAACGACTGGTTTATCTAGGCATGCTGATAGACACCAATCTCCACAAAGCCTTTCCATCAGACGACAGGATAGCAAGGCTGAGGAGGGTGGCGGAACCCTTCCTCAGGCGAGAAGAGCTTCCCGCCCAATCGTGGTTGTGTCTCTTAGGTCACCTGTCCTCCCTAGCTCGTCTGGTTCCAACCAGCCGCCTCAGGATGAGATCCCTTCAGTGGCGGCTCAAGTCCCGGTGGAATCAAGGATCTGATTCCCCGGACGTTCGGGTCCCGATAGGATCTTTAGAACGGACGGACTTGCGGTGGTGGCTGGTCGACGAGAACCTGCGGAAGGGAGTGAGTCTTCTCGTCCTCCCCCGGAATTGACACTGTTTTCGGACGCGTCAAAAGAAGGGTGGGGAGCGCACGTTCTGAACCAGAGGACCTCAGGCCTTTGGTCAGAATCAGAAAAGTGCCTGCACATCAACCTGCTAGAATTGAAGGCCGTCTTTCTGGCTCTTCAACAGTTCCAACGGACCCTGGCGGGTCATTCCGTGGTGGTGATGAGCGACAACACCACGGTAGTGGCTTATATCAACAAGCAGGGAGGCACTTTTTCACAGCAGCTATCCCATCTTGCAGTAGAGATCATGAGGTGGACCGAAGTCCACTCGATAACACTATCAGCTCGCTTCATTCCTGGCAAGAAGAATGTGCTCGCCGACAGTCTGAGCAGGGCCTCGCAGATATTGAGTACCGAGTGGTCTTTGGATCCTCAGATAGCCAACAAAGTCTTGACTTTGTGGGGTTCCCCGACCGTGGACCTGTTCGCGACAGCGTTGAATTTCAAGCTGCCTCTATACTGCTCCCCAGTCCCGGACCCCAAGGCTCTCTGGCAAGATGCTTTCCAGCAACGGTGGGACAACATCGACGTGTACGCCTTCCCACCGTTCTGTCTGATGAGAAGGGTGCTCAACAGGACCAGACTATCGGTCAACTGTTCGATGACTCTGGTAGCTCCGCTATGGCATCACGCGGAATGGTTCCCGGACCTTCTGCAGCTCCTGACAGAGCTTCCGAGGGAACTTCCTCCACGACACGAGCTTTTCAGACAACCCCACTCCAACGTCCCTCACAAGGCCGTGGTCTCGCTTTGGCTTCACGCCTGGAGACTATCCAGCGTCTCCACGGAAAGAGGCTTTTCGCAACAGGTTGCGGAAAGAATGTCTCGGCATCTGCGAAGGTCCTCTGAGGGAGTCTACCAGGCGAAGTGGAGAGTCTTTTGTGGTTGGTGTCTTGGGAGGGGTATCTCTCCACTCGATGCCACTATTCCAGCAATAGTGGGCTTTCTCGTTTATCTGCGGGAGGAAATGCGCCTTTCTGTCTCGGCAGTGAAAGGCTATCGCTAAGCCTTAAGCTTGGCCTTCAGGGTGAAAAGCGTGGACATTTCTTCCTCGCTAGAACTCTCTCTACTCATACGTAGCTATGAGCTTACCTGCCCCCAGTCGGAAGTGAGACCTCCTCCTTGGAACGTGGTTCGGGTCCTCAGGGCTCTTAAGAGACCTCCCTTCGAACCATTACGCCAGGCCTCCGATCGCCACCTGTCTTGGTAGACGGCTTTCCTGCTCGCTTTGGCTTCGGCCAAGCGGGTTAGTGAACTTCATGGTCTCTCGTACGACATCGCCCATTCAAGGGGATGGAGGGAGGTAACGTTCAGGTTCGTCCCTGAGTTTGTTGCCAAGACTCAGAATCCTGAAGTGCCGGATCCTCGGTTCGACTCCTTTAGGATCGCGAGTCTCCGCTCTGTAACAAACGACCCAGACCAGCTGCTACTATGTCCAGTGAGGTGTCTGAGGTACTACTTGAAGAGAATGGCTGCAGTCCGTCCTCAAGTGCGAGCTTTGTTTGTGAGCACAGGCAGGACAAAGAGGAGGGTCACCAGGAACACCATCTCAGCTTGGATTCGAAGGGTTATCCACCACGCCTTGAATCCAGACCCTCCTCCGTCACGTCGCCCTAGGGCACACGATGTCAGGGGTGTTGCTACGTCCCTGGCCTTCAAGAGAAACTTCTCTGTGACGCAGGTGCTTCAAGCTGGGGTCTGGAAGCGTCGGACGACCTTCACAGCCCACTACCTGCAGGACGTGACCCACAGGAGCCTCGATACGTTTTCTATCGGCCCTGTGGTGGCTGCACAACAGCTGGTCTAACCTCAGGCTCCTTTATGGACAAGTAGCAGTAGGTTGAGGGCGTTGTTACCCGGTTTTAGTCTGCATGAGTGAAAGAGTATGTCTGACCCGTACTACTTTCTTCATTCTCCCATCTCTTGGGGAAGCAGCATCTTGGTCCTCGCATAGCTGACCTCGAACCACTGCAGGTAACCCATGCTTCCTTGTGCTCCTAGTATTAAGCTTAATACTGTTGCGTCCCCCATACCCTGACGAGGTGGTATTGGGAACGTCTTATCCTAGATTCCTATCAAAAGGTCCCAAGGTCAACTTCATAGGATGAGTCACACTTTCCTCCACACAACTTATGTAGGCCACTCATTCCTAGTGAAGCAAGGAACTTGTGAGGTGCAGGGGCTCCTTCTCTCAAGTGCTACTCACTGAGGGATGGAGCCCCCGGGCAAAGCCGAAGTCAGTAAGGCTGGGGACTTTCCACCCTTCCTAAGGGGTAAGTCACCCAATGTAAATAGTGTGGTTTGTATTTCGGTTACGGAACAAATGACAAATTCGGAGATAATTTGTATTTTTCCTAACCATACAAACCTTAGCTATTGACACATATTTGCCCGTCAACCCTGGCCCCCAAGTCAAGTCCTACCTCTAAGTGAAGTGAAGCAAATCACCGGTGTGTGGGGGGGGAGGGGTAGCAAGCTATCCCTTCCCCTACCCCCGCTAACTACGCGGGGGTAATAAACCCTCGTTGAAAACTATTGGCTCGTCATTTCAGCTACGCTAAAAGGTAAACCCAATGTAAATAGCTAAGGTTTGTATGGTTAGGAAAAATACAAATTATCTCCGAATATGTCATTTTTTACTTTTCCCTGGTCCTTAGGCGGTTATGCTCTTGGGGCTGAGCGGCCGCCCTTGTGACTTGCTCAAGGGGCTGAGCAGTTGCAAGGCTAGACCATGGTACTAGCGACTATGCTCTCGAGGCTGAGCGGTCGCTTCTGTAGCTACGGTCAAGGGGCTGAGCAGCTGCAGGATCAGTCTGGCCCTCTCTCGTTCACGAGGATGGCCGCACTAAGGGCTCCTCCTCGGAGGATTGCTTCTTTTGTCTCTTCTACGAAGTGTCCCCTCCCGTTCGCGTGAGAGGACACTCACAGAGACTCCTCTTCGGAGGATTGTTCCTGTTTACGTCTGCTGGTCTCACGGCCTTTCGGGGCTCCATCACCAGTCTCTTCTACAAAGTGCTCACCTCTCTCTTTCTCGAGAGAGGCCACTCATAGAGACTCCTCTTCGGAGGATTGTTCCTGTTGTCAACAGCTTGCTGTTCAGTTACTAGCACTTCGGTGTTTAGTGACAGGGAAACTTCGGTTTTTCTTTTTCCCTGACCTTTCGGGGTCTCGGAGTTTTAGTCACGCAGTTCCCTCGGGTTCTCGTAACTTTAGTCACTTCTACACTTCGGTGATTAGTGACGGAGAAACTTCGGTTACTCATTGCGTTGACCCTTCGGGGTCATCCAACTAATCCCCTTGGGGCCTCGCCCTCAGGCTACGTTTGACCCTTGGTCTCTCATCCCTCAGTGTACCTGTTGCCTGCTGTATCCGTTCCTGATTGCAGACGCGCCTTGGGCGCCCACGCCCCCGTTATCTAACGGGCTCCTCCCTTCGGGGCAGGAGAGACTTTCTCACACCTTGAGTAAGTCCCTTAAGTGCCAGGTATCACCTGCACGCTAACGTTCCCTTACGCGCTAGCGCTCGACTGCTGTTCCTGCTGTTCCTGAGACTGCCTTCTGAGACACCCTGTTCCAGTATTCAGTTAGGCTGCTACCAACGTTCCCTGCGCATTTGCGCACATCGTTGGGGTTCCTGAGATAGCGCACTGGCGCTCACCAGCGGTTCAGCCTTCGCTGTCTCTAAGTCTCTTCTACGAAGGACATCTCTCCCGTTCGCGGGAAAGGTACCTCACAGAGACCACTCCTCGGAGTATTTAGCAGTCCCTCAGTTGATCGTCGGCACTGAAGTAGACCTCCTGGTACTCTTCAGGGGATGCCCTCCCTTTTAGGGACACATCCCAGTTCCTGATCTACGAGTTAGCCGATCCTTCAACCATTTCCGACGATCTTTTGTTGCACAGGGGCCTACGATCTTCACTCGCGCATAAACGCTGAAGACTGCCCGCGTACGGGATTATTTCCCGCGCGCGATCTCGCGATCGTCGAGGATCGTTAACCGACGATCTTCTGATATGCGCTAACGCGTAAGCGTTGATGATCACCCGCGTGCGGGATAGTTTCCCGCGCACGATCTCGCGATCGTCGGGGATCGTTAGCCGACGATCTTTTGTTACGCGCTAACGCGTAAATGCTGTAGATCGCCCGCGCACGGAATGGTTTCCCCCGCGCGATCTTCAAGGCCCTTCCGCTCGCGGTTTTTCCGCGCGCGATCGTCAAAGATCGTTAACCCGGCAACGGTCGTTAGCCGACGATCTATGGATCCAGCGCTAGGCACGCAAGCGCTGACGATCTTCTTAGTGCGCGTAAGCGCCGAGGATCGGTCTGTGCGCGGGATAGTTTCCCGTGCGCGATCATCGATGGCCGTTAGCTGGCAATCTTCGGATCCGGCGCTAAGCCAGCAAGCGCCGACAATCTTCTTAGTACGCACAAGCTCCGGTGATCGTTCTGTGCACGGGATGGTTTCCCGCGCACGGCAACGAGGCCATCCGCACGCGATCGTCGACGGCCGTTAGCTGCCGATCTTCGGATTCGGCACTAGGCACGCGAGCGCCGATGATCTTCACAGTACGCGTAAGCGCCGAAGATCGTTCCGTTCGCGGGATGGTTTCCCGCGCGTGACCATTGAGGCTCACGCAATCATCGCACGGATCGTCCGCGCCTGGTTTCCCGCTCGCGATCGTCGTAGATCGTCCGCGCGCGGGCACCGATGTTTTCCCGCTCTTGATCGCCGACTATCTTCTCTCGCGCGCGAGGGCCGACAATCTTCGCTCACGCGTGAGTGTCGAAGATCGTCCGTGCTCGCGCGAATCGCCGACGATCGTCTTACATAGTTGGAGATCATACGCACGCGGGCACCATTGTTTCCTGCTCACTGTCTCCTACGGCCTTCTCTCACGCTGGCGCTGACGATCTTCATACTCGCGTAAGCGCTGAAGATCGTCAGCGTTATTCTTCCGCGCGTGGGATGGTTTCCCACACGCAATCGCCGACGGCGCTAGCACCGGCGATCCTTTTTGCCGAGATCGTTCGTGCGTGGGATGGTTTCCCTCGCTATCGCCCACGATCTTTCACGTGCATGCGCCAGCGATCTTCATACGCGCGGAAGCGTGGTGATCGTTCACGCGGACGCCGATACGCCCACGCTCACGCGGGTACGCGGGCATGCGGGCGCGGTTATACTGCTATGCATGCTTTATTCACGCGCTACCCAGATCTGTGCTTTTCGCGCGATCGGCGCACCGTTTTCCGACGCGACCGAGCCCTGTTTACATCAGGGCTTATGGCGGTCAGGCCATCTCCGCGTTTCCCTCCCCCGCAGCGCAGAGCAGCGCCCTTCCCGGAGGTGGGGAGGTTTCCGGACAGGTCAAAGGTCTCTTCTCCCTTCATTGCAGATTCTCTACGGGCGAACCCTCATGTGTCATCTCCCCCAGAGGATCGAACGATCCTCTTCCCTCCAGAGGTACTCCCTGTCAGCGCGAGGGTTGGTCGGCATCCCTGGTGGGATGCCGTCGTCAGAGCGCTGAAGCAGGCGATGAGCCTGTGCCTTCTGACTGGGGCCTCTAATCAGTAGCAGCTTCCTCTCCCCCTGAAGGGGGTGAGAGGAATCCCTGGCATGGTATCTCCCCCAAGGACTATCCTGTCCCTTAGCGAGTCCTTACGCAGGCGATGAGCCCTCCTCAGACTTCATCTCCCCTCCCCTGCGGATGAGCATTACCCATCCCCAGGAGGGTCGGAAGACCCGGTCCTCTCCCCCTTCACTCCATAGGGAGAATCCCCGCCTCTTCCTGAGGGTCCTATCGTGCGGAGGGGGCAAAGCCTTACATCCTTCATCGCTGGGGTCCTGTCTCCCTCCTAGGAGGGATCCTAAGGCCCTGTCTTCTGGACCCTTGGGGCATATCTACGAGTCTCCCCAGGAAAAGCCTCCTGGGATGGGAGACCTCGCTGCCAGCCCATCAGGAGGAGGAGCTCCAGGGGTCGGAACTTGCGTCCTGGCAGGTTCTGGCCCTCAGGAGAAACCTCAAGGGGATCCCAGATTCAGAGATTCCTCTTCGGTAAGGGAAAGATATGGTCCTGGACCAAGTCTACTCACCCAAGGACTCCCTTACGCCAGTGTAGCTTGCCCTGGTCTCAGAGAATGGAGAGCGCCAGAGACTAGGCCGAGGACCAGCTCTCCGAGCTTGTCTCCTTCAACAGTCTCGGCTGGTATCGAACCCCTCCCTCCTCCCTGGGTAGGGATCGGTGAGGGGACGGGACCTCCAGGCAAAAGTCCAATCCATGTCGGAGATACAGTGATCCCTCGTTTATCGCGGAGATAGGTTCCAGACCCGACCGCGATAGGTGAAAATCCGCGAAGTAGTGACACCATATTTACGTATTTATTTAACATGTATATTCAGACTTTTAAAACCTTCCCTTGTACGTAGTACTGTTAACAAACTACCCTTTAATGTAGAGAACACTTAATGCATGTACTACAGTACCCTAAACTAGAACAGGCACAAATATTAAAGGCGATTTTATACTATGCGTTTCCTAAACACGCCAAAAAGCACGATAAAAAATGGCAACCAATGTTTTGTTTACGTTTATCTCTGATCATAATGAAGAAACAAACGCATTTAGTGTACACATCTGTGTATAGGTTAGTTTTTGCATTGATTATATTGATTATATAGTATGTTGATTTTGTTATTACCAATGTTTCACTTAATTTTTCTTAGGACTTCCAAATAAAATGTTTTTCTTTATGACGCCGCCGTTTACGCTCCATCTTCGATCGTAATAAACAAACGAAGGCATTTAACGCGCATGATGAAAGTGATAATGATATTACAGTAAAAGCTTTTAGAAAATATGTTATTACAAATATTATTTACGGTATCTATATAAAATCATACATACGTAGCAAAGCAGGAAAACAATTTACGAGAGAGAGAGAGAGAGAGAGAGAGAGAGAGAGAGAGTTGTTTTACATACGTAAATGTAAATTTTAAACAAAAAAATAGCCCCATTTCATATAAAATAGGTTATTACAAATATTTAACTTTATCATATTACAGTAGTCTGTATAATACTGTAAAGTTCAGTACAGTATGTTGTTGTTAGTCGTGGTGATGAAATTCTCACGAAACAAAAACACGGCATTCGATTACAACAGCTGATTCATTCTCTCTCTCTCTCTCTCTCTCTCTCTCTCTCTCTCTCTCTCTCTCTCTCTCTCTCTCTCTCTCTCTCTCTCTCTCTCTCTCTCTCTTCGTGTTATACAATACTTACATATAGATGAAGAAACTAAAATTAGTTTTCTTAGTGTCAATTAAATGCGAAACGAAAAAATTATGCCGAGTTTACATCCATTTCAATCGTTGCTAAAAATACGGCATCCGATTTCATCAGCAAACCACTATTTTTGGGGAAATATCATTTTATTCTAGAAAATTGCTACTCTTTAAATAGTTAATTGCACATTAAGAAAGCGTGTACTTTTGTTTTTAAATTTTGGGTGTGGTTTAAAAATCGAGTATTGTTGACTTCTTTTTGTTTTACTTTTGGCTGTGATCAGATCAGCTGACGTCTAGCTGCCGCTCTTGAGAGCGTAGGAATACACTAACAAAGTATTGTTTATACCATTTCTTAACTTATTCAAACCGTCTATACAGTTGATATTACATAAGCACCAATGTGTTATAACCTATCAAATTTTTTTGTTTATTACATTTAAAACAACACACACACACTCTCTCTCTCTCTCTCTCTCTCTCTCTCTCTCTCTCTCTCTCTCTCTCTCTGTGGGCTACTTTTCACTACCTCCCATTCCTTACCTCTCTCTATCTCTCTAACAAATGATATCCTTGTTGCTCCTCAAAGTTTCATTTATATTGAAAATCAATCATGATTCAATTTTCCTTACTTTCTCCAATCTCGCACCATCGGTCACATCGCGGTATTTTCGAAATTTCCAGAAAATCCGCGATATATGTATATACATGCGTAATGAAAAAAATCCGCGAAGTGGTGAATCCGCAATAGTCGAACTGCGAAGTAGCGAGGGATCACTGTACGCTCCCTCCAAGAGATGGGCAACGGGTTCCGAGGCCTCCTCAATCATCTCTTTCCCTTCTCGACTCTGTACAGGGTTGTCAAACGGTCTCCATTCAGCATAGCGACAGCAGACGCGGTCAGCTTTGCAGTGAGACCACAAGACTTCATATGTACACTGGTCCGGTAGGACTCGTACTTCCGGTCCCGGTTCACCCATCTTCAAGGAAGTACTTTGGAGTTTGCCTGGAAGGCGGATATACCAGTTCAAGGGCTGTGCTTCGGCCTCTCCTCAGCACCTCAACAGTTCTCCGATACTTCCTCTCGGATCTCTTCACGGGCTCTCAGGATCGGCATCCGGCCACTCCGTTTCCTGGGTGACTGGCTGATCCTGGCAGACTCGAAGGCATCCCTTCTTCGTCATCGGGACAAACTCCTCGAACTTTACCAAGTTCTAAAGATCATGGTGGTCCTCGAGGAGTCCTCCCCGCAGCCCTCTCAGAGTCTGGTATACCGAGCCTGGTCTTAGGCTCCTATCTCCCGAAGCCTTCCCTTCAGACAGGGTACCAAGGCTTAGGAAGGTCGCGAGACCTTTCCTCACACGAGAAGACCCTCCAACCAAGGTTGTTACGTCTCTCCACCCTGGCCCGTCTGGTTTCCTCAGTCGCCTCAGGATGAGTTCTCTCCAGTGGCGACTCGGGGCGCTGGGGAGTCGGGGCACATCTCCCCAGACGCCGAGACCCCTAGGGGACAACCGGTATAGAAGGACCCATAGGGGTGGGAAGCAGACGAGGGCCTACAATAGGGAGTGGTCCTTCTCGTCCTTCCCCCAAACTTGATGCTGTCTTCGGACGCGTCAAAGGAAGGGGGGTGGGGGCACGTTCTGATCCACGGGTCCCCAGGCCGGTGGTCAGAACCAGGAAGAACCTTCTCTAGATCTACTAGAGATGGAAACCATGTTTCTGGCCCTTCAGTAGCTCCACCTAGCCTGGCGGACTACTCTGTGGTTATGAGGATCAACAACACCACAGTGATGGTTTTCTGGCCCAGACAAGGAGGTACTTTTCAGTACAACCATCCCATCCTGCGGTAGAGATACCGGGATGGTCCGAGTCCCCCTCGGTCTCCTTAGCAGCTCGCTTGATTCCAGGCAAAGGAATGGGCTCGCCGACAGTCTGAGCAGTGTGTCACGGACACCACATTCCGAGTGGTCTTTGGATCCTCAAGTAGCCTACAAGTCCTGTCTCGGTGGGGCTCCCTCTGTGGACCGGTTCGCTACAGCACTGAGCTGCAAGCTCCCGCTGTAATGCTCCCCGGTCACGGATCCCAAGACCCTCTGGTAGGATGCCTTCCAGCAATGGTGGGACACCATCGATGTGTCGCCTCCGTAGCTTGCTCCAACTTCCCGCCGGGAGTCTATCCAGCATCTCCTCAAAGAGAGAGGATTTTCGCACAAGTGGCGAAAAGGAGGCCTTGGACACCTGCGCAAGTCTTCCGCAGTAGTCTCCCAGGCGAAAGAGCGAGTTTCTGTGGCCGGTGTCGGGGAGAGGGCATCCCTCCACACGATGCCGCTTCCAGCGATAGCGGAGCTCCTAGTGGGATTGTGGGATAAATGTGCCTTTCAGTTTCGACTGTGAAAGGCTATCCCTCAGCCTTGAGTCTTGCCTCCAGGCTCTAGGGACAAACATTTCTCCCCCGCTGGAACTCTTCCTTCGCATGGGTAGCCTTGTCCTCTCCTGCCTTCAGTCGAAGGTGAGACCTCCCTTTGGGACGTGGTTCTAGTCCTCGAGTCTCTAAGAGACCCCCTGACGAACCACTACGTAAGTCCCCAGATCACCCCTTTTCTGGGTAGACAGTGTTTCTGCTAGCCTATCTTCAGCCAAGCGAGTCACATGGTCTCTCTTACGACTTCGCCCATTCAGGGGGTTAGGGGGAGGCAACATTCAGGTTCGTCCCTGAAGTTTGTTGCCGAGACTCAGAATCCGAGAGTGCCGGACCCGCTGTTCGACACCTTCCAGGGTTCGAGTCTCCATCCTGTAGCAGATGGCTCAGACCATCTCCTACCTTGCCGGTAGGGAGTCTGAGCTGACGTCTTCAAAGAACAGCTGCCGTTCGTCTCCAGGCTCGTCTCGTTCGTGGATCCTGGGTAACGATGAGAAGGGTCTCCAGGTGTACCATCTCGGCCCGGATTCGCAGGGTGCTACACCCTGCCTTAAATCCTGACCCTTCTCCGTCGCATCGCCCTAGAGCCCATGATGTCGGGCTTAGATACGTCCCTGCCCTTCATGGAGCATCATTCAGTGACGCAGGTCCTACAAGCGGGGATGTTGAAGCATCAGTCCTTCTTCTCAGCTCCTTACCTGCAAGACATGACCCACAGGAGGCTCGATACGTTTCTATCGGCTCTGTGGTGGCTTCACAACAGCTGGTCTAAACCTCAGGCTCCTTGATGGACAAGTAGCAGAAGGTTGAGGGCATTGTTACCTGGTGTTAGTCTGTATGAATGAAAAGATCTGTCTGGCCCTTATTATTTTCTTCATCCTCTCCTCCCACGGAGAAAGCAGCATCCTGGGTTCTCTGCACAGCTGACCTCAAACCACTGCAGGTAGACCATGCTTCCTTGTGTTCCTAGTATTAGGTGTAATACTGTCATGTCCCCATACCCGGACGAGGTGATATTGGGAGAGTCCTAGCCTGGATTTCCTTCTGAGGGACTCCAGGGCAACTGCCTGGGACAAGTCACTTTTCACCTTCGCACACACCTTACGTAGGCCGCGGCAGTTTCACAACCGCCAGCGAGGAGCAGGGATTCCCTATTGTCCGAGTACTTGATCGCTCGAATATGGAATCCCCGGGCAAGCCAAAGCCAGTATGGCCGGGACTTACCACCCTTCCTAAGGGTTAAGTCACCTAATGTAAATAGCGTGGTTTGTATTTCAGTTACGGAACAAATGACAAATTTGTAGATAATTTGTATTTTTCCTAACTATACAAACCTTAGCTATTTACAGTTATGTGCCCGCCAGCCCTGTCCCCCAATATAAGTCCTACCTCTAAGTAAAGTGGAGTATTCTCCGGTGTGTGTGAGGGGGAGGGGTAGCTAGCTACCCCTCCCTACTCCCCGCTAACTAGCGGCGGGGTAGGAAACCCACGTTAAAACTTTTATGGCTTGTTGTTCAGCTACTCCGAAGTAATTACCCCATGTAAATAGCTAAGGTTTGTATAGTTAGGAAAAATACAAATTATCTACGAATTTGTCATTTTGGGCTCGGGGCATGTCTTCCAGATGGAAGCATACCAGAGAATTAACTTGAAATTATTATAGCTGTGGGTTTGTGTATGTGCCTTCTACCTTGAATGGATTTCCTTATCTGGTCTACTAGACCTGTATGTGAAATTCCTGGTAACTGACATTTCCACTAAGCCTGGAGCTGGTTTAGTGCTTCTTGCCCCCTTCAGGGAAAGTGTCGACATCGACAATAAGGATTCAATGTTTGTATTTCCGTAGGAACAGAAGGGAAAACTTTAGAGCTTACCTTTTACTTATGGAAATCTGTATCCTGATTTCAAGTTCTAGGCCCTTATAGGGATTAAATAAAACTCTAGCATGTTTTATTTGTCTGTAACTAAGGTAGCAGTAAGAAGACGCAAATATGTTTTAGTATTTTTATTTTGCAACTAAATTATCAAATGTAGTTACAATAGAGTATGAATCTGATCCAGCACTAAAACACATCAGGGTCCATATTTTCTCCTGTAGAAAAAATATATAATTTCATTATCGGAATAATGCCACTCAATGGAGATGTGAAACCAAATCTGTCTGACATGTTCAGATATTTGGAAATGCATAAACTCTATGACGCACCTATATGGAACAGTATGTTAATCATCGTTGTGATTTGCACTAGAATGTAAGTGTACCCATGCACCCGATGCACTGTTAAGTCCCAAAACAGTCCACTGTTTATCGCAGCACTAGACGACGTGTTTAATGACACTACCCGCCGCCACCACAAAATGTTTTATTTCATGTACTTGCTTCGCGTAGTGTTTGTAGAAGACCCTGGATGATCTCCACCCAGTGTATGAGCGGAATCTTTCAAAGTCCATTTCTTGAAAGAAGTTCAACGAAGAAGCAACTTTCCTCGGATCCTGACCTGCGGGTGTACTGTCAGGATCCGCTTTGCGAATAAAGTAGGTGAGCTTCGCTCTCAGTTGTCTTAGGGATAGGTTTGATCCTGAAGTTTTGCCTCTGAAGAGCTGTCCTCCCTTGAAGTCTGAAGTTCTTCGAAGATAGACCTTAAGACACTCTACTGGGCACAGAGACGCATCTTCCTTCAGTGGGCAGATTCTCCAAGGACCCCACCTCTTAGTGGGTAGCTCATTCTTGGCAAGAAAGGCAGGATAAAAAAAAAGGTTCAGTTCTGAGGCTAGGAATTGAATATGGCCTTCGTTTCTGGATAATGCCACTATTTCACTAACTCTAGCCCCTGAGACTATTGCAAACAGAAAAATGACTTTCTGTGTTAGATCCTTTAGAGTACAATCCTCATTGTTTAGGTTCGAAGCATAGTGCAAGACTTTGTCCAAAGACAAAGACTTCGATGAAGTCAACTTTATCCTTCGAGACTCCAAACTTTTTGTTCTCCGTCAGGGCGAGAAAATCATGAGATGTAGGTTGTTGGTTCTCGAGGATGAAGCGGAGACAGTCGACTTGTGGACTAGTTGAGATAATACTGGATCCGGCAGAGGAAACAGCTTCTGTTTCAGCTCTAGAACTAGAGGGAACCAATTGCTTTTGGACCACTTGGGGGCCACAACTGCTGCTGTCCCTCTGAAGGATCTTAGCTTGTCAAGGACTCTTAGCAGGAGATTGGTTGGTGGAAACAGGCGATTCCACATGTTCCAGTCGGGGGACATGGCGTCCATCGCCTCTGCTTGAGGGTCCATATAAGGGGCTACGTAGCGAAGTAGTTTCTTGTTGTCGCTCGTTGCGAAGAGGTCGATCTGCAATTCCGGGACTTTTTGCGAGATGAAGGAGAATGAGTCTGCGTCTAGGGACCATTCTGTCTCTATGGGCTTTCGCCTGGATAGAGCGTACGCCATCACGTTGCGGAACCCTTGTAGGTGAACTGCTGATAGGTGCCATCCCTTCCTCCTTGCCAGGTAGAAGATGGCTAATATCACATGGTTGATGTGAGGCGATCTCGAGCCTTGTCTATTTAGACATTTTACTATCACTTCGTTGTCCAGGACCAATCTGATGTGGATTGCTCTGCGAGGGGATAGTTTCTTCAACGTCAGGAAAACTGCCATAGCTTCCAAAATTTTGATATAAAAGGTTTTGAACTGGTGCGACCAATTCCCTTGCACTTTTCTCTCGTGAGAATGGCCTCCTCATCCTTCCACTGAGGGTTGAGGTGGTTGCAGGGGAATTGTCCGTGCTAGGCTCTTGGCTGTTGACCACGGCCTTAACTGCGTGCGCAACAGGGTCGGGGTCAACCTTAGTTGATCTCTTGGAACGTTTGATGCGTATCTTCTCCAGACTCCTGACGCATCTTTTAGATGTGCATTTAGCACTGGGTCTGTCACTGCTGCAAACTAGAGGGAGCCCAATACTCTTTCCTGTTGGCGTCTTGAAATCCTCTTGTGACGGATTAGTCTCCTGGCAGATCCCGCTATCTCTCTCCTCTTCTTGGATGGAATGGAGAGGTGGTGTGACTTTTAAGTCCCATTGGATTCCTAGCCAATGGAACTGCTGAGCTGGAGAAAGTCAAGACTTCTTGCTATTAAACTTGACGCCCAGGTGTTCCAAGAACTGGATCACCTTATTGGCTGCCTGCAGGCAAGTAGTCTTGGATGCCACTCATACCAGCCAATCATCTAGATATGCTATCACTTGAAATCCTTCGGAGCGTAGCTGCTGGACGATTGTGTCTGCTAGCTTCGTGAATATCCTTGGGGCTGTGTTCAGTCCGAAGGGCATTGCTCTGAAGACAAACTTCTTCTTCTGTCGCTTGAATCCTTGGTAGGAGAAGAAAGGGTGACTCATTGGAGGATGTTAGTAAGCATCTGCTAGGTCTATTGAGACTGTGTATGCCCCTTTTGGTAGAAGGGTCCATATGTGTTGCAAAGTAAGCATCCGGAACTTCTTGTTCTCGATGAACTTGTTGAGTGGAGACAAGTCTAGAATTACTCTGAGTTTGTCTGAGTCTTTCTTGGGAACACAAAACAGCCTTCCCTGGAATTTGATGGACTTCGCTTTCCTTATTACCTTCTTGTTCAAGAGTTCTGAGGTATATTCTTCTAACAAGGGGGTGGAGTGTTAGAAGAATTCTGGGAAACGGGGTGGAGTTTTGTTCCATTTCCACCTGAGTCCATTCGTGATTAGGCTGTGGGCCCAGGGATCGAAGGTCCAGCGATCCCGAAAGTGATACAGTCTTCCCCCTACCTGGAGCCCCTCATTGTCTGGTGGATCCTGCAGATTTGTTTCTGCGACCACTTCCTCCTCAGCCCCAAGAGAAGTTACCTCTGGGAGAACTTCTCTTAGCGCCTTTTCCTTTCTGACTAGGGCGAAAGGAAGTCAACTGCCTCTCAAAGTTGGTGTTAAACACTGACGACTGGGCTACCAGTTGTTGAGGGACCATCTGAAAGGTGGTCTGAGGCATTGTGGTCATAGTCACGGCAGGAAGTTGTGCAGGTCTGCGTTGTCTCCTTGCCTTTTTATTCTTGGGCTGGGGACCTCCGTCCGAGGAAGATTTCCTCTTTGAGCTCATGCCCCACTTTTGGAGAAGGTTCCTGTTCTCTGAGGCTGCTCTGGCAATGATCTCCTGGACCAGTTCCTGTGGGAAAAGGTCTTTACCCCAGATGCTCGAGGTAATCAGCTTCCTTGGTTCGTGTCTTAAGGTCGCTGAGGCCAAAACGAACTCTCTGCATGCTCTCCTTGCTCTGAGGGAAGTATATAAGTCTTTCACAAGGGTTCCCATGTGAGACTTAGCCAGGAAGATGAACATTTCCGGGGGCGTAATGTAGACCTGCACTCATTTCCAGGCAGTTCTGATGAGAAAGGGAGGCCGCAAGTCTCTCCTGTTCCCTCCTTAGAAGATGGTGTGGCAACTTAGGAAGGTTCTCATTGAACTGCTGACCTGCTATCTCTGGATCCAACTTAGAGACGGAGAAGGTTAGGTGGACATCCTTCCAATTCTCCTCGCAGGTAGGCAGTGCTAGAGAGAATGGTTTTCATTCTTCTAGGGTTGGGCAGGGTTTGCCCTCGACGGCAAAGTCTAGTGCTTTCTCCAAAAAGGGGAAAGAGATGGAGGAAAGAGCAAGAAAGGGGGGATGTCTCTTGCTCAGTGCTGAGACTTTGGAGATGGTGTACGTGGCTCCTTTCAAGGTTTTCAGGAGGACGGCTTGTGCCTTGTCATGCTCGAAGACAATGACCTCTTTGGGTACCGTTTCTTCATGGGCTGTATGTTCATCCTGCAGTCTCACGTAACAGTCTGGGTAAGCTGAAAAGTTAGGCCAGAACTCAAGGTCTGCAATCAGTTTGGCCCCCAACTTCTCCGAGACGAATAGTTTCCCATTCATCATGGGCATATGCTCTGCATACCTCCAGGGGTTGGTTTCGGAGCAGTGAGGGAGATCCAACACTCTAAGGGGCTTCTTAGTGGAGCCCTTGGTAGGTCCAGGGTGGTCCGCCCTCTCCTGCAACAGTATCTGCTGCTGCCTGAGTGATTCTCTCATCGTCTCTTGTTCCTTTTGGAACAATTCCATCATCTGTTGAATCGAAGTGAGGATCTCTTCGTTCTTATCGGCATGTGCAACTGGTTGTGGAGTTGGGGTTGAAGAAGTTGACAGCATAGGATGGCATGCCGTCACGGCGAACTGAGGGTCTTCCGTTGCCGTTGAAACGGATCCTTCTTCTTCTGCTTGTGGATGTTCCACGTTTTCTTCAGGGCCTCCTTGCTGTAGGTCCTGCTCAGTGTTAGTGGACACTTCTGACATCCTTTCTTGGTGGATGTCCTTGCCTTCTAGTACCTTATTTATGTCCGCGTCGATCTTCAGTTGTATGAGGGGAGGCTGGACCTGTTTCTGGGGCACCACCGCGTTTGGTAGAGCCTTGGGGAACAGTAGGCACCTTAGGGTGACGTTGGGTAAGTACAGTCCCGGAGAGTTTTTCTGGAACCCTCTTACCCATTAGCGAAGGATGTCCCTCACTGTATCCCTAGTCTCTATGTTGACTGGGGGGGGGCTTCTCCGAAGCCGTTGGCCAGCAGGGTCGAGCAGGTTCGGCAACCCTTCGGGTCCCAATATTTGAGGACTCCCAACACGATGCAGCAGGGGGCAACAATAATGCACACTTCTCCATCGACTCCTCCTGTAAAGGAAAAAGGGCCCAATGAGTATTCATGTTTTTTATATCAGTGATATAAAAGCATACAGTTTTATTAACAATAGTAATCACTATTTTTTATAATAGCTTAGGATAGTAAGCCTGAAAAGAAGTAGAAAAGACACATATCTGTGTTTCATCTCCCAGGCCATTGCTGAGAACTCCATTAGTAATAATATTTAGTTTCCGTGATAGGGAGAATACAAGGTAGAAAAAACTCTAGGAACTAGAGTTAGAGTTAGTAAGTGTCTATACTAACATTATCCACCTGTAGTAAATATTAATACTGATTGGTGATTTTGGATTCCTAATGATCGAAAAAACCATCTGGGTGTTGAGGGAGTACTCAGCCTCAACATAATATCGTGGTCCCAACAATTGACTGCGATAGGAAACACAGAGTATGTTAGAAAACATGTGTACTACTGTATAGTTGTATACTGTAGTTTAGCCGGCGGCACTGCCGGTGTTAGGTTAGTACCTGGCGGTACTAACTGATAGAGGGAGAGAAAGCGTTAAGGAAGGAGAGTTTCCTACTATTATGATTGAACATAACAGTTGGAAGTGTAGGAGGACTATCAGGCCACTTACTGTCTCCTTGCCAGAATGAAAGTTCCAATGGAAGGGGGAATAGTCTGTTGGATTCTGGCTTCCACCCATCCACAAAAGACCTGTCGCCGGCTATGACGTCAGTGGCAATAAATGTGGATGGCAGGTCAAGGGAGGGCTGAGGACTTCCCAAAGTATGTTAGGTTTCCCACTGGCAGCCGTCAGGAGCCGTCTCAATCTTCCCCCCCCCCAATAATATTCACTTCCTTTGAAGGAAGGAAGTAAAGGGGAAGGTGGCAGAGACGGCTGAACTAACTGCTACCGGCAGGGTACCAGCCGGTAACGCAGTCACCCTGGCAAGCCGGGATGACTGTCAGAATACCGGTGAAGGAGTTTTGTGATGGCTATGATGTCACTAAAGGACAGAAGGGGAAGGGTAAAGGGTCTTATAGTTCATTGATATGAGAGGTGGCGGCAGGTATGCCGCCTACCTTAAACAGTGAACTGAGGAAGCATGGCTTCCTGTGCTGACGACATCGTCGCCGGCAAAGGAAGCATGGTTCCTTTGCTGACGACATCGTCTGGGGCAAGACAAGGGCACCCTGAGTTAGTCACTCTCTAAATCAAAGCTGGAGGCAGCAAGAACTTTGTTCTACTCAACGGCGATGAAGAAAGACAGTGGTTGCCGCCTGTAGCGGCGGCGGCACTCAGGGAGGGAGGAAGGGTTTAGCCTCTTCTCTCTGAGAGAGAATGAATGTCGTAACTTATCTATAGATTCTAGAGAATGTAAATTCTTATCCGAATCGAGAAAGAACGATAGGGTGAAGCTAAACGTGGCGAATTACTTTACTAACGTATATATGAGCGAGAGTAGCCTAGCTCTGGTAGGATCCCCGGCCAAGGTAGTTGGTACCACCGGGGTTCCCGCCGCATACGATAAGTAAAGTCACTTAATAGGAAGAGGAATAATATTCATATATGCAAAATCACCACTTGTATAATTTGCCTAAATAGCTAACATTATAGCTTAATACCGGGAACATTGTCGCCCTACTGACTAAATAAAGTGCAATTGTAATGGGCGACTGCAGTCGTAAAATGGCTGCCTCCGGTTCTCGGCAACGCTCACCCAAACACACTTGAATTATTGAAGTTTAACTGTGAAACGAGAGAATAAAATTATACACAGGAAAGCATTAGTACTCAACTTTCCAGAAGATGAAGATGCTGGAGATTGCATGATGATTATTCCAATAACTTGTAACAAAACACTGGGCTAACGTGGGAGCACAACTTGCTTAGATAGCTACAAGAAAAGGAATGGCGTCGTGGTAGAAGTAGGGATGGAGGTCCACCGGGTACCTAGAACAGCATCCCCTTCTTTTGCCATTCTTCCCCCTTACATCAAAGAGTTAAATCTGTTTGGGGTGAAGATTGCCATGTGTCGTATCTAGTATACGTCCCCTAATTTTATTGGATATCCTTTACTGGATACTCGCGTCAGGAGTGAGAATCCTGGAGACCTTCGGTTTAATTCTCTGGGAGTATCACTGTAGCAAATATCCCTTAGAAAACTACCTAAAGGAACCTCCCATCAGGACGACATGGCCCGAGCCTAAAAAAAGTAATCAGAATGAGAAAGAGAGTTGTAGAACAATGTATTCCTCTTGCTACTTTGATTAAAACATTTGATCACTGCAGATTACCAAATGTTATTAAAGCTGGTTGGCTATCTTTGAAGGTGAAACCATATATCCCTTCAGCATTGCGATGTTATCTTTGCCAAATGTATGGCCATCTAAGCCAGAAATGCAAGGAAAAACTTAATAATAAGCCAGCTTTTTGTGTCAACTGTGGAAAAAATAGTCTTGAAGTGTGCATAGAAAATCCAAATTGCATACATTGTGGGGAAGCACACCCAGCTACATCTAAAATCTGCATAAAGTTTATTTTTGTAAAAGAAATTCAGGCCATTTGGACCTTGGAAAGGGTTACTTAGAGAGGCTCGTAAAAGAGTTCTTGAAAAATAGATAAGACTGGGGCAACCTTTTTCAATGATTCTGAAGACAAACTTGCCAAAGCACATGGATGAAAATTATATCCCCACTTCTAAGATAAAGAAATATATGAAAGTAGTAAAAGAGGTTGAAAGTCCCATTGAAAATCTATATCCAGAAATTGTAGAAAAATCAAAACGGATACTTAAAGATCTGAAAGGTATTCAACAACCATCTACAGTGAGCCCTCGCTACTTCGCTGTTCGACCATCGCGGATTCACGACTTCGCGGTTCGACCATCGCGGATTCACGACTTCGCGGACTTTTTTCATTAAATACGGCATCCGATTTCATCAGCAAACCACTTTTTTGGGGGGAAACATTTTATTCTAGAAAAATGCTACTCTTTAAATAGTTAATTGCACATTAAGAATACGTGTACTTTTGTTTTTAAATTTCGGGTGTGTTCTAAGAATCGAGTATTGTTGACTTCTTTTTGTTTTACTTTTGGCTGTGATCAGATCAGCTGACGTCTAGCTGCCGGTCTCAAGCATATGCGCGTACGAAGTATTGTTTATACCATTTCTTAACTTATTTAAACCATCTTTACAGTTAATATTACAAATGTGTTATAACCTATTATATTTTTTTGTTTATTACATTTAAAACAACTCTCTCCCTCTCTCTCTCTCTCTCTCTCTCTCTCTCTCTCTCTCTCTCTCTCTCTCTCTCTCTCTCTATGAGCTACTTTTCACTACCTCTCATTCCTTATCTCTATCTCACTAACAAATGAAATCTTTGTTGCTTCACAAAGTTTCATTCATATTGAAAATCAATCATGATTCAATTTTCCTTACTTTCTCCAATCTCGCACTATGTCACATCGAACGTTATAGCGGTAACTTAATTGTTCGACAACTTTAAAAATCGGCCTAGTACTTGCTTCTTCTCTTACTTTTTTTTTTTTTTTTTTTTTTTTTTTTTGATGGTTTCATAATTGAGGCGGGTACAAGTTGACTTATAACTGAAGTTAGGAAAAGTATTTTGGATATGGAATGGAGAATCATCTTTAGTAACAGTTTAAAATTATCGTAAATTATCATTCGGTCATTAGCGGCAGTTTGTTATTGTTGATTAAACGCCAAAAAAAAAAAAGAAAAAAAAATTGTTTTCCTGCTTTGCTACGTATGTAGGATTTTATATAGATACGGTAAATAATATTTGTAATAACATATTTACTAAAAGCTTTTAATATCATTTTTGGGCTCAAGCCATGACGTCCTGATGGAAGATTCCTTCAGTAGCTTCCTAGGGTATATTTAACTACAGGGATATTCCCAGAGAATTAAACTAAAGGTTATCACAGAATTCTAACTTCTGGTGCGAGTACCCTAAGGGTTTCCCTCTAGGATATCGTATATCAACAGGGGACGCATGTACAGTATTAACACGCCACATAGCTATCTGCACCCCATATAGAGTTAACACTTCGATATGGAAAGGTGGAGAATAACTGGGGAGCCGTTCCACAGTTACACTCGTCCGTGGCTGCTTTTGGTACTCGAAACGTAAACAAACGGGCGCCATTGCTAAATGACGTCACATCCGTCCTCATCCTTCAGCCTGTAGCTCCTTGCTTTGGTCGGATTTTCCTTGAGTGCGTTTTTCATCTGCTTACATCGCCGTTATGTCGCTACCTTCAGCCTCGCCTTCTTCTGGAAAGTTGAATACCAGGTCCCAGTATTGTTTAAATAAGCTCTAGCCGTAAAGTAACTTCTACTTTTCGTAAAATATTGAGTTTTGTGGCAGAGATGTGCCGATCCCGGACGCGCCATTTTATGGCGTCGCTGTTCATATCGCATGCCTTATTTAGTTAGCCAGAACAGCCTTCTCCGGTCATTCAACTAATTAATATTATCAGTTATTTAGTCTTCATAGCTAGGAATTACTTATATCGTGTTTTAGCGCTCATCAGACTCGGTCGCTGTTCGACCCCATACTAGATCGCTAGCTTAGCCCCTAGGCTGGATAGCCTAGTGCTTGTTTTCATGCATGATATATACCAGTGTTCCTAGGTTAAGTTATGAAGATTGTGGCATTATTAAACATACTATTAACTGTGATGTAAGTGTTTTCGCCTTCGGGGACCATATAGGGGACCGGGTTGATTGCGTATCTTTCCACCCTAACCTAATGTAGGAACCCCTATATGCTCCTTAATCCCCCTGCCTGCGGGCGTTCCCTCTGTGTGGCCTTGCTTCCCCTTCTATATAGGGGAATCTTGTCTACAAACAGAGTATTTATCGCTTCTCTGTCTACCCTAAGGGAATGACCCTCCCTTAGGGTCGTGACCGAGAAATAAGGAACGGCTCTGCCCTTCCTCAGTTGCACCTGGTTGGGTTACTCCTCCCTCCCTGCAACTTGCGATGTGTCTTTCAAGCTTGTCTAGCCTAGGAGTTAGCCCTCCTTCTCTAGGTTAAGCTCTGAGGGTTGACTCTGCACTATTATAGTTTGAGACGGTACTCCTGTACCATTCTCATTCTGGGTTACCTAACCTAGGTTAGGGAGCGTTCTCCCTCCGGAGACGTTAAGGGACATGCACCCCTTCTCATACCTGCCCACAACATGCCGACAGCCAACACACTGCAGCCAGATGGCTTAGCCACTTCTATATATAGGTATTGTCTTACCATCTAAAATTGTGGCTGTGCTGTCTGATTGCACATTACAATATTCCAGCATACTCTGTGTGTCTTAGTGCAGCCGATTGCCGGAACCTATATCTAATAAGGGGTTTCTCCTATTCCCCTTCTACTCCAGGGATCTGAGTGGTCTCAGTCCCTGCTACACCTCGCGGGCAATTTCTGTTAGAGGCTTAGCTTCTACCCACCACGGCTTATCCATATGGATTTCCGTTTTTCGGCCACAAGAGAAATTGCCTACTGATAAGGTTATGGTAACTGACTGGGCAGGATTCACAAGTATGTGTCTATCTACTTCCTTTCCCGCTCACTATTCTCAGGCATTATAATACCTTGTGAATTACTTTAATGCTTAAAAATTTAGATTAAGTTATCTTAATTTTAGAGTAATGTAAGTCATTCTTATGCCTTCCATGTACTCATGATCTCTTTCTTTTACAGGAGGAGTATATGAAGTGTGAAAGCAACTTCTGTGGAGTGAAGCGCCCGGACTTCTACGGGCACAAGACGTGCCGGACCCTCGCCCCCTGCGCCGCCAAGAGAGGCGACCTGAAATACTGGGACCCGCAGAACTGTACAGTCTGCAAGAGTCGTTTGGCCGAGGCGTTCGACGACCCTCCTTCAGCGGAGGCAAGGGAAAACGCTCGAGAGAAGCTACGCAAATGGGTGCGTGGCTTCCAGAAGAACGCCACTGGACCGTATCTCGCCAGCGAAGATTTGAGGGCCTTGCTTTTCCCAAAGGCATCCAAAGACTCTGTGATTTCCCAAAGGCATCCAAAGACTCTGTGATCCCCGTGATCAGATCCCCACCGTCCAGCTAGTGGTGGAACCTGATATTGTCATGTCCCAGTCCATGCATGAGTGCCACTTGGATTCCGATAACGTGGAACGTATGTCGGAAGTGTCAGAAGAGACGGAGAAGAACCTCATTGGCGAGGAACTCGACGATGAGGAAGATCAGGTGGAATATCCTGATTCGGAGACCGAGGTCGCTACCGCTCTTGCTCCCGCAGCGACTCCTGCACCGTCCGAGGAACCTGTTCCTTCAACTTCAGCCACCCCGGACCCTCTTCCATCGGGCACTCAGGAGGTCTTCAAGATGCTTGAAGCCCTCATGGAAATAAAGCTACGAGATACCCAGGAGCAATTCCGGTCTACTCTAGTTAACTTTAAACAGCCGAAACGGATTTCGGTTAAGGACCTCCCCACTTGCTCGGAAACTAACCCATAGAGATATGCCGAGCATATGCCAATCACGACTGGTAAGATCTACATCAGTGAAAGGGTTGGCTCTATCTTGTTGGAAGAAGTGGAATTCTTCCCAAACTTCGAGGCTTATCCGGACTGTTACGTCCGGCTCAGGTCCGAACCAGCCTCAAAGGAGGAGACCGAACCGAAGGAGGTTATCGTGTTCGATCTCGCAAAGGCCCAGGCTATGCTAGCCCAGGCGGTGAAGAGTAGGGGTTTCACCAACTCCAAGATGCCGGCGCTTACTAAGAAGCATCCAACCTTCGTTGCGCCGAATGCTGCGACTTTCCCCTTCATCGAAAAGGCCTTCACAGCGGTCTTAAAGGCAGTGGAGGAAGGGAAACCTTGTCCTGCACTGGAGGAGTGCAGACCCTTCTCCCTTACTGTTCCTCCCGATGATAGGCACTGGAAAGACGTCCAGTCAACCTTCACGGTGGGGAAGTTAGAGCCTGACGTAGCCGGTCGTCAATTCAATGAGGACCTCCCAAGGCTAAATGATCACCTCCTTCGTAGGGAACAGGATACGAAGGAGAGGCTTGCCGCATCGCTGTCCCTCCAGGTACAGCTAGAACTTATGGCTGGGGATACTAGAGTCCCGGACTTTTACATGGTCCTAGCCAAAACACACTTGGCAACGGTGACTAAGGACCTGTATAGCTTCACTAAGGCTCGCAGAGCCTGTCGTGAATTCGTGTTTGCCAACGCGACGGTGAAACACGAACCCCGGAGGCTGATTTCCTCCAATATCTGGGGTAAATATCTCTTTCCCTCCTCCCTGGTGAAAGAGATTGCAGACAAGGCCGCCACGGAGAATAGGAACCTTCTCCACAAGTGGGGCATGTCGAGAAAAAGGAAATCCTCTCAGGACGATGGCCCTCAACCTAAGAGGAAATCTCAGAAACAAAAACCCAAGCAACGTCAACAGAGACGGCAGTTTCCGGGTTCCGCTACTCCCCAAGTGGCCACACAGCCACAGCAGACCTTTCAGTTGGTCCCCCAACCGGTGGTGTCGCAGTCACCGGTCTTTACCCCTGTGTTTGAGTAACACGTTACTACCTTTCGACCCAGAGGTAGGGGCTCAAGCAGAGGTTCCGGCAGAGATTCGTCTCGCCGCCCCTCCAGAGGCAGAGGAGGAAGGGGAGCTAGCGGCCGAGGTGGCCAACCCTCGGGACACCAGAAGCAATGAAGTGCTTCCGGTGGGAGGAAGACTCCGCCAATTCCAGGATCGTTGGACCTTCGATCCCTGGGCACACAGCATCATCAAGAAGGGACTAGGCTGGAGCTGGACGCAACCACCCCCAGCCTTCCAGCAATTCTTCCAACAGTCAACCCCCCTCCTGGAAGAATATGTCCTAGAACTCTTGAACAAGAAGGTGATCAGGAGGGTAAAGTCAACCAGGTTCCAAGGGAGACTATTTTGCGTTCCCAAGAAGGACTCCGACAAACTCAGAGTCATTCTATACTTATCCCCTCTCAACAAGTTCATTGCGAACAACAAGTTCAAGATGCTGACTCTGCAACAAATAAGGACCCTTCTGCCTCAAAGGGCCTATACGGTCTCCATAGACCTGACGGATGCCTACTGGCACGTTCCAATGAGTCATTACGCTTCCTCCTACCTAGGATTTCGACTCCAAAGGAAAAGTTACGCCTTCAGGGCCATGCCCTTCGGCTCAACGTGGCTCCACGGATCTTCACCAAGCTGGCAGACGCCATCGTCCAACAACTCCGCCTTCAGGGCGTCCAAGTGATGGCCTACCTAGACGACTGGCTAGTCTGGGCGACATCGCCCGAAGATCGTGTAAGAGCCTGTGTAAGAGCCTGCAACAAAGTCACTCAGTTCCTAGAGCATCTGGGATTCAAGATAAACACCGAGAAATCTCGCCTCTCTCCGGCTCAGAAGTTCCAATGGTTGGGAATCCATTGGGATCTTCAGTCACACTGCCTTTCCATTCCACAGAAGAAAAGGAAGGAAATAGCAGGGTCTGTCAGAAGACTTCTAAAATCCAAACGGATCTCAAGACGACAGCAGGAACAAGTTCTCGGCTCTCTGCAATTTGCCTCTGTGACAAACCCAGTGCTTCGCGCACCGCTAAAGGATGCCGCGGGAGTCTGGAGACGTTTCGCATCCATCGCTCCAAGAGACCTCAAGAGACGGCTTCCAAACAGACTTCGCTTACTATTAAAGCTGTGGTCGGAAGCAAAGGCCCTGAAAAGGTCCATTCCTCTTCAACACCCGCCTCCATCGATCAACATCCGCACGGACGCTTCACTGGAGGGTTGGGGAGGTCACTCCCACCAACAACAGGTTCAGGGAACATGGTCTCCCCTATTCAAGACGTTTCACATCAACATCTTGGAGGCCATGGCGGTTCTTCTCACCCTGAAGAAACTCTCCCCGCCTCCCTCGATCCACATCCGTCTGACTCTGGACAACTCGGTGGTAGTCAGATGTCTCAATCGTCAGGGCTCGAGATCGCCCCAGATAAATCAGGTACTTCTTCCGATCTTTCGTCTGGCAGAAAAGAAGAAATGGCACCTGTCTGCAGTTCACCTTCAAGGATTCCGCAACGTGACGGTGGACGCTCTATCACAGACAAGCCCAATAGAGTCGGAATGGTCTCTAGACGCAAGGTCATTCTCCTTCATCTCTCACCAAGTCCCGGAACTTCAGATCGATCTCTTCGCAACGAGTGACAACAATCAACTTCCTCGATATGTGGCCCCGTACGAGGACCCCAAGGCAGAAGCAGTGGATGCCATGTCACTGGATTGGAACAGATGGTCCAGGATATACCTGTTCCCTCCCCCTAACCTTCTGCTGAAAGTCCTCTCCAAACTGAGAACCTTCAAAGGGACAGCGGCCCTAGTGGCTCCCAAGTGGCCCCGGAGCAATTGGTACCCTCTGGTCCTGGAGCTGCAGCCCACGCTGATCCCCCTACCGGGCCCAGTTCTCTCTCAACAAGTACAGAAGTTGACTGTCTTCGCTTCATCACTGAAAGTCAGGGACCTTCATCTCATGATTTTCTCTCCTTAGCCGCTAAGAAAAGGTTTGGAATCTCGAAGAAAAGTCTAGACTTCCTCGAGGAATACAAGACTGAATCCACACGACGGCAATATGAATCTTCCTGGAGAAAGTGGGTCTCGTTCGTCAAAGCAAAGAATCGTACGGAAATCACCATTGATTTTTGCATGTCCTTCTTCATTCACCTTCATGGACAAGGCTTAGCAGCCAACACGATTTTCACTTGCAAATCGGCTTTGACTAGACCACTACTGTACTCCTTCCAGATTGATCTGTCCAGCGATATCTTCAATAAATTACCAAAGGCATGCGCTAGACTACGCCCAGCACCTCCGCCAAAACCTATCTCCTGGTCCCTGGACAAGGTGCTCCATTTTGCCTCGAACTTGGACAACGATTCTTGCCCTCTAAAAGACTTGACTCAAAAAGTTATCTTCCTTTTTGCTCTCGCCTCGGGAGCCCGAGTCAGTGAAATAGTGGCATTATCAAGAGAAGAGGGTCATATCCTGTTCGCAGATACAGGAGAACTTACCCTCTTCCCTGATCCGACGTTTCTCGCAAAGAATGAACTACCCACCAAGAGATGGGGCCCTTGGAGAATCGGCCCCTTGAAGGAAGATGTCTCTCTATGCCCAGTGGAGAGTCTTAAGGTCTATCTTCGAAGAACTTCAGACTTCGGTGGAGGACAACTCTTCAAAGGAGAAACATCGGGTAGTGACTTGTCACTGAAACAACTAAGAGCGAAAATCACCTACTTCATTCGCAGAGCGGATCCTGACAGTACACCCGCAGGTCATGATCCTAGAAAAGTCGTGTCTTCTCTGAACTTCTTCCAGAGCATGGATTTCGAAAGCCTCAAGAGCTTCACAGGGTGGAAATCGTCGCGCGTTTTCTTCAAGCACTACGCGAAGCAAGTGCATGAAGTTAAACATTTCGTGGTAGCCGCAGGTAGTGTTATGAAACCTGCCGTTTAACTCTGCATAGAACAGTGAGTTACTTGGGACTTTAACTCTACGGGTGCCTGTGTTGACCCTCGTGTGATACATAGTGATTTCATGGACACTTAGTGTTTCTAATAGACTGTTCTTATCAAGGTGAAATGTCATAGACTTCACATGAGTGCCACATGCTCTAGGGCATGATGTGTTTTTGCTTTGAAAAAGACTGACGTTCCTCTGGAACTTGTGTTTCTAAAAGTGAAATTTCTTTCAGATTCAAGATTGAAGTCTTTTATTTTCTATGTACATTATTCTTTATTATTGTAAATTAACTTTACACTTATTATTGCAATTGTTATCACAATAATCTGCAATCTATGAAATAAAATGTCTATTTTATTACATGTGCGTCTCTCTCCGCTCCTATTATTTATTATGAAATATATGATTGTCATAGTTTCATTTAACCCCTTCCTTTTGAAAGAGAAGAATAATATAGATATACTTGTATTATATACTCACTCATGCTGTGGTAATATTCCTACCTGAATACTTACCTTCGTCCTGCCTTCGAGACCAGATTGATCTCTCCTCCAAGGAGTGTAGTAAATATTTATCACTTACCTATGCTTGATAATATTCCTACCTGAATGTTAACCTTATGTCTTGTCTCCGAGTCCTGCACGAACTCTCCGCAGGGTGAGTAGCCCTTCAATGATCGCTTCGAGATATTGGTATGGTCCACCAGGACTTCTCTGCCAGGGGGGCAGGAAGCTGGATCTCCACGGAAACTCTAGCAAGGACATGTTTACATACCTCTATTCGAAGCCTTTGGCACTTGCATATAAAGGGGAAAATTTCCCCGATACATTAATTCTCTGGTACACTTCCATCAGGACGTCATGGCTTGAGCCCAAAAAACGGATTTTGAGCGAAGCGAAAAATCTATTTTTGGGTGAGATAGCCATGACGTCCTGATGGACCCTCCCGTCTATTCTAGTCCAGCCTTTCAGGCCCTGCCCTGTCCTGCTGTATCATGGAGATTAGCAAGAAGATGGCCTCAGGATGAGGACGGACGTGACGTCATTTAGCAATGGCACCCCTTTGTTTACGTTTCGAGTACCAAAAGCAGCCACGCACGAGTGTAACTGTGGAATGGCTCCCCAGTTATTCTCCACCTTTCCATATCGAAGTGTTAACTCTATATGGGGTGCAGATAGCTATGTGGCGTGTTAATACATGCGTCCCCTGTTGATATACGATATCCTAGAGGGAAACCTTTAGGGTACTCGCACCAGAAGTTAGTATTCTGTGATAACCTTTAGTTTAATTCTCTGGGAATATCCCTGTAGTTAAATATACCTTAGGAAGCTACTGAAGGAACCTTCCATCAGGACGTCATGGCTATCTCACCCAAAAATAGATTTTTCGCTTCGCTCAAAATCCGTTTATTTATCACTTTCATCATGCGCGTTTAATGCCTTAGTTTGTTTATTACGATTGAAGATGGAGCGTACAGTAAACGAATGGAAGGTTTCCGTTTCAGGCGGCGTCATAAAGAAAAACATTATATAAATGGCATTCATTTCATTTTTTTGGAAGTCCTAAGAAAAATTAAGTAAAACATTGGTAATAACAAAATCAACATATAATCAATACTTGGTAAGATTGCTGTCGATGCAAAAACTAATCTATACACAGATGTGTAAATACGTCTGTTTCTTCATTATGATCAGAGATAAACGTAAGCAAAACATTGGTTGTCCTTTTTTATCGTGCTTTTTGGCGTGTTTAGGAAACGCATGATATAAAATGGCCTTTAATATTTGTGCCTGTTTTAGTTTAGGGTACTGTAGTACATGCATTAAGTGTTCTGTACATTAAAGGGTAGTTTGTTAACAGTACTACGTAAAGGGAAGGTTTTAAAAGTCTGAATATACATGTTAATTAAATACGTAAATATGGTGTCCCTACTTCGCGGATTTTCAGCTATCGCGTCTGGGTTTGGAACCTATCTACCGCGATAAACGAGGGTTCACTGTACTCCCATTCTAAACAATAGTACAAACCTCTCTCAGGCTGTGTCCTTGCCTGATCTGATGGAGGTTCCACTTGAAACCAATTTACCTGGTGAACCCGTAGTGGGTAAGGTGCAAAAACCTGACAGATCACAACCTTTTAATCGAAAAAGAGAGAGACCTCCATTTCTCTTGCCTCCTATCATAAGAAACATTAAAGTCACGACTTCAAATAAATATGATGTCTTGTCTGGTGTGGTTTCTGATCAACTGGAAGGTAAATTGAATAAATCAGAAATTCAAGTTGTCCACCATCTTCCTCAACAATTAGATCAAAAGGACACAAAGAAAAAGACGAACACAAAACCCAATATATCAAGATCCTCTCTAGGGATACCACCGAGAAATATTGTTAGATCAAATATTGCTAATGGGAAAACTACATCCAAGGTGTCTTCCAAAAAATAAACCATAGTTTTTTCCTCCATTCTGCAATGGAATTGCCAGGGTTTAAGGGCAAAATATGAAGAACTTAAGCTCCTCATATGTGAGCACTCCCTTATAACTGTATGCCTATAGGAGAGCAAGCTCAATGCTAACACTCCTTGTCCTCGAGAGTATGTTAGCTATAGGACACCATATGATCAACGAGCAGGGAGCCATGGGGGAAGTCTTATATACGTTTGTCGAGATGTTCCCCAAATATCTTTGTCCATCTGTACCCCTCTGCAGGCAGTGGTTGTACAGATTGATATAGGGAGAAAATACACAATCTGTTCTCTTTACTTGCCTCCAAATGATAACATCTCATATGATAATATAGTAGAGGTGACTCAACAACTTCCACAACCTTTTCTCTTACTATGAGATCTTAATAGTGGATATCCCTTTTTGGGTAATATTTTGGCAAACGCAAGGGGTAATATTATGTCATGAATTTTGGAGAAAGATGATGTAGGACTCCTTAATACAGAAGAGCCCACACACTTTCATGTTCAGACAGGTACTTTGTCCTGCATTGACCTATCAGTTGCAAGCTCTATCTGTCATCTCGATTTCAATTGGAGAACATTAGATGATTGGCATACTAGTGATCATGCACCAGTCATTATAAACACCAACAATGGTCCACCTTCACAGAGATTGCCACGATGGAATCTTGATAAGGCAGACTGGGATAGATTTTGGGAGCTAAGTGAAATTGAAGGAAATGCAGAACAGTTTGAAAGTGTTGATGATGCCATAGATTTACTTAATGGAACTCTTCACACAGCAGGAGCCAATTCCATTCCCAAAACAACAGGGATATTCAAATGACGACCAGTCCCCTGGTGGTCATCAGAACTAGCTACCCTGTACAGAGCCACAAGAAAGTCTTTAACTTGACTGCGCAGGGGCCGTACTGAGGAGAATTTAGTCATATACAGTACAAGAATTGTAGAGCACAGTTCCGTCGTGCCATGAAAGAAGCTAGGCGCCAGTCTTGAGTGTCATTTGTTTCCTCCATTAACAGTAGAACACCAACATCATCTGTGTGGAGGAAAATGAAAAAGATAGCAGGCAAATTCACCCCAAACCCACCACCAGTGTTGAAGGTAAATGGTCAGTATATAACTGGAGCAAGCGAAGTTAGCAATGCCCTGGCTGATAATTTTTCAAATGTATCATGCAAGTGTGAAGCAGCTCCTGGTCACCAGTGTAGGAGCATTGAAGAAAAGAAAGGTTTAAATTTCACAACAAGGAAGGAAGAGTCATACAATTCTCCTTTTACTGGAAGAGAATTTGATTCGGCACTTACTACGTGTAACGATACAGCCCCTGGACCCGATGGAATTCCATATGCAATTATTAAACACGTACCTTTTATTGCAAAGTTATTTATTTTAAGCATTATTAATAGAATATGGCATGATCATAGTTAGCCAAGTGTTTGGAAACTAGTCATTATTTTAGCCTTTTTAAAACCTGGTAAGGACAAGTTTTTAGCAGCAAATTATAGGCCAATTAATTGCATTGACATCTTGTTTATGTAAAATCATGGAGAAGATGGTCAATGTAACACTGATATGCTACCTTGAAAAGAAGGGTATTTTCTGGGCTCAACCAGTGTCGCTCCGTGAAATGCTCCTTAAAGCACCATTTCAAAGGTATAAATACTGCTAAATATACCAGAGAAAAAAGTTGCATGGAATGCTAGGAATATATCCAGCTCGCTC